>NC_134530.1:254380801-254686596 GCF_050624435.1 Tenrec ecaudatus | reverse complement strand
GAGGAGAAGGAGGAGGAGGAGGAGGAAGAGAAGAAGAAGAAGAAGAAGAAGAAGAAGAAGAAGAAGAAGAAGAAGAAGAAGAAGAAGAAGAAGAAGAAGAAGAAGAAGAAGAAGAAGAAGAAGAAGAAGAAGAAGAAGAAGAAAAGGGTCTATAAATAGTTCTAGTAGGTTTGCCTGCTGACCCTTATGTATGTTTCCCCTTGCTGCTCTGTGGCGCTCCCTTTGTGTTTCACCCTGGTGCGTGGGGTCAGACCGGGAGCAATTCCCACACTGTGTCTCCAGCGCTGTCCCCTGCAGTGCTGTGGGTCAGTGAGGAGGCATTGTGTCTCGTGGTGGACCCTACGGTTGTCTCTGTGTGCCTGATCAATAGGGTTTTCAGTGGGTGAGTTTTATCATGAAATTGCCAGGCCTTTCTTCCTAGTCCATCTCAGTCTGGAAGTTGTGCTGCACCCTGTTTAGCGTCATAACAACACACAAGCCTCCGCAGCTGGGCACCGCTGTCCAGGAGGTGCGTGGTCAGGAATGAGCCCAGGTTCCCACACGGCAGGCGAGAACTCTACTGAAGAGTGATCCCACCTTTACCCCACCCTCACCTTTACCCCACCCCTCAAAATCACTATGGGCCAGTCAATCCCCACTCGTAGCATTTTAAGACTGCCCCTGTGTGTTTCTCAAACGGGTAACTCTTTACTGTCTCCCGGTGTGGCTGGTGGTTGCGAACTGTTGATTTTGCAGTTCACAGCCCAACTCTCGGTTCCTCTTTTTCCCTCCGATGCTAGGATCGCATCATTCTGGGATCCAACAGCGCCTACCTCTACGTCGGGTTTCCAGCTGAGCGAGGCAGTGAGGACTGGGACGCGGGCAGGTTCGACTATGAGTTTTTCCAGCTGGAGCGGGCAGCCGCAGAGGGCGTGAGTGTGGACAGGCTCGGTGAGTGGCCGGGGCCCTGACGTTAAGCTGACACTGCCCACACGCCGATCGAGGGCACGGGCTTCTGCTTCCCTTAAGAAAGTGTCTGAGAGCAACAAAGCCCACATGGAAGAAGCACACCAGCCTGTGCGATCACGAGGTGTCAAAGGGATCAGGCATAAGGCATCATCAGAACAAAAAAATCCTATCATAGTGAATGAGGGGGGCGGTGTGCAGAGTGGAGACCCAAAGTCCATTTGTCGGCCACTGGAGATCTCCTTGCAGAGGGGTCTAGGGTGCGATGTAGCACCGATGAAGAGAATACAGCTTTCCTCTAGTTCCTAAATGCTTCCTCCTACCCCCCACCCCCACCCCCCAACTATCATGAGGGGATGTACACTGGTGCAGATAGGAGCTGGAGGCACAGGGAATCAAGGGCAGATGATGCCTTCAGGACCAGGGGTGTGAGTGGCGATACTGGGAGGGTAGAGGGAGAGTGGGTTGGAAAGAGGGAACCGACTACAAGGATCTACAAGTGACCTCCTCCCTGGGGGATGGACAACAGAAAAGGGGGTGAAGGGAGACGTCAGACAGTGTAAGATATGACAAAATAAAAATTTATAAATTCTCAAGGGCTCATGAAGGAGGAGGAGCGGGGAGGGAGGGGGAAAAATGAGGACCTGATGCAAAGGGCTTAAGTGGAGAGCAAATGCTTTGAAAATGATGAGGGCAAAGAATGTACAGATGTGCTTTACACAATTGATGTATGTATATGTATGGATTGTGATGAGTTGTATGAGTCCCTAATAAAATGTTAAAAAAAAAAGAAAGAAAGAAAGAAAGAAAAATCAGTCATCAAAAACCCAGGAGCACAGTTCTAGCTGACCCACATGAGGTTCTCCCGAGCCAGAGTCAACTCGATGGCAACCTGTTTCATCCCCTCCACCAGAGTAAGTTGTAGATCCACAGGGCGTGTTCCCCAGGAACCAGAGAAGCTTCACAGCTGCCCAGGGACCGAAGGACGGTCCTCCTGTTGTCTCCCTCTAGGGCCGGTGGTCATGATGCAGAGACATTTTATGAGGCATTCTTAATTTTGAAATAAAGTCTTGAACCTTTCACGACTGTGTCGCTTCACTCAGATGTCCAATTTTTAATCTATGTGTAAACATGTATATATATGAAAGAGAGAAAATACAGTAAAATATATAGATGTGTTTTCTCAACTACTTGAAAGTTACAGATATTTAGCTATACTCAATACTTTAGTTCCTAAGAAAAGAAACACATTCTTTTACATAGCTGTAGTAAAATGAGCAACACTAGATATGGATACAATACTACTATTTAACCTATAAATTTGTTCATATTTAATTACTTATTTCACTAATATTCTTAGAAATCCTTGTCTAGAGCTCAAATTCACATAGCACTAAGTTCTGTCATATCTCTTTGGTTTCCTTAAACCTGGAACAATTTATCAAGTCTGTCTTAGGCTTCCATGACCTTGACATTTGAGGAAAACAAAGTATTAGTTGTTTTGTATAATGTTCCTTAATTTGAGTTTTGTGAAGTTATGCATTTTGGGCATGAACGCCACAGAAAGGACATTGTGCCCCCTCTCAGTGTCTTGCTTCACTGAATAATTGATGGTGCTAATTCCCCTTTATTAAGATTCTATCTGATAGGTTACTTACTAGCTCTCCTTAATTAATGGATATTTTATGGTATTAGGTTGGTAGATTTCCAATACTTGTCAAACTTTCATCCACTAGTTTTATTACACCTTGAATATTCTTGCCAGCATACGTTAATTGTGATTTTTATCAAATGATGTATCTCTGGCTCCATCATTCCTTCTACAATTGTCTGTGATACATTTTTTTTTGTATTCTCTGCTTTCTTTTAAATCCTTTTATTGGGGGCTCATACAACTCTTATCGCAATCCATACATATATCAATTGTGTAAAGCACATTTGTACATTTATTGCTCTAATCATTCTCAAAACATTTGCTCTCCACTTAAGCCCCTGGCATCAGGTCCTCATTTTTTTCCCTCCCTCCTCACTCCACCCTCCCTCATGAACCCTTGATAATTTATAAATTATTATTTGGTCATATCTTGCCCTGTACAATGTCTCCCTTCACCCACTTTTCTGCTGTCCGTCCCCCAGGGAGGAGGTCACATGTAGATCTTTGTAATCAGTTCCCTTTCCAACCAACCCTCCCTCTACCCTGCCAGTATCACCACTCACACCACTGGTCCTGAAGGTATCATCTGCCCTGGATTCCCTGTGTTTCCAGTTCCTCTCTGTACCAGTATACATCCTCTGGTCTGGTCAGACTTGCAAGGTAGAATTGGGGTCATGATAGTGGGCGTGGGGGAAGCATTTAGGAACTAGAGGAAAGTCATAGTTTCATTGTTGCTATGTCACACTGGCTCATCTCCTCCCTGAGACCCTTCTGTAAGGGGATGTCCAGTGGCCTACAAATGTGCTTTGGGTCTCCACTCTGCACTCACCCCCTCATTCACTATGATAAGATTTTTGTTCTGATGATGCCTGATCCCTTCAACACCTTGTGATCACACAGGCTGGTGTGCTTCTTCCATGTGGGCTTTCTGAGCTAGATGGCCGCTGTTTACCTTCAAGCCTTTAAGACCTCAGATGCTGTATCTTTTGATAGCCGGGCACCATCAGCTTTCTTCGCCACATTTGCTTATTCATCCATTTCTCTTCAGTAATCGTATCATGGAGGTGAGCACAAAATGACATGATTTTTTTTGTTCTTTGATGCCTGATAAGTGATCCCTTTGGCACCTTGTGATCACACAGGCTGGTGTGCTTCTTTCATGTAGGCTTTGTTGCTTCTGAGATAGTTGGCCGCTTGTTTATTTTCAAGCCTTTAAGACCCCAGATGCTATATCTTTTGATAGCCGGGCACCATCAGCTTTCTTCACCACATTTGCTTATTCATCCGCTTTGTCTTCATCAGTTGTGTCAGGAAGGTGAGCATCATAGAATGCCAATTTAACAGAAGAAAGTATTCTTGCATTGAGGCAGTACTTGAATGGAGGCCCAATGTCCTTCCGCTACCTTAATACTAAACCTATAAATATATGCACATAGATCTATTTCCCCGTCCTCATATATAAATATATTTGCATATGCACATGCCTTTATCTAGAACTCTATAAATGCCCTTTGCCTCCCAGCTCTTTCCTCTATTTCCTTTGACTTTCCTCCTGTCCCACAATCACGCTCGGTCCCCACCAGGGTTTCAGCAATTCCTCTTGGTTATATTACCCTTGATCATGCCCTATCAGGCCTCCCACACTCTCCTCACCACTGATTTGGATCACTTGTTCCCTTATCCCTGGGTTTGTTAACACCACTACCTTTCCCTTCACCTCCCCCTCTCCCATGTCCCCCTGGAACCGTCAGTCCCATTGTTTCTTCCTCCAGATAGTTCATCCAGCCTATCTTATTTAGACAGACCTGCGGAGATAATAACATGCACAAGTACAAGACAGGGCAAATCAAGCAACAATATGCAACAAAGCAACAACAGCAACAAACCAATGACAAAACACAAGAAAGAAAAGCTTGTAGTTAGTTCAAGGATTGTTTGTTGACCTTTAGGAGTGTTTTCCAGTCCAGTCTGTTGGGGCACCATGCCTTGGCCCCAAAGTCCACCTTCAGCATTCCCTGGGGACCTCACCGCTCCATTCCCTTGCAGTTCTGTTGCACCCCCTTAGTGTTTTCCCTTGGTGTGGTGGGATCAGATCGGGTACGTGTCTATAGATAATGTACTGCAAGAATTTTTCTCCCTTTATTTGAATCAGTATAGATTCATGAATTCTGTTTTCTTAGTAGGTTACATGCTGTTGCTTTCAGGATTTTTTTAATCCTCAACTTGTCCTAGATTTGGCAGTGGGCTTCTTTTTGACATGTTCTCCCGTTCTTCAAGCGCACCCTTCCTTTCTGCCATAAAGAAATGCCGGGAGCACGGGGACTCAGTGCTGCTCTAGGATCTGCCAGGTCTCTAAGGATCTCTTGTTCTATTTAGTGCAAACAGTATGTATCAATCAAGGTCAAGTGCTAGGTGTGCTCATGTATATGAGGTGGCTTCAAAAAGTTTGTGGTAAAATTCCAATCTGTTCATTCCATTTTCCCATAACTTTAACCCCCTCATCTGTATATGTCTTCCACATATGTATTTATTGCTTCATCTATTTCTATAAAACCATGAATTCATTCTGTTATTTTCCATCCTAATTCATTAACAATCTAGTCTTTGCTAGGAGAGGAAACATTTCAAGTAATATGTGTTTCCCATTTATCTTCTTCTATAAAATGGGCTTATTTTGTCTGCTTAAAATCCTTCTCTTCTGTTACAAGAAGAAACATCTCTACTCCTATCAAAGGCCAACCCTCTGACTGTCCTCTGGAATCAATCCCCACCTTCTTGAGGAGCCCCCTCCCCTGTTTTCCTGCATCGCCAGAGGCTCCTGTAGATCCTTCAGGGCACATTCAAACATGCTTCAGTGTCTCCCATCATTTAGCTCAACAAACAAAGCCCTGCCATGACCCACTTCCGCCCTTTCCTTGCTGCTGTAGTTGGTTTTGTTCTTTTTTCTGACAAAACTAATATACATGCCATGTCCATTCCTTCCTCGGCCAGGCACTTTTAGGCTCCTCCAATCGGGTTGCTCTACCAACCATTCACTGATGTTGTAATTGACAAGGTTATCAGTGGCCTAGATACTGCCAAATCTCACAGGCGCTTGTCTGTTCTCATCTTACTGGGCCTTGGCAACATTTTGAGCCGCTAAGCTTTCTCTCCTCGTTGAGAGAGTTCTCTCTGAGAACAATATCCATCTCCTCCACATTCCTTTTTCTGACTTCCTCCTCAAAGCAATCCTGCCATTATGAGTACTCTGGAGCTTGGTCCCAGAGTGTTTGTCTATCTGGATGGTTTTCCTGTAAATTGATCTCATCCAGTCTTTGTGCCTCTAAATACCATCGTATCCTGACAATTCCCAATTCCTGTGAGCTCCATTAAGCACTCTGCTTCTACGTCTCAAAAGAATCTTAACTTAAAGTTCTCCCCAAAGAGTTCTTGATCCCTCCCTCCTTCCCCCCTGCTGGCCAAGCCTGCTTTTGCACTCGGTTTCCCCACTGTGGCAAAGAGCTCAAGTGAAAAATCTCGGAATCATTCGTTTCTGTGCTTCTCCACCTAATCTGCCTTTTCTCTGCCCCCAGCCCCTCCTTGCCACCATTTCAGTGCAAGCCAGTAACTTCTGCTTCAATGGCCCCCTCTCTTACCTGCTCAGTCCATTTGCCAGTCAGCACAAGAGAGGCTTTAATCCAAACGACATACCCCAAGACCAAAGGGAATTTACTGCAGGGAGGCAGAATTGCTCAGCATTAGAACATGGGTCAGCACTGACTCGATGGCAGTGAGTTTTGTGAGTGGGCCAGGCGCACGTTAGTCCTCAGTGACGCCTTTCCAAAGAAGGGGAAAATCCAGAATGGAATGTCACGTTTGCGAACATTTTGACTTTTTAGAACCATAGAGAGTGAATGAAGTTCAGCAACTATTTGCCCCAAGATCATCTTTGAACCTTAAACCAAAAATATCCCATGAAAAGTCTGCTCAAAACCAAACAAGACTGTAGCTGAACTGATTAAAAAGGTCTGCCTTGAGCATTAGGCTCATTAATTTATATATATATATTGACAAGAACAAATCAAAAGATTAGATAAGAACCTTAGGGATAGTGAATCTATGTTAAGGAAGAAGGAACAGCTCATGGGGGGAAGTAAGAATGGTTTCACAACTCAAAGAATGATAATTCAGCGTCGCTCAATTGTACACATAGCAATTGCTGAATTAGGTTTTGCTGTGCATGTTCTCAACAGTAACAGAGTAAATGATGTTTAATGGGAAAAGACAATGTCAAAGAACTGTAAGACTATTTTAATCAGATAATGACACTCTTCTGCTGAAAAATATTCAGTGACATCTCACTGCTCTTAAAATAAAACCCAACTCTTTACTGTGGTCCTGAAGGTCTTACGTGGTCTACCACAAGGTTTCTCCTCAGCCTCTCCCCACGGCCCTCCTCTTACCCACTTTGACCCTTGCCAGTTTCTTGTAGTCCATCCAAACCCGCTGCCACTGAGTCAATTCTAACTCACAGAGATCTTACACAGGGTTTCCACGGCTGTACATCTTGGATGGGAGCAGATAGCCTTTTCTTCCTCTCAGGGAGCGACTTGTGGGTTTGAACCACTGACCTTGCCATTAGCAATTCATTGCCTACCCAACAGCGTCACCAGGGCTCCTAAGCTCCTAAAGTACACAAACCCCTTTGCACTCTCTGCTGTCTTTCTTAGCTTTTTTCCCCTCTCATTCTCATTTTTCAGCGCTCAGCTCAAATTGTACGTTCTTAGGTAGCCCTCGGGAGTTCTGGGGACTCAGTGGGTTAAACGTTGGATTGCTAAACACAGGTTGGCAGTTCAAACCCCCCAGGTGCTCTATGGGAGAAAAAGGAGGCTGTCTTCTTCATAAAGATTTACAGCCTGTGGACTGCTCTGTCTTAAAGCATCATGATTGAGTCCTGTGATTTGGAATTGACTTGATGCTTGTGGGAAGGGAGCTCTTCTGAACCCTTAGCTTCAACTAGTTATGTTTCTTATTTGACTTCATAGCATATTTATCATCATGTTTAATTGCCTTCCTTACTAGCTTACCGTGTCATTATCCATTTATCCACATGGAATTATAAGCTTTAACAGGGATGGTTTTCCCTCTTGTGCAAACATTCATTATGCCTTCTTCTTTCATGCAAACAAGTGTTTACTGAGCTCTTACTATGTGCCGCTTGCAGCGGAAACCCTAGGGAAATAGCAATCCTGTCTTTGAGACCTGGCATGATATTTGTTCACTTTTGAATCCCCAGAGTCCGGTTACACTGTTTAACAATAGTGAGCATTCAAAAAAGTATCGATTGGGTTCGTGTAAATGAATAAGATTGGTCACACCCACTCCCCTCCCCACATGCACGTACAGAAGGTCCGTTAGGCCCATGAGCGCTACACTGTTCTCTGTCAGAGAAGCACCATTCCTGGGAGCTCTGAGCTCCGAGCATCAGGTTCCTCCCAGGAGAAGACAGGCCTGGGCTCAGTGCTCCTCACTCATCTCTTTACCCCATCCCGGGGCTGCTGATCCTGCAGGAGCTGAGGCTCAACAGTGAGTTTCACCGATCTGGAGCGTTTCCGGGGCTGGAGCTACAGGGATGGACAGAGTCGATGGCCTATCCTAGAAGGACTTAGCTAGATTTCTTTCCTTTCAGTTTTAGAATTTATTTTTGTTGGTTTTAAATATATGCACAGCAAATTACACATCAATTCACTCATATTTGCGAGCTCGAGAATCTGCCCACTCATCTATTCACAAAGATGGATCGCGTACCTGCCTTCCTTGCCGGGGGCTGGTGGGAATGAAAGGAAGGGGGACAGGCTCCAGACCTTGCATGGAAAGTGCTCAGACTCCGTGAAGACTGTGGTCTCAACAAGCCCCGTCAACCTAGAAGGTGGGCAGGTTCCAGGTAGTCTCCACACCCACCCTCCCCAAGGGCCTCAAATACTTGCCGTCAGGTGCCATTGAATGTGTCCCATCTCGTAGCTACCCTGATTGCAGCAGAACCAAATCCTGCTGGTCAGCCGACATCCTCACAACCACTGTTCGACTCGAGTCCACCGTTGCAGCGATTGAGGGTCTCCTCCTTTTACTGACCCTTCATTTTACAAAGCCTGGTGTCCTTTTTTCAGGGACCGGTTGCTCTTAATGACATGTCCAAAGCAGTTATCCCATTCTTGCTTCTAAGGAGCATTCTCACTGTACTTGATTCGTTCTTCTGGCAGTCACTGGATATTTAATATTCTTCCCCAAATATAAGAGAAGTAAAAACAGGTTGCTTATTGTATTAGCAGCACCTTCAAAATAAAGCTCCCTACCTCCACTGTAGCCTATCAGTTTGACCGCTCCGCTCTCTCCCACCTAGGACAGCCTGGAGCCACTTGGGTCAAGGTTCCAAGGTTAACAATGAGGGCTGGAATGCAGCTGCTGGTCTGGTCTTGGCCCAAGTACCAGGGAAAGAAGAAAACCAAAGACGTGGAGTCAAAAAGAGTCTGCAAGACTAACACAATACAATCTTATTTTAAGAAGAAGCTATAGCTAGTGTGATTATTTAAAAAATGGATAAGGGACTTGGACATTTCACTCTGCTGAGATGGATACATTAGTATGAAATGGCGACAAGCCCAGAGACAAAATGCTCAAGGTCACGTGTCATTTCAAAACCCCATATTCGTTGCCGTCGGGTTTATTCTCACTCCTAGGGACCTCACAGGACAGAGTAGAACTGCTTCATAGGATTTGCAAGTCTGTAAACCTTTACAGACCACAATGCTAGTAGTCCTTTCTCCTTGTGAGTGATTAATAGATTTCAACTGTCAGTGTTTAGTTACTAGTAGAATTCTTTAACCACGGCACTACCAGGACAACTGAATTATCTATTAGGGAAATGCAAATCAAAATCCAATCGAGAGACGGCCTCCCCGCCAATAGAATGGCAATGGAAATAGAAAACTAATGAAAATGACAGGTGCTGACAAGGTTGTGGAGACACCGGGCCCTGCCTCCACTGCTGCAGGGAATGCAAGCGTGTAGTCACGGAGGCACACCGTTGGAGGTTTCCTCAAAAAGTTCGACGTAGAACTACAAGATGATTCGGCATTGCCAATCCTCTGATGAACACAGAAGTAGTAAAAGCAGAGATACAAACTGAAATCTGTACACTGATTTATTGCAGGGCTTTTCATAATACACACACTCGTTTATGGACATGGTTAAGACTAAATTGTATTAAAAATCAGCATTAAAAAATAGGCATTATGGGAGAATGTCCGCATCAAACCACCAAATGGAGGATGATGACATTATTACATAACTGCAACATTGCATAATTACATGACTGTCCCATGGTGAGAATGGAGGTCCAGCCAAGTGAACACATAACCTTAATCATCACAGCCAATGCTCACCAACCACTCAGCATTCGTTACTGCCAGACATATGCCTTTAATTTGCAAAATAGTTTTTAACTGTGAATGTGAAATGTCAGATGACTAGATAGTTAGTAAATGAGGAGTAGGTCTGACAAAAAGGTGCAAACAGCCAAAACATCTATCAACAAAGGAATGGAGAAACAAAAGGTGGTATATCTATATACGCAATGGAATACTACTCAGTCATAAGGAAAAAAATGTTATATACTACAACATCAGTGATCCTTGAAAATATCGTTGTTTGTTGATGTCAAGTCAACCTCAGTTCATGGTGACTTCAAGTGTGCAGAGTAGAGCTATTCCATAGGACTCTCAACACTGCCACCTCTCCGGCGTAGGTCCTCAAGCCTTACTTCTAGGCACCTCTGAATGCGCTGAACTGTTCAACTTTTTGATTAACAGTCCAGTCCTTGGGGAACAGACTAAAATGACATATAATCCTCACCCTCCCTCCACCCCCATGGGGGGATGAACACTAACATGGACAAGGGAAACAGCGGGTGGTGTAAGATATGAAAATGATACTAATTTATAATTTACCCGGGGTCCAAATGGGATGTGGGAGGGAGGGGGAAAAAAGAGGAGCTGATCCCCAAGGGTAATGTAACCAAGAGGAATTGCTGAAACCCAGGTGGGGCCTAAGCATGATAGTGGGACAAGAGGAAAGTCAAAGGAAATAGAGGAAAGATCTGGGAGAGGCAAAGGGTATTTATAGAGGTCTAGATAAAGACATGTACATATGAAAATATACTTATATATGAGGATGGGGAAATAGATCTATGTGCATATATTTTTAGGTTTAGTATTAAGGTGGCAGAAGGACATTGGGCCTCCACTCAAGTTCTATTAAACTAGGATTCCATGATGCTCACCTTCCCGACACAACCACTGAAGACAAAGTGGGTGAATAAGCAAATGTGGTAAAGAAAGCTGATTGTGCCTGGCTATCAATACATATAGCATCTGGGGTCTTAAAGCCTTAAAGGTAAACAAGCAGCCATTTAACTCAGAAGCAACAAAGCTTACATGGAAGAAGAACTCCAGTTTGTGTGATCACGAGGTGCTGAAGGAATCAGTTATCAGGAATCAGAGAACAAAAATTAATATAATTGTGTACTCACCACCATAATACGATTGTTGAAGACAAATGGGTGCATAAGTAAATGTGGCAAAAGAAAGCTGATGGTGCCCGGCTATAAAAAGATATAGTGTCTGGGGTCATAAAGGCTTGAAGGTAAACAAGCAACCATCTAGCTCAGAAGCAACAAAGCCCACATGGAAGAAGCACACAAACCTGTGTGATCACAAGGTGTTGAAGGGATCAGGTATCAGGCATCATCAGAACAAAAAAATTCTTATAGTGAATGAGGGGGTGAGTGCGGAGTGGAGACCCAAAGCCCATTTGTAGGCCACTGGACATCCCCTTACAGAAGGGTCTCGGGGTGGAGACAAGCCAGTCAGGATGTGATGTAGCAACGATGAAAAATGCAACTTTCCTCTAGTTCTTAAATGCTACCCCCCACCCCGACCCTCCAACTATCATGATCCTAATTCTACCTTGCAAGTCTGGCTAGACCAGAGGATGTACACTGGTACAGACAGGAACTGGAAATCCAGGGAATCCAGGGCGGATGATCCCTTCAGGACCAGTGGTGTGAGTGGCGATACTGGGAGGGTGAAGGGAGGGTGGGTTGGAAAAGGAGGAACCAATTACATTGATCTACATGTGACCTCCTCCCTGGGGGACGGACAACAGAAAAGTGGATGAAGGGAGACATCGGACAGGGAAAGATATGACTAAATAATAATTTATAAATTAACAAGTGTTCATGAGGGAGCGGGGAGTGGGGAGGGAGGGGAAAAAACGAGGGCCTTAAGTGGAGAGCAAATGTTTTGAGAATGATGAGGGCAATGTATGTACAAATGTGCTTGACACAATGGATGGATGTATGGATTGTGATAAGCATTGTATGAGCCCCTAATAAAATCATACAGTTCTTATCATAATCCATACACCCATCTACTGTGTCAAGCACATTTGTACATACCAAGTTGACATCATTTTCAAAACATTTTCTTTCTACTTGAGCCCTTGGTATCAGCTCATTTTTCCCCTTCCCCCCCTTCCCTCCCTTTCCCTCCCTCATGAACCCTTGATAATTTATCAGTTTTTCCATGTCTTACACTCATCAATGTCTCCCTTCACCCACGTTTCTGTTGTCTGTCCCCCAGGGAGGACATATGTAGATCATTGTGATCGGTTCCCCCTTTCCACCCCACCTTGTCCTTCCCCTCTTGGTATCACTACTCTCATTATTGGTCCTGAGGGGGTTCATCTGTCCTGAATTCCCTGTGTTTCCAGCTCTTATCTGTACCAGTGTACATCCTCTGGTCTAGCCAGATTTGTAAGGTAGAATTGGAGATAACTCTCTTAAACACTTCAAAATATGGAGAAAAAATAGAGAACATTATGATTAGCAACGTCAGTCAACCTTATTGTGGTAGTTACATAATTTCGTGTTAACTTGAAACATACTTTAGCCTGTCAATCAGGTCACAGCCTGATAGTGTTTTCTCGTGGGCATGACAATGTCATAAGGAAGGTCCTGGGAACCTCCTCACTCCATTTCATCTGATGGTGAGCCACCCTGAGATTCAAGAGCCCTGCGATGCTTCCGCTGCCATTGGATCCGCAAGACTTTGCATTTCCTGGCCTGTGAGCTTCCTGCATTCTGCATCATTGCAGGTGGCTGTGTGAGTCTGAAGAGGGATTTATGGACAAGTACCGACTTATGGAACTGGTATCAGACTTATGAACTTGATCTGGACTGGTCTGGCATCTTTTCCTGATATATAATTACTTCTTGATATAAAGCTCTCTCTTATATGAAAGCCTCTGGATTTGTTTCTCTAGTCAACCCAGCCTAACACACTTATAAAGATATCATTATTATAAGGGAAAACAAAAAGGAAAATGGTTTGTACAACAAATGACAAGACTTGGAAGAGTACCAGGAGGCCAGGGCCTGGGGCAGGGACAGGGAGAGGGGAGGAATAGGAAATTATAGAAGGAGAGAGGAAGAATGGAAGGGGAAACAACTGACTCATATTTATGGGGATTTGACAGGATAATATTACTGATTTCACTTGAGATGGGATGTGCAACTATATAGAACATTATGAGTGAGTCCTAATGAATGAATGGATGAACAAGGAATGGACAGAGAAGGAAGGTCCCCAGCCTTAATAAAGTCTCCAGATTCTTCACCCTGCAGATTGGAACATGAGTGGCTAAAAAACCAAGGAAAAATAAAATTGAAGTAGACTTGGAGTCTTTAGTGACCTATAAGGTGACTGCAGCCATATATAAACCGAAAGTTATTAATAGTTGGTAAGATGGGTGGGAGGGAAAAACAAAGAACCTTTGCTTAGGAGACATTTGGTTAAATAGTGATGAAATAACATGAGAATGGATAGTAAGAGCGGCTGTACAGATTGAGCTATCTGGTTGATCTTACAGAATTATACATGTAACAATTGTTTAATTTGCACATATCTTCTTGTGTATGTTCTCAATGTTACAATAATAAAGCTATTTTTAAGGAGGATTGGAAGCTGAGAGTCCTCTTGTCATGATTCACAGGAGAAAAAAAAAGAGGTTTTTAAAAACTACCTGATGTTGTTGTTTTTAGGTGCCTTAGACGTGCTTTCTATTCACAAGCCCATTCGAAGAGTAGAACTGCCCCATATGATTTTCTAGGATATAGTCTTTAGGGGAGCAGATCACCAGTTCTTTCTCCCACGGAGCTCCTCGGGGAGGTAGAACCACCAACTTTTGGTTAGAGCTGAGGGCTTAACTATTGTGCTACCAGGACTCCTAATTATACATGAGTAATTTTGAATGTAATGCACAAATAAAAACCCCTCTTCGCTCTGCCCATGACTTTTTTCATCCTGCTCCCTACTGGCAAACATCTTGATGAGTAGCCTTCCAAACTTTTACATGCAAATTATATAAATGCATACCTTTTACATTGAAAGTAGATATACCATATATACTCGTGTATAAGCTGAGTTTCAGCTGAAAAACCGAGGTTTGGCTTATACACGAGTCAGTGGTACCCCAGCGAGGTGTAACATCTCGCAGACCCCCCTCCCCCCAGGTAACAGGATGAGCGCCAGTTATCTCGCGGGTGCTTGCCGTTTCTCTGCTGTTCATTCAAAGCCCCACTGATACTGCAAGGCTTTGAATGTTTGTTTACTCACATCTAACCAATCAGAGCCGTCCTATGACGTGTATCTTTGAATAAGCCTTTTAAAGACCATGTGCGAAGGATGTGGCATGAATGGATGTCATCTGGTCAAGCCCGACTAACAAAAGGAGGAAATCTCATGAAGCCTGACATAGAGTTAATAGCAAAGTGGGTTCGAGATGCATGGGAAGACATTCCAGAAGACATGGTGCGACGTGCCTTCCAGAAATGTAGTATTAGTCATGCTATGGATGGCAGTGAAGACTGCGCTTTGTATGAAAATGACAGCAGTGATGGTGATGACGGCGATCTCAGTGAGGACAGCGTCTATGATGACCTCACACCAGCTGAAGCTCTGCATTGGGATACGGATGCTGATGAGGAATCCAGTTGTGAAGGAGTTTAACTCTTTATATTTTAGCTTGGTTGCTGATTGAGCTCAGGGAATAGTACTCTTAAGGTATCATTCTTGATACCTTATTGTTTTTGTTGAACCTGTTTTCCACTTACTGTGCTGGTTTACTAATGTTAAATGACTTGTCCTTTTATTTATGTTTTTATTTAAAATAAATATTTAAATACATTATCCCGCTGATGTCTCAATTTTTTGTAATTTTATTTTCATTTTTTTATTATTGAAACTTACCAATAGCTTCTGCATTTTCCACCCTAGGCTTATAGTCAAGTCAATCAGTTTTTCTGGTTTCCCAGGTAATAATTAAGTACCTCGGCTTATACTCAGGTCGGCTTATATTCGAGTATATACGGTAATTCTCTGCATATAATCCTGCGCCTGACTTTCCCCCACTTAATCTAGCAAGAGTGACTTCAATCCAGTGTGTGTTTAGTGACCGCCCTCTTTCGGACAGAGTACCTCAGTGGCACATACAGGTACGTGCTAGACTACTAATGAAAGAGGCTGGCAGTTGACACCCACCTACAGGCGCCTTGGCAGAAGGTCCTGGAGATGACTTCACAAGAGCAGCGGTTGCAAACCCTAAGGGAAACACTTCTCTGACACACGTGGGGCCACAATGAGTCACAGCTGATGAAGCGGCAACTGGTCTTCCAGATTTAGAGGCTCAGTAGACTTGAGTGCCATGATAGATGTTAATTATTGAATCATTTCTAATATTTAAGGTTTTCAATATTAAAATGGTACAAAGTGCTTCCTTGGCACCCTGAATTTGTTGGGCCATTTTGTGAGTACGGCTAAGGGGAGGGAAACAATTTTGATTCCGGAAAGCTTGTGAACTTCTGGAGGGTAGAGCCACTATTGGGCTGAGCCCATGTCGGTGCCACAAAGACTGTGCACCTTTCTGCTCTGTAGATATGTGATGGACAATTGAATGGTTTCCTGAATGACCAGGCCTATTCATGTGTTCTTGGTTGTAAGGTGTTGTAGAACAAGTGACCACCTGAAATTCCTTTCTGATACGTCTTTCTAAAGGAGCCACCAAAGGCAGAGACGGGAAACCAGACACCAGTGTCCTGGCTGTGTTCCACGATTATGTCAGACTGATGCCCCTGGTCGCAGAAGCAAACCAAATGAGTGAAGAGCTGCAGAAGGTGATTGCTCTCGTGTCCCAGAGTTTCTAGAACCAAACACTGCGAAGGTAGTTGCTGCTCGGCGCCATCGAGTGGGTTCCGACCCACAGTGACACCGTGCACGACAGAACAAAACACTGCGCGGTCCTGCGCCAGCCTCAGAACTGCTCCTCGGACTGCGTTAGACGTTGCAGCCGCGGGGTCAGGCCGCATCCTCCAGGGTCTTCCTCTGCTCTGCAGCCCCTCTACCAAACTTGACCTCCTTCTCCAGGAACTGGTCTCTCCTGACAACAAGTCCGAACTACGTAAGGTGAAGTCTTGCCACCCTTGCCTCTAATGAGTGCTTTGGCCATATTTCTTCCAAGGTGGACTCATTTGTCCTTGGTACTTTCTTCTTTGTTTTGTTTTATTTTTAATAAATCATTTTATTGGGGGTTCTTACAGCTCCTATCAAACACATTTGTACATAGGTTGTCATCATAATCTCTGAAACATTTTCCACTTGAGCCTTTGGTATCAGCACTTCTTTTCTCCCACCCTTCCCCACCCTCCCACTCTTATTAACCCTTGATAAATTATAAATTATTATTATTTTCATATCTTACCCTGTCCACTGTCTTCCTTCACCCATGTTTCTGTTGTTCATCCCCGCACCTAGGGGAGTGGGGAGTTATACATTGATCATTGTGATCGGTTCCCCTTTTCTCCTCCTTCTTCCCCAGCCTTCCCCCTACCCTCATGATATTGGCACTCCTATTATTGTTTCTGAGGGGCTTATCTCTCCTGGATTCTGTACCAGTGTGCATGCTCCAGTCTAGCCGGATTGGTAAGGTAGAAAATTGTTTACAGATGGGCTTGTGGTCTTCACTCCAACCTCCCTTGTTAGCATCAATATGCTTGTTTGTTTTGGGTCTTCTGATGCCTGACACTTGATCCCATTGACACCTTATGATCACACAGGATGGTGTGCTTCGTCCATATGGGCTTTGTTGCTTCCTCGCTAGATGACCACTTGTTTCCCATCAAGCCTTTAAGATACTAGGTGCTATATCTTTTAATAGCTAGGCGCCATCAGCTTTCTTCACCACATTTGCTTATGCACCCATTTTGACTTTAGCAATCTTGTAGGGTAGGTGAGCATCACAGAATACCAGGTTATTAGAACAAAGTGTTCTTGCATTGAGGGGGAACTTGAGGAGAGACCCAATGTCCATCTGTTACCTTGATACTTAACATGTAAATATATGTACATAGACCTATATCCCTATCATTTTATGTGAATATACTTACATATATACATGCCTTTATAGATCTATAAATGTCTTTTGTCTCCTAGTTCTTTCCTCTATTTCCTTTTACTTTCCTCCTGTCCTACTATCATGTTTGACCTTCATTCGGCTCTCAGTAATTCCTCTCAGTTACCAAACACCACTAGGCATTCTATACCCTCCTTGATTTTAGATCTCTTGTTGTTCTCTTGTCCCTGGGTTTGTTGGCTACCCATTCCCTTTCCCCCACCTCCCCCTCTCCCCTGTTCCCCAGGAACCATTGGTCCTGTTGGTTTCACCTTGGGATTGTTTATCTTGCCTTTATTATATAGATAGACATGAAAAAAAAAAAAAGAGAAAGAGAGAGAAGGGGAGAAAAAGGCCTATAAATTAATTCCAGGTCTGTCTGCTGACCCTTATGTAGGTTTTGCGATCTAGTCTGACGAGGTGCCAAACCCTGCCCTCTCAGTTGGAAATCTATTTTCGGGATTCCTCGGGGACTTTGTTGCTTTGCTCCCCTTGCTGCTCTGTTGTGCTCCCTTTGTATTTCACCCCAGTGTGGGGCACAATTCCCACACTGCGCCTCCAGTGCTGTCCCCTGCAGTGCTGTGGGTCAGTGAGGGGATATCATGTGTCATGGTGGGACCGGCCCTATGGTCCTCTCTGTGTCTTGGCTGCTCCAAGGAGGAGCGTTGTCTTAGGACAGTGGTTCTCAACCTTCCTAATGCCGCCAGCCTTTAGTACAGTTCCTCATGGTGTGGTGACCCCCACAACTATAAAATTATTTTTGTTGCTACTTCATAACTGTAATTTTGCTACTGTTATGAATTGGGTGATCCCTTTGAAAGGGTCATTCGACCCCCAAAGGTGTTGTAACCCACAGGTTGAGAACCATTGTCTAAAGGGCTTGGTGGGCCAGGACATGGTTCTCTCTCTCTCTCCCTCTCCCTCTCCCTCTCCCTCTTAGTTTGTTCTCATGTGATCTGGGCAGAGCAGCCACTTTCCCCAGGCTGTATCTTTAGTACTCTCCTGGGTATGCAATCTTCTGGAGAGGGTGTCAACATCTGGGGTCAGGGCTGGTCCCACAGATCTCTCTGTTATTCAATGCTTCGTGCCCATATTTTGCCCTCAAGGCTTGGTATACCAGGTTGAGGTCTGGTCCCTCTCTCCTTTTCCTGTGGCGATATAAACAATACCCTACCCATGGTGGGTTAGTGTCCTGTTCCCCCTACTACCCATGTTCTCTATTTTTTTTTGTCTTTTCCCCTCCTTTTTAGTTGGGTCTATATGCATGCCTGAATCGAGTCTGACTCCTGCCACTGTGTCTGGGCCTTGCCCCGGGATTTATGCATTTAGTGGCTTTTCCCCTATGCCCCTTGTGCTTTTTAAGCTTACCTTGGTGGACTCATGTTGTACTTGTCCTTTTGTGCTTGGCTTATTTAGCTTAGCATAATTTCCTCCAACTCTTCCATGAGACGATGTGCTTCGTGCGCTCATCACTACATTTTAGGGATACATAATATTCCACTGTAAGTCATTGTATGTATGTACCAGAGGTTTTTCATCCATTCTTCTGTTGGTGGAAATGTAGGTTGTTTCCAACTCTCTGTGATTGTAAACTGTGCCGCAATGAACATTGGAGTGCAGATGTGTGGCATGGTCTGCGTCTTGCCTCTTCTGGGTATATTCCCAGGAGGGGGATTGCTGGGTCATATGGGAGCTTAATTGCCGTTTGTTTAAGTGTCGCCAAATCAATATTCATAATGGCTGCACATACCTGCAGGTCCACCAGCAGTGGATGAGAGTTCTCAGCTCACCACAACCCCACACTTGCTGCCTTCTGATCTTTTGAATTGGGCTATCTTTGAGGGTGTTAGGTGGTATCTCATAGTTGTTTTGGTTTGCATTTCTCTGTGGCTAATAATCAGGGACATTTTCTCATCTGCCTATTGACTATTCAGATTTCTGCCCCTGTGAAACTTCTGTTCAGGTCCTTTGCCCACCTCTCAAGTGTGTAATTAGTTTTTTCTTTTTGGAAGCTAGCAGAGTATTGTAGATTTTAGTAATAAGACCTCTGTCTGATGTGTCATTGCTAAAGGTGTTTTCCAAGTCTGTGGGCTCTCTTATTAATCTCTGGGCAAAACCTTTCGATGTACACAGGTGTTTTATCTTCAGTATATTCCACTTGTCAATTTGTACCTCCTCTGTGTTTGTTTCCTTCCCTGTTTCCAATAACCTATGTATTCCCTGTGCCAAAGTTCACAGTTTTATCCCAATTCCCTCATTGATGACCCTAATAGTTTGGGGTTTTACATTGAGGTCTGTGATCCACCTTGAGTTTGTTCTTGTGCATGAATTAAGGTAAGGGTCTTGCTTCATTTTTCTGCAGGTAGATATCCATTTTTTCCAGCACCATTTGTTGAAGAGGGCATCCATTTACCATTAGTATTTTTTAAAGATCAGTTGTCTGTATGCTGATGATTTCATTTCTGGATTTTTGGTTCTTTTCCAATGGTTTGAATATCTGTCATTAAACCAGTACTACATTGTTTTGATCTCTGTGGCTGTAGAATTGGTACTAAAGTCAGGTAAAGCAAGCCCTCCAATTTTGTCTTTCTGCTTAAGGAGTTCTGTACTAATTCTTTGATGAAAGATATTTGTATTTGTATCAGGATAGCATTGAACTTATATAGTGCCTTGGATGAGACCAACATCTTTACTATATTAAGTCTTCTGATCCATGAGCATGGAATATTCTTCTATTTGTGGAGGTAACTCTTGGTTTTTTAATAAGAGTGTTGTATAGTTTTCCTTGTACAAATCTTTTCTTTCTTTTTTTTTTGTTTAGGCAAATCCCTAGATATTTCAATTTGTGTGTTGTTCGGCTATTGTAAAGGGTACTACCCTTTTGATCTCTTCTTTGGGGGTCTTGTCCGATGTACATAGCAGTCCGATGTACATAGCAGTCCGGTAGACTTCTGTTTCTTGATCTTGTATCCTGCCACTTTGCCATATTCCTCTTAAGGAGCTTCCAGCACTCCTCTTAAAGAGCTGTTGGGGTTTTCCGTATATAAAATCATGTACCTGTTTCAATACTTTTACGACTTCTTTCCCCAGACAAATACCTTTGATGTCTTTCCTTTGCCTTATGTTGTTAGCTAAGACCTCCAGTACAATGTCAAATAAAATTTGGGACAAGGGGCATCCTTGTCTGGTCTTCTTCAGTGGGACTACTTTCATCTTTTCTCCATTGAGTACCAGTCTTTCAAAGACTCTTTGTCATGCCCCAAACTGGTAGAACCATTTTTTTGGCTTGCATTGCAGCAATCTGCCTGTTTTGTTATGTTAAATTTATGTTAATGGACCAGGTTTCTGATGGCTTGCATTCAAAGTTACACAAAGGAACATAGCCTTCAAATGAAAGCATTTTAAAAATTTGTTTGTTTTTATAATGGGCTTGTAGGATGCCCTGGTATTAGGGCTGTCTGTGCTGTCCCCCAGGGAAGAAGAATCAGATTAGTTGAGTAGGCTTGGGACCCACTGGGTCTAAATTGCCCCAGCTGCCCTGCTGTGTTAGCCCCAGCTCCCTCCTGCACAACCCCTCAGGCTGTGCTCCAGGGATCTACACTCTACCACAGCTAAATATCTGAGGGCTTTCCAATGGCAGCAACTTAGTGTCTAATTATCTGTTGTTACCCACACTGGCAGGCAGAGGGTAAAGGGGATGGCCGATACAATCACTCTGTTTCTGGCCGGGGAGAAGAGATGTCAAGCCTGAGAATGCAGGAGCAGGAAGGGTTGCAGAGAGGAAACCTCTGGTGTGAGCCTTTGTGACTAGTCCTAGAAGGTTCTCCCTGAGCCTGAGATTATGACCACCTTTAGAAAGCACAGTCTGGGGAAATACTGCACGCTGTGGTTCTTGTATCTTGGGCACAAGAAGGAACAGTGGACCGGCTGAACCTGGTGAGGGAGTTGCAGAGCCCACGGGCAGATGTGGTGAACGTAGAGCATTTCAGCGAGCCCTCGAGTGGCTCCTTGGCAAAAATTGCAGGGGGAGGTCTGATCCACTGACCCTAATACACTTGAACTCTATTTCTGGCACCCTGACTCCCACTGTTGGCCTCCCTACCTCTTAATTTTGCGATCTATCAGCAGGAACTCTGGAAGGGTGATGCTATCTGGATGCCTTCTTGGTCTGTGGTACTTTCAATATTCTTCCCTGGCAACATAATTAAAATGTATCCATTTTTCTCCCCTCTTCCTTATTCGGGGTCCAACTTTCATATGCATACGAGGCTGTGGAAAATACCCTGGCTTAGTCAAGACCACCTTCGTCCACAGAGTGACACCCTTGCTTCTCAATGCTCTAACGAGGTCTCGTGCAGCAGATTTACCTCATGCAATGTGTTGTTTGATCTCTGTGGCTTGAGGGAGTATTGATTATGGATCCAAGCAAATCAAAATCCTTGACAGCTTCAACGTTTCCTCCATTGATCATGATGTTTCCTATTGTGAGGATACTGGTCTTCTTCACATTGAGTCATAATTCCTAACTTTGCCTTCTTGAGCTGCCCTTTGACATTTTCTAATTTGTCTCTTGCACGTCATCATTTCTTCCATTTGCCTTAGCTACACTATGTTTAAGAACATGTCTCAGTGTCTTTTCTGACATCCACTATGATCTTTTCGTTGCTATCTTTTAATGACCTTTTGATGAATTCCTGAATGATGGTCTTGATGTCCGCCTACAGCTCACTAAGTCTCCTGCCATAAGTGTTCAATTAATCAAATCTGTTCTTGAGATGTTCTCCAATTCAAGTGGGAAAGAATCAGGTCAGAGTTTATCTCTTGTGGACTTATTTTAATTGTCTTTGGCTTTATCCTGAACTTACATATGAACTATCGATGATCTGTTCCACATTCAGCCCCTAGCCTGGTTTAACTGCTGACATTGAGTTTCTCCATCCTGTCTTCCTACAGGTGTAATCAATTTGAATTCTCTGTATTCCATTGGGGGAAGTCCAAATGTATAGTTGCGTTTTTGTTGTTGAAAAAAGTATTTGTTAGGAGCAAGTCGTTGGTTTTTCAGAATTCTGTCATGCAATCTCCGGTTTTATTTCTATCATGAAGACCATATTTTCCAACTACTGTTCCTTCCTGTTTGTTTTGAACTTTTGCATTCGAGTCACCAATAACCATCCTTGCTTCTTGATTGCTTGTTTGATCAATTTCCCATGGGCATCATTGGTAGAATGTTTCAGTATCTTTATCACTACATTTTGTGGCTGATACATAAATTTGAATAACATTTGAATTCATTGGACTTCCTTGAAGGCGGATAGTTAGAATCCTATCACAGCATTGCACGTCATGATAGATTTTGCAATGTCCTGTCCTTATTCACAACAAACGCCATGTCATTCCTTTTGATTGTGCGACTTCTGACCTAGTAAGTTGTAGATGTATTTATTCAAAATAGCCAATACCAGTCCATTTCAACTCACTAATGCCTAATATATCAATCTTTATGTGTTTCAGAGTGGTCAAACATAGTAATTGTGAGGATGTTGCGGGACTAGGCAGTGTTCTGTTCTGTTGTACATAGGTTGATTATGAGTTGGACCCAACTCAGCAGCACCTAACATAAACAGTACTTTCACTCAGTATATTATTTTCAAGTTTTATCCATTTGTAGCATGTGACAGTATTATCCGATTGTGTGTATGTGACATTCTCCGTTTATCCACTCATCTGTTGATGGCCATTTAGGTTGTTTCTACTTTTCAGTTATTGTGAGCAGTGAGCCATCCTGCAGTGAACCTCCATAGAGATGATTTATCATTGACCAGAAAACTGACAAATGCAGGGCCTAAGCAGATTTTAGAGAACAGGTCCAACACCCGTGCCACTCCTGTTGACCCAGACTGACTCACGGTATAAAGAAAGGCAGAGAGAGGCCCAATGAGGCCAGGAATTGGCTTAAGGTCATGATAAGAGTTAGCAACAGACCCTACACCTTCTCAGTTCCAACGATGAGCACCATTTTTCATCCTTGATTCGCCAGGGGCACCAGGGCCTCAGCCTAGCACGTGCTTGCCATGACCAACCCATTCTAGAGGGTTCTTCAAAAGGGCCTTTCTGAGTCCAGGCAGTTTGATGGCTGCTATATCAAGTTCTGGCTGGGGCTAGCTTCCAGAGGGAGACTAAGAACCAATCGGAATCTTCTCAGAGCTATCTTCTCTTTGGTAATATTAGTTGTAATATACTGTTGAGAAATGTTGGTGTTCTATCATTAATCTTGGTGAGAATTCCAAGGAGAAAGTGCAGGACTATCTTCTTTTAGAAACTCTGTCACATTGCTGAGTGTGGTGAAAAAGATATCCTTATGTAGGATTATCCTGGAAAAAAAATAGAGGATTTTAAAGTAATAATTGTTTCCTTTGCCAGGGGCTTAAAATGGAATTGAAAGTGAAGAATTTGGCATCATTAGATTCCAGGGGCTATGACTTACAGAAGGAGGTCATGGTGAAGGTGACAAGCCAGAGGACTCACGAGGTGAGGCTGTGTCTGTGGATGGTGTGAGCCTGCTCTGGGGGTTTCGGAGGAACTTTCCTAGGGATGAAGGTTGTTTTGATCAGCTACAGTCTGAGGAGACCCAGTGAAGGGGCAACACGTTTTCAAGTGTGCGTTGGGATGCTGAGGGCCAGAGTCTAGGACGGGGTGCCATTCTCCACATCCTCTCCTGGGGTCTGTCTGAGCCACCAGTGTGGAGCATTTCTTGTTGATTGCCAGAAAACCAGTTACCACTAAGTAGATTCCACCTCATGGCAGCCCCATTTGTATCAAAATAGGACTCTGCTCCACTGGGTTGTCAATGGCTGGTTGGTCAGCAGAGATCAGGCCTTCATTCCAAGACTTTCTGGGTCGACTTACATCTTCAGCTTTGTGGTTAGCAGCCAAGTGCTTTAACCATCTGAACAACCAGCCACAATAAGGAAGCCTCAGAATTGATGGTGATGGTGTGCGCGCGTGCGTGCACGCGTGTGTGTGTGTGTGTGTGTGCAGAAATGTGAGAGAATGGGAAGGTGGCTATTCTGAAACAATGAGAAAAACTCACACTCCACACTCTTTTTTCATCATCAAGTTTTTCTGTTTTATTTAAGATTTTAGTTTTTAAAAAATAAAGAGCTACATTTCCTTGGTTTTAGTTTCAGCGTCGGGTTATCACCAGGTTTCTGCTTTCTTTCCTCCTATCTTTGTAATATCGCCCAAACGTCCACAAACTACCGGGTGAGGAAAAGCTGCAGGTGGGGCCTGTCACCCCCACCCCTGGGCAACAGCCCCCGGTGCCGGGCTCTCCCCGCGCCGCCCACAGGTGAACTTAGCGTCAAGGAGGAGTCTGACGGGGAAGACGGAAGCACCGACTGCGTCTCGGCTCCCATCTTGGCTCCGGGGAGCACATCTGAGAATGCCTTTTTCTTTGCACTCAACACTCTTACTAAGACTTCAGAATGACTGTTTAACAGACTCCAATAACTGCTCCCCTTTCAGGTTTGATCTTACTCGCTGTCAGTAAGTTCCTTGTTAGGAACATAAAGCCCTATTTCCTCTGCCTTCAAAGGAGGAACTAGAAAGGGTTAGCTATCTATGTTAGTCTGGTAGACTAGAGAAACGAAATTCATAGCCACTCCTATGTGTATAAGAGAGAGTTTTATATAAAGAGTAAGTGTACATTAAGAAAGCATCCCAACCCAGTCCAGTCCAAGCCCATAAGTCCAACATTAGCCCATATGTCCCATACCAATCCACAAAGTCCTCCTCCATCTAACAAAACACACACAATGATGCTGACTGCAGGAGGTAAGCCAAGTCAGTGAGTGTGTAAGCATCTCAGCGCTGGCAGGGGCCTCCACACGACTGCTCCAGCACCCAGGGCTGTATCGGGGTAGTTCCATGTGGCTTCTCCTTGGGGATGTCTTGCAGCAAGTGAGCCTTGCAAGCTGAGGCAGAGAACTAAATGAGGCAGCTGCACCCCGGTCCAACCATGAGAGAACAACAGACCAGACAGGCAAGGCTCACTGAACTATTTTTCTCTCCACCTTTCAATTAATCTCACGTGTTCATTGGCCAGATTGAATAATAAACCGTAACTATCGCACTATTCTTTCTGTCCATGATGGGTGCTATGTCTTGTGTGGTGCCCTCAGACTCTGCTTCCAGCTGAACTCTAAGTCCTTAGTTTGCTGTCAGACGTTCTTCTCACTCTCAGGGAACCTGTGTGAAGTCATCGTCCACACATTCAGTGCACACAAAGCGACCGGGGGAGCCAAAGCACAGAGGCCTGATATACTGAGCAGCTAACTGCTGGTTTCTGAGTTCCAATATATTCTGGGACAAAACTAATTCTTCACAACTTCTAAATTTGTGAAATAAAGCAGAGAAAGAGACCATTGAAATATATGTTCTGTTGGGCCTCTACTCAAGTCCTCCCTCAAAGTAAGAACACTTTGTTCTAATAACCTGGTATTCTGTGATGCTCACCTACCATACACAATTGCTGAAGACAAAATGGGTGCATAAGCAAATGTGGTGAAGAAATCTGATGGTGCCTGGCTATTAAAAGATATAGTGTCTGCAGTTTTAAAGGCTTGGAGATAAACAAGTGGCCATCTCTCTGGGAAGCAACAAAGTCCACATGGAAGAAACTCACCAGCCTGTGTGATCACGAGGTGTCAATAGAATCAGGTACTAGGCATCAGAAGATCCCCCCAAACAATCATATTGATGTGCATGAGTGGGGGTTAGAGTGGAGACCCAAAGCACATCTGTAGACAATTGGACATCCCCTCACAGAAAGGTCACAAGGAAGGGATGAGCCAGCCAGGGTGCAGTATAGCATCAACAAAACATTCAACATTCCTCTAGTTCTCTAATGCTTTCTCTCCACAACTATCATGACCCCAGTTCTACCTTACAAATCTGGCTAGACCAGAGCATGTACACTGGAATCCAGAACAGATAATCCCCTCAAGTACAGTAATGGGAGTAGTGATACCATGAGGACAATGGGAAGGTGTAGGGAGAAAGGGGGAACCAATCACAATGATCAATATATCACCACCACCTGGGGAGGGGGATGAACAACAGAACCATGGGTGAAGGGAGATGGAGGATGATGTAAGATATGAAAAGAATAATAATTTAAAGTTTATCAAGGGTCATGAGGGTGGGGGAGGTAGAAAAAAAAGAGCTGATACCAAGGGTTCAAGTGGAAAGAAAACATTTTGAAAAGGATGATGGCAACAAATGTTCAAATGCACTTCATACAATGGATGTATGGATTGTTATAAGAGCTGTAAGAGCCCCCAATAAAATGATTTATTGACACTAAATGTATCTATATGCTCTGTTGACTAGGGGTGGGAAATTGAAGGCAATGGCAGAAGTGTTATTGTTGTGGTTAGCTGGCACTGAGTTTGTCCCGACGCACAACGGAATGAAGTACTGCCTGGTCCTGCGCCGTCCTCACATGGTTCCCATGCCTGCGCCCATTGTTGCAGCCACTGTGTCCATCCAGCTCATTGAGGGTTTTTTCCTTTTTGCTGCCCCTCTACTTCACCTATCATGGTGTTCTTCTGCAGGGACCGGTCTCTCATCATAGCCTGTCCAAAGTGTATGAGACAAGGTCTTGCTGTTCTTCCCTCCAATGAGCATTCTGGCTGGACTTCTAACAAGACAGATTGCTTTGTTCGCTTGGTAGTCCATGGTACTTTCAATATCCTGTGCTGACACTTAATTCAAACACATTAACTCTTCTTTGGTCTTCCTTATTCAACGAGCCACTTTCTCATGCAGATGAGGCGATTGAAAATACCATGGCTTTGGTCAGATGCACCTTAGTCCTCACAGTAACTTCCCTGCTTTTCAACACTCTGAAGAGGTCTTGGGCAGCAGATTTCCCCAGTGCAATGTGTCTTAGCTCTTGACTGCTGCCTTCATGAGCACTGACTGTGGATTCAAGAAAGATAAAAACCTTTGGCAACTTCAATCTTTTCTCCATTTATCATGGTGTTACCTGTTGGCCAAGTTGTAGGGATTTTGGTTTTCTTTACAATGAATTGTGATCCAAACTGAAAGCTGCCATCCTTGATCTTCATCAGCGAGTGCTTCAAGTCCTCCTCGCACTCAGCAAGCAAGATTGTGTCATCTGCATATCTCAAGTTGTTAATAAGCCTTCCTCCACTCCTGATGCTGAATTTTCCTTCATATCACCCAGCTTCTCTGATGATTTGCTCCACATACAGATTGAATAAGTACGGTGAGGGGATATAACCCTGTCATACACCTTTCCTGATTTTAAACTGTGCCACATACCCTTGTCCTGTTCTCACAGCTGCCTCTTGATCCACGTTAAGTTCTGCATGAGGACAATGACGGATTCTGGCACTCCCATTCTTCAGGTTATCCATAGTTTGTTATTGTGAGCCACACAGTCAAATGCCATGACATAGTCAGCAAAGCACAGGTAAATATCTTCCTGGTAGTCTCTGCTTTGAGCCAAGGTCCATCTGACATCAGCAGTGATAGCTCTTGTTCCACGTCCTCTTCTGAATCCTGCCGGAACCCTGCCAGCTCCCAGTCAGTATGCTGCTGTAATCCTTGGCGGAGGTGCTAAAGCAGCGGTTCTCAACCTGTGGGTCACGACCCCTTCACAGGGGTCGTCCAATTCATAACAGTAGCAAAATTACAGTTATAAAGTAGAAATGAAAATAATTTTATGGTTGGGGGTGGTCACCACACATGAGGAACTGTATTAAAGGGTCAGGGCATTAGGAAGGTTAAGAACCACTGTTCTAAGGCAAAATTTTACTTGCATGTGATAGTTAGGATATTCTATAATTGGGCACAATTATGGATCTCTTACAAACATTAAGAGATCCAGTGGTTTTTCTTCCAAATTTCCTGGGATAGGTGAATGAGGGCTCCCGGTTCTTTACTAGCTTGTTGAAACATTTTGTTTGGGTTTCCCTCAATTCCCGGAGCCTGGTTTTTGGCTAATTCTTTCAGTGTAGCTTGGATTCTTGCACGACCATTGGTTCTTGCTCACATGCTACCTTTCAAAATGGTTGAATGCCACCTAGTTCTTTTGGGTACAGTGTCTGTGTGTTCTTTCCATCTTCTTTGGATGCTGCCTGCATCATTTACTATTTTTCCCAGAGAATTGTTTAATATTACAGCTTCAAGCTTGACTTTTGTTGTGTTCTTTTAGTTTAAGATATGTTCGGTTAAAATATAAATGGCTTCTCTTGAGGGCATTATTTTTTCCCTAAAATTGATTGTAGTGATGGTTGCACAACTCTGTTAATCTACTAAAATCTATGTGGACCAATTATATGGTATGTGAATTATACCTCAGTAAAGCTGCTACCAAACCACACAGTGCAGTATGCATGCAAACATAAACAAGCGTGTTCAAGTAATACTGTAAACTGGAACCCAGTGTCTGGGGCTGGAGGAAAGCATGTTTGAGGCCGACATGTCTTCTACTGACTGTGCCGCACGCCAAGGTCTTGGTGGAGAGGGTGGGGATGGCCTCCAGGAAGGACCTCACCTTGAGAAGGTCAGGCATGAATTCTTCTGTGCTACAGACCTGTGAGACCTTCTGAGTTGAACCCACACTCTAAAAAGTCACTGCCATTGAGTCAATCAATCCCAACTCAGAGTGGCCTACAGGCCACTGCAATGGATTATCACGCCCAACAGGCAAGGAGTGTCCTGGGGTCTCAGGATAGATAGGGTAAAGGAGAATGGAAGGTGAAGACCTTGTCTGACCTCTATGTTGTAGCAGTCTGCCTTGGGCAGATGTGAGATGGACTTTCTTTCTCCCTGGTGTAGCCACCATGCCCTTGGACAAGGCACAGATAATGTGTCTGACGGGACTGCTTCTGCATCAGCCACCCTGTAGTCTCTTTCAGGGATTCTGTACACAAACTCACTTTGGGCTGATGTTTCTGTGTGATTAGTGTTTTTTCTCAGGCAGAGCTTAATTGTACTGATCTGCCCGATCCAAGATTCTTCATTGTTACCTTTGAAAATTAAGATGAAAAACCATGACCTTTCCTCAAGGCCCCTAAAAAGTTTGCAGTGTTTAAAGCTGTGTGTGTGTGTGTGTGTGTGTGTGTGTGTGTGTGTGTGATTTTGAAGACTAAAAGAAATGGGGGGAAAGTCCCTGGGAGATATACGTGGTCTAAGCTCAGTCAGGACTCAAAAGGTGGTGGTTCGAGCCCGTCCAGTGGCACCAGGGAGGGAAAAGACCTAGTGATCTGCTTCTATTACGGTCATGGTCAAGGAAACCCTGCGAGCAGCACTAGTCTGGAATGCATGCTTCCTTTTAAGCAGTTTCATTGGCATATAAGTCACATAGCATACAATTCAATCGTTTAGTCACATCACGAATTGTACCCTCATCAGCACCATCCGTTTTAGAACAGTTCCTTTATTCATTCCCCTCATTGTTATTAGCTCCCCATTCCCCCCCAACTTTTCCTGCTATATCCTCAAGGAACCATTATTCTCGTCAGGACTGTAACTCTTTATGGGAGTAGAAAGTCCTGTCTCTCTCCCAAGGAGTAGAAAGTTCCATCTCTCTCCCAAGGAGTGGTCGGTGGTTTTGAACCTAACTTGCAGGTAGTAGACCAACAAGTAACCACGCTGCCACCAGGGCCTTCCCCACCTTCTCTAGGAAACCCTCTTATTGTATTGTCTACTGGTTCGGTGTGGCCATGGCAGTAAATGATCAAATCCAGCCGAGATGCAGAGTGGCATGGGAGGTACGGGGCAGTCAGAATAGGTGGAGAAAGATGGAGTGTGGAGGCTTGTCTGAGGCCTGCCTCGTGGCAATGGGAAGCCAGAGAAACTCAGCTATGTCCATCTCCCCTGCTATTCGTCCGTCACAGCCGTACTGCTCCTCTTTAATGAGGCCTATGGTGTTAACTATACGGGTGATTGTATGGGCCTTATATGGCCACAAGCCAGATGTTACCACCTCCCTACCCCCCCCACACACACCCCTGCTCTAGAGCATAGGTTCCCTAATTTATTTGGCTTACTGCCCACTTTTCAGAAACAACAAAAAACTGCTCGGTTCCCTTATCCCAGGCCCCAATGACTCAAACTCCAGGATAAAGTACAGGCCTACCTGGATAGTTCCAACACCCCCCAGAGGGCCGTATCACTCCCTTGGGGTTTTCTAGAGGCTGCCTACATTACTTGATTTGTGACCCCTCCCTCCAGCTTCAAACCAGCAATGTCCCATCCCTCCAACTCTGCTTCAGCCACACACTTCTTGCTCTTATCCTTGCCCCGGATCTTTCTTCCCACATTTAGGGGCCTTTGTGGAAAGGTTGCTATGAGCAGAATTGACTCAGTGGCAATGGGGTTTGCTTTAGTGGTTACATTGGACTTGCCTGGACAATCCAGGCCCCGTTCCTATGTTAAGGTCAGATGATTCCCAACTTTAAGGAGCCCTAGTGGTGCAGCGGTTAGTAGTTGGGCTGAACTTTGGAAGTCAGAAGGTTAAAGGCAGCAGCTGCTCCTCAAAAGAAAGACGGGGTTTTCTATTTCTGTAAAGAATTACGGTCTCAGAAACTCAAAGGGCAAAGGCTCACTAAGAGTTGGAATGTCTATGGCTATAACTCTATGGCAGTAAGTTGGTTGTTTGCTTGTTTTTTTAAAAAAAATTCCCAACCTTAATTCCATGTTCAACCTTCACTTGTCTTTTCCATGTGTAATGTACTTGCATGTTCTGCTGATCAGGACACAAACATCTTTGGTGACCCTTATTTTTCCTGCCACAACAGCCAAATCTCGATTTGTCCAGAGTGGCTCTATTTTATAAATCCTTTATCATCTCCTCTAAGTCATTTTCTGAATGTTAGCAGAGGTGAAGAACATACCCAGGCATGAATATAATAAACATAATGTGCGAGTGTTTATGTGGTTTTGTTCATTAAAGAGCACATGCTGGGAATCTTGGTGAGCTGTGGGGTAGTTACAAAATTTGTTGTCAATTTGAGACTTAAGAGTGAAGGGGCCTCACCTCTCCAGGGTTCTGGGGTACCTCACAGGCTCCCCTACGTGCCCAGAACACGCCACAGTCCATTCGAAATGCGCTCTCAAGACACCTCCCCAATAAAACTACATAAAATAAAAAGAGTGAAGAGGTGGAGTTTAGCCTGTCAATCAAGTTGCAACTTGATGACTTCATTTGGAGGCACCAAGGAGATAAACAGCTCATTGGAGCCGGGACACAAACGCACTCCCTGGGAGACATTGCAGCTGACAAGACTCATGGAGCTATGCTAGTGCCCTGAGCTGGAGGAGCCACACGGAGACCCTGCCAGCGCTGAGAGCTTACAACGCCACTGGATCCACAAGACTTCCCCCATTGGCCTGTGATCTTCCTGCATTTGGCATCATTGCATGTGTTTCGTGAGTCTGGAGAGAACGTTATAGATTGATATCGGACATACGGGCTAATATCAGACTTATGGACTTGATCTTTAGCCTGGGCTGTGATGTTTTCTTAACGTAAAATGACTCTTTATATAAAGCTCTTTCTTCTTCTATGAATTTGTTTCTCAAGTCCACCCAGACTAACACAAGTTGCCTTTGTGTTTCCAGGTGTGGATATGGTCAAAGGCCAAGTTTATCAACAGGAAATTCCTAATGGAGGAACTCTACCAGTGCTTTCTAGATGGAGGAGACAGCTATGTGGCTCAAGAAGTTGACCCTTTTTGGGACCCTGTTGAGATTGTGCACCTAGGCTCGGCTCACATTTGGCTCCAGTCACTTGCCTACTGCATGAAGCTTGAGGAGCAAGTGGAATTTCTGAACTGCGATGGGCTGGAGGAGGCCATGTTGCACATGTACATCACCCCCTGCTCAGCCACGGGACAGTAGGTGTCTCCCTGTTCCTAGTCTAAGTGGGTTCTGAGTCACAGAAAATTCATGGCAAGCCTGAGGTCTAGTGTCAACGTGGTTCTCAAGTTGTTCATGTAGGAGACAAAGGAATGAACTCATTCATGCATTCAGGACTTACCTTCATTACATCTAGTTTTTGCCCCATAATCTGACCCGGGATATTTCAAATCCTATACCCAGCACAAGCTGAAGCAGTTGACCCTCCCCCCCACCCCCGCCGCCCCAGGGGAGGGCATCCCACAAAGAGGCAGCATGAAGAAAGAACCCCGGACCTGAACCAAAAGCCCTGGGCTGGTTCCATGCAATGGGCCTGTGGAGCAAAGGTCAAGGGTGAAGTGGCCTCACCTGGTCCCTGTAAGGGCTGGCTGCTGCAATGGGCAGTTCTCCTTCCCAGGTTGACGGGGCAGGCCATCCTGCTGATGAGGCTTCGGGGTCAGAGCAGAGAGTTGATTGTCCAGCTTAACCCTCTCCACTCCTGTCCTTCGAGTGAGGGACTGAGAGGGCTGTTTCCTTACCCAGCCTCATGCTGGGCTCTTATCTTCCTTTCCATGGGTATAAATCTCTTATCTGGGGTCCTCAAGTCTGCTCTACTGCCTTTTACCCTCTTCTTAGGACAGCATATCTGCTTTCCTGTTTTAGGCTGTAAGGTATTGTTACAAAAGCTGAAGTCTCCAACAGGTCTATTCAAAGAGGCAGGGAAAGGGTTTGGTCCCTGTGTCGGGCCCTCAAAGCAATCTTTTTGATTTTCTGAATTGGAGGCTGAGGCTTCAGAGGGAGTTTGCTAGAAACCTGAGAAACCACGCTGTCGTAGCTGGGACTCCACGCTCGCCAAGCACCCTCCTTTAGCTAACGCTGGCTCCCAAGGCTGCCTGGCAGCTGTCATTGCCACTGTCAATTGTGAAAGAGGCAGTCTAGTTTAGGTTGATGTAAGAGACAGCCTCACTTGAGGAGACAGCCAAATTGACTGATGAGCTAGTAGGCCTGACATTCGTTGACTCTCAAACTGCTTTCCCCTGGGGTTCCCCTTCTCCTGCTGGGCATCTACTGAACTGTAGTCTCATCCCCAAGCTGGTCAGCTTCCTGTGTCCCTCTGGCCGTGAGTTCTCTGAGAAGGCTCATCTTACCTTGAAGTGCCTACAAAGAGTGGCAGAGTCTCATTAAATCTCTGCAGTGAATACATGCTGGCAATATAACCTATCCTGGCTTCAGTTGCTTAATTATCTCTTAAGGGGCCTATTGAATCCCCTTTGATCATGAGTCTCACCACCTAGCCCAAGCTCGCCTGTGATCTCTCTTCACCTCTTTTGTTTGTAGAGCACACGCTGAGGAGGACGTGGTGATTGACCCCTCGGAGATGCTGGGCAAGAGGATGGACTTCCAGATTCACATCGTCCGGTGCCTCGGCATCAAGTGGCTGAAGGAAGATGCAAGGCGGGGCATCCAGCTTGGGTACCCACCTGGCCTGTGGCACTGCTGAACGCAACCACTTATCTGAGGGGTGGTGGTGGAGGAGCCCTTTGTCAAGTTTTCAAAAAAGAGCTGACTACCAAAGTTCCTTGTTGCTGTCCCCTCAAGCCCCAAAGTACTCTTTGCCCATCTGTTGACTAGAGAAGTCACATGGCCTCCACGCCGGGGTCTTTCAGCATCTGCTGCCCTCCCAAGTGTCAGAAGCAGCAGAGTCAGATATTCTAATTAGAAAGAATATGCAGTAAAACGGCATTATCTAAGCACGTTCATGTTTTTGTTGTTGTTGGAGAGAAAAAGTCTGTAATACCAGGTGGCAGAAGCACCCGATATACTGAAATTAATTCAACTAAAAGGATATTAAGAGTTGAAACAGTCCAGAGAGAGGTGGGGTTGGGTTTGAGGGATAAAACCTAAACCACTTGACTTGGAAATGGAACAATGTTAGACTTCAAGAAGGAAAGGTTTATTAAAATCATTTTCTTATTTGTTAGACATTCAATAGCACCCGTGTAGTGATGACGCCCAGGTGAGTCGTGGAGATGGTGGCCCCGAACACCAGAATCAGTTGGAGGCCATTCTTAGCGCTGACTCATATGTGGGCTGCAACCCTGTGGCTCAGCTGATCCTTTCCTTCACAGACGTGCCCCATTTGATCTTAATTATGTCCGGTGTTCTTCTCTCAGGTACAGAATTTATGATCTTCCAAACGTTGTATATACCAAGCCTGTATGGAAAAATGTGAACCCCCAAATTGAAGAGACTGTCCAGTTTGTAACCTTAACCACATCTCAAGAGTTTCTGAACTATTTGCAGACCAACGCCCTCATAGTTGATTTATGGGGCCTTCAAGGTACTGTGTTTAATTATTTGCACGGTGCATTCTTCAACCAGATAGAATGTCAGTATGGCTGGGGCCCTGGACAAGATAGAGGGATGCAGCCACGGCCTTTGTAGCAGTGGCCAGGAGCCATTTTCCTGGGCTCTAGTCAAGCATGAGATTATGTGGTTTAACATCGCACAATAACTGTCTTATTCCTTGCTGGCCTCTCCCCTCGCTGCAGAAGGCTGTGCTGAATGGAGCTGCTCTCTACAAGACTTCCTGGTCACAGACGAAGGCTACATCATGCTAGACACCAAGGCCACTGCCACTGCGCCGGGTGTAGGCCAGGTGTGTAGACTCAATTTTAAAACTGCGGCGCTAGCATAACCAGAAATGGGTGACTTCAGGCTTAAGGTAAGGAGCTGCTAATCAAAAGGTTTTCGGTTCAAACCCACCAGCGGCTCCTTGGGAGAAAACTGAGTCCGCGTGCTCCATGAAGAGCTCCACACAGCCTTGGGAACCCTCGAGAGCGACTGTACTCTGTCTGTCCCACAGCGGAGCTGAGGTGGAATTGACTTGATGGCAGTGGGTTGGGTTTGGGGTTGCAGGCCTAAGTCAAAACCCCATGTGAATCAAACAGCAATCTGACCGAGGAACTTATGACCTTGCCGAAAGACAATTCAGGCTTTTTGTCAAAAAGACAATTCAGTCTATTTCTTTTTTTTGGACAGGGGCGGGAGGGGGGGGGAGGTCAATGGTCAAGTGCTTGTAATAGACAAGGAAAGAATCTGGATTTCTGGCTTTCAGGAGGAATTACCAAGAGTACCTGTACAGAATGTTTGCTCAGCTTGGTCTAATACAGTGTTTCCCAAAGTGGGCGATGCTGCCCTTCTGAGGGGCACTGGAACCACCCAAGGGGATTGCAAAGGCAGAGATCTGCACTTGATCCTGCGTGAGGGCTACAGTCTACCACTTGTCTGTCAGGTTGTCATGCTGTACTGTTTGTGTGGTGCTGTGGTGCTGGTAGCTTTGCTCCCCAAAGCCATGGGGGCTTTGTTGCTTCTGAGCTAGATGGCCGCGTGTTTACCCTCAAGCTTTTAAGACCCCAGATGCTGCATCTTTTGATAGCCGGGTACCATCAGCTTTCTTCACCACATTTGCTTATTCAGTGGTTGTGTTGGGAAGGTGAGCATCATAGAATGCCAATTTAATAGAAGAAAGTTTTCTTGCATTGAGGGAGTACTTGAGTGGAGGCCCAATGTCCTTCTGCTACCTTAATATTAAACCTATAAATATAGGCACATTGATCTATTTTCCCATCCTCATATAAAATATATTTGCATATGTGCATGTCTTTATCTAGACCTCTATAAATGCCCTTTGCCTCCCAGCTCTTTCCTCTATTTCCTTTGACTTTCCTCCTGTCCCACAATCATGTTCAGTCCCCACCTGGGTTTCAGCAATTCCTCTTGGTTACATTACCCTTGATCATGCCCTCCCAGGCCTCCCACACCCACCTCACCACCAATTTGAATCACATTTTGTTCTCTTGTCCCTGGGTTTGTTAATACCACTTCCTTTCCCCCCACCTTCCCATTTCCCATGTCCCCCCAGAACTGTCAGTCCCATTGTTTTCTCCTCCAGATTGTTCATCCAGCCTATCTTATTTAGACAGACCTGTGGAGATAATAACATGTACAAAAACAAGACAGAGCAAAACAAAGCAACAATATACAACAAAACAACAACAAACCACCGACAAAGGACAAAACAAAACACAAGAAAGAAAAGCTTGTGGTTAGTTCAAGGATCGTTTGTTGGTCTTTAGGAGAGTTTTCCATTCCAACTCTGTTGGGGCATCACGCCCTGGCCCCAAAGTACCTTCAGCATTCCCTTGCTGTTCCACTGCACTACCCCAGTGCTTTGCCTTGGTGTGGCAGGATCAGATCACACAAGACTCCCACACTGTGTTTCCGGTGCTGTCCCCCGCAGGGCCATGGGTCAGTGAGGGGTGCCATGTCTCATAGTGGGGCTAGTCATGTGGTCCTCTCTGTGGACTGGCTGCTCTAATTGGGATCATGGTCCTCAAGGCATGGTGGGCCAGGATGTGCTCCACTCTCTCCTACTCCCCCTTCATCTGCTCCCGTGTGCTCCAATCAGATATGTCCTTCTCCCGGAGCTGCAGATTCAATGCCGTTCTGAGGGGAGGGGAAGGCGTCCACTTAGTATTTGGTATTGGGGCCGGCCCCCCAGACCTCTCCACTGGTTGCCTACTCCCCACTGGAATGTTGCATTCATACCTCGGGGCACTGGGTTGAAGTCTGGTTCCTTTTTCCCTGTGGAGATATAAACAATACCCTCCCCTTGGGTGGGTTAGCATCCCATGCCGCCGCTACCCATTTCTTCCTTATTTTAATCACTTTTTTTCCTTTCCCCACCTCCTCCCCAGTTGTCTACCATGTGCATCCCTGGATTTGATCTGGTCCCTGCCATACTACATGGTCCTCACCCCAAGAATGTTTGTATACAATAGCTTTTTCCCTATGCCCCTTTTGCATTTTTTAAATGCTTACCTCAGTGGACTCATGCTGTACTTGTCCTTTTGTGCCTGACGTACTTCGCTTAGCATGATTTCCTCCAGTTCTTCCCATGCAGTGATGTGCTTCATACGCGTTCATCACTGCTTTTTAGGGATGCATAGTTCTCCATTGTATGTGTATACCACAGTTTTTTAATCCAATCGTGTTGCTTCCAACTCCTTGCAATTGTGAACTGTGCCACAATGAACACTGGAGCACAGATGTCTGGCCTTGGTTTGTTTCTTGCCTCTTCTGGGTATATGCCCAATAGGGGGATTGCTGGGTCATATGGTAACTCTATTTCCATCTGTTTTAGATATCGCCAGATCAATTTCCATAGTGGTCATACATACTGACAAGTCCACCAGCAGCGAATGAGAATTCCTGTCTCTCCACAGCCCCTCCAACACTTGTTGCTTTCTGATTTTTTTGAATTGGGTTATCTTTGAGGGTGTTAGGTGGTACCTCATTGTTGTTCTAATTTGCATTTCTCTTATGGCTAAAGATTGGAAATATTTTCTCATATGTTTGTTGAGTATCTGTTATTGTACCAATACCATGCGGTTTTGACAACTGTGGCTGTATAGTATGTGTTAAAGTCAGGTAAATCAAGCCCTTCCACTGTGTCCTTTTTCTTGAGTTCTCTGCTAATTCTGGGCTTCTTCCCTCTCCATATGAAGTTGGTAATCAGTTTTTCCATTTCTTTGAAGAAAGATGAGGGTAATTGTATCGGATTGCATTAAACTTATACAGTGCCTTTGGCAGAACTGATATCTTGACTATATTGAATCTTCCATTCCATGAGCATGGGATAGTCTTCCATTTGTTGAGGTTGCTCTTGGTTTCTTTTAATAGTGTTCTGTAGTTTTCCCCCATATAAATATTTTCTTCTTTTAGTCAGGTATATCCCTAGATGTTTCAATCTGTATTTGGCTATTGTGAAGGGTACTACCTTTTTGATCTCTCCTTCTGTGGTCTTATCCGATATGTATAACAGTCCGATGGACTTCTGTTTGTTGATCTTGTATCCTGCCACTCTGCCAAACTCCTCTGTTGCTTCCAGTACTCCCCTCGTGGAATTTTTGGGATTTTCCATATATAAAATCATCTCATCTGCAAATAACGATAGTTTCACTTCTTCCTTCCCGACTTTAGCACATACTATACAGCCACAGTTGTCAAAACCGCATGGTATTGGTACAATGGATGTCTTTTCTTTGCCTTATTCTGTTAGCTAAAATCTCCAGCATGATAATAAATGAGTGGGGACAAGGGGCATCCTTGTCTAGTACCTTTTCAGTGGGATGTGTTAGTCTTTTCTCAATTGACTACCACGTTGGCTGTTGGTTTTTCATATATAGCTTGTATTGTCTTTAGAAACTTTCCTTCCATTTCTATCTTCTCAAGTGCCTTAAACAGGAATTGGTGTTGGATGTTGTCGAATGCTTTTTCTGCATCTATCGATATTTTCATGTGGTTCTTATAGTTTTTCATGTCAATGTGACGAATAATACTAATGGGTCTTTCGTATGTTGAACCATCCCTGCATCCCTGGTATGAACCCCACTTGGTCATGGTGAATTATTTGATTTATATACCTTTGTATTCTGTTGGCTAGTATTTTGATAAGGATTTTTGCATCAATGTTTATTAGGGATATTGGTCTGTAGTTCTTGATCCTTGTAGGATCCTTGCCCGGTTTTTGATATCAGAGTTATACTAGCTTCATAGAAGGAGTTCAGGAGTTTGCCATCTTTTTCTATGTTCTGGAAGAGTTTGTGTAGGATTAGTATTAGTTCTCTCCTAAATGCTTGGTAGAATTCTACAGTGAAGCCATCTGGTCCAAGGGATTTTTTGTTGGTAATCCTTTGATGACCTTGCTGTGTCCCATAAGTTTTGGTACGTCGTGTGCTCTCATTGATTTCTAGAAATTTCCTAATTTCATCTCTGATCTGTGCCAATACACACTCCTTTTGCAGTAGAGAGTTATTCATCCTCCAATTGTTTGCTCTTGTTTTCTTTGTCTTCCTTTTGTTGATTTCCAGCCTTATGATACAGTGGTCAGAGAGAGAGGTCTGTATGATTTCAATGTGCTTAAATTTATGTAGATTCGCCTTATGCCTAAGCATATGGTCTATCTTCAAATATGTGCCATGTGGGCTTGAAAAGAATGTGATTTTTTTTGTATTTGGATGAAAAGCTCTGTAAATATCTATCAGGTCAAATTGTCTAATTGTGGTGTTTAGATCTCTAGCCTCCTTGTTGAGTTTCTTTCCCTGTGATCTGTCTTTCTCAGAGAGCGGTGTGTTGAAGTCACCCACTGTAATTGTTGAGGCTCTGATTTTTTTTTTAATCTTATGGAGTGTTTGGTTGATGTATTCAGTGTGTCTCTCATTTGGGGAATATTTGTTTACAATGCTTAGTGCTTCTTTTTCTACCATTCCCTTGAGCATTATATATTGTCCCACCTCATCTCTTTTTATGGTTTACACTTTGAGGTCAATTTTATCTGAGATTAGGATTGCAACCCTTACTTTTTTTGCATTGTTGTTTGCTTGGTATGACTTTCTCTATCCTTTGATTCTCAGCCTATTTTTGTCTGGGTCCTTGAGATGTGTCTCCTGTAGGCAGCAGATGGATGGGTTTTGTTTTCTAAGCCAGTCTGCTAGTCTCCGTCTTTTAATGCATGAGTTCAGGCCATTGATATTCAGGGTTATTATCTCCATCTGTGGACTCGGTGATGTCATCTTATTTTTATTGACTCTGCCAAGACATGTGGCTGTGTGGATTACAACAAATGGCGGATAATCTTAAGAAAGGGAATTCCAGACCACTTCATTGTGCCTAGTTGGAATTTGTGCCTGGCATTTGTGTGAACAGAACCAGGTTCTGTTCACCCGGTTTAAAATCAGGAAAGGTTTGCCTGTGTCAAGGTTGTATCCTCTCTTCACACATATTCAATATGCATGTGGAGAAAATAATCAGAGAAGCTGGATTCTGTGAAGAAGAATGTGGCATCAGGATTGGAGGACAGCTTTTAGCAACCTATCATTTGCAGATGATACAACCTTGCTTGCTACAAGTGAGGAGGACTTGAAGCACTCACTGATGAAGATCAAGGGTTTCAGCCTTCAGAATGGATTACAACTCAATGTAAAGAAAACAGAAATGCTCACAACTGAACCAATAGGTAACATCATGATTAGCGGAAATTAAATTGAAGTGGTCAATTTTCTCTTGGCTGGATTCACAATCAATGCTGATGGAGGCAGTAGTCAAGATACCAAGTGATACACTGCATTGGGTAAGTCTGCTGCCCAAGACCTCTTTAAGTGTTGGAAGGCATAGCCTCATCTGAATGTGAAAATTGTACTGCTAACAAATCAATTCTTATTCACAGCACTCCGAAATCCCTACACAAGAGAGTAAAACTGCTCCCTCAGGGTTTCTGGTGGGTTTGACCCCTCACCCTGCTATCGGCAGCCCATAATAGCAATGGCAGCATATATTGAATAAGGAAGACCAAAGAAGAATGGATCCATTTGAATTAAAGTGCCAGCAATGAATAGCGCAAGAACTATGGACTGCCAAAAGAACACACCCAGGTCTTGGATTCTTCCAGAATGCTCTTTAGAAGCAAAAATGGTGACTTCTTCTCATGTACTTTGGACATGGTGTCAGGAGAGACCAGTCCTCAGAGAAGGACACCGTGCCTGGTAAACTAGTGAGGCAGCAAAGAAGAGGAAGGCCCTCAATGAGATGGATGGGCACAGTGGCTGCAGCAATGGGTGGACTCAAACTAAGGACAATTGTGAGGATGGTGCAGTGTTTCATTCTGTTGTGCACAGCGGCACTGTGAGTTGCAACTGACTCAAGGGCACTTAACAATAACAACAACCATCAGCCATTTGGTGGGGGTTACAAAGCCCAGAGTTCAAAGGCCATCCCCAGCAACTCATTGCACTGCATGATGTGAAGCAAATGTTGCCCGTTATAGTGACAAACCCTTTAGAATGTTCCCATGCTTTCTCCCCCTCCCTGTGCTGCAAGCACAAGTCATTTGTTTGCCACACCTCTCAAATCCCTCACTGTTCTGGTATTCTGAAGCTTAGTAGCATCTTGCACGGATGGTTTCCATTTTGTGAAATGCTGTAACTCCTTTGATAAGACTTTTAATTCTAGGTTAAGTGTAAATCTGTTGTTTCACTATGACAACGCTTCTCTGACATTAAAATGGACCCCCTAATCACTGGAAAATCTCAGGTGAGATCAGATGATGACCTAGGAATCAGAGTTTCTTTTCCTTAACACACGTTTTGATTAATTCACGTGTATCCTGCTCAGTAACCACCGTGCGACCCTCCTCCCCAATCCAGTTTGTACGTGTAGCAAAAGATGTTTCAGAGGAGAGGCAAATACTCTAGCAAAAGCTAAACTGACAAATTGGTTTGTTTTTGCAGACTGCATCAAATCATGTATCAGAACTTTATCTGAAGCTGCTCAAGGTAGAGCAGGAGACAGAGCAGCTCAGAAACATTAACAGAGCCCTGAAAGAAGAAAATACGTTTCTCAAAGAATCACTGGCGAAAATTGGTTCTAGTCAACAAGGTGAGTGTCTGCTCAAGTTGTGGTTGTTTAGCTTGCCCCTGAACACCAATGGTTTGGGGGGAGTTTGTCCTTCAAATAGTTGAACATTTTAATGTTATCTTGTTTACTAAGCAAAAAAATACCCAACACTTTTTGGGGGGCCTTGAATTCTTTCTTTGAATGAGTCCAATTTGGTGCCTGATGTTGTGCAACACAAAAACTAAAACATGTATTTTAATAGATGAATAGTATTGTCTTTCCTTTTTACCACAGCTCATAAGCCTTCCAGTGCCCTGAAGATAACTGGGATGGCAGTACAATTGCCATCAGTCAAAGATATTAATCAGATATGTGCTCCGGGGGCCACCTATGATGAACTTACCAAAGCTCTTAAGCTGTTCTACCAAAGCATGAATATGGCCAGAGGGCAGTTTCTCCGGCTGAGGCATTACAAGCCTCCCGTAAGTACCTAGAATCTTGGGGACAAAAAGAACACTTTCCAGTGAGGTATCTGTTATCACTGCAAGTCTTGAGCAGGGGGGCTGGGTTAACAGTGCGGATGTGCTCCAGGGCTCCGATTGCACTCTCTCTTGGCTTACCTTAGGGTGCAGCCTAGCAGGCTGGTCCCAGGTAGCAGCAGGATTGAGATTCATTTACTTTACAATGTATAGAATGTCTTGGAGATGTAAGCTTGTTGCATCATTATAAAGCCATAAATGTAATTCATCACATTCACAGATAGAAAAAAAAACCCTGATACTTGGATACAAGAAAAGCTTGTAATAAAATTCAACATATTACCATAATAAAACCTCTTCATGAACTTGGAATAAAATGGGCACTCTTTAATCTGATAGTGGTAATCTTAAACAAACTGCAAAGAGAAAGCTTAGTGTTTCCCCTTCAGATCAGGAAGAAGTCAAGGGTGCAACTACATTGTAGTTGAAGCTCTAACTAGTGCAGTGAGGTGAGAAATGTAAGATTTAAGGTTTGGGAAAAACAAACAAACCCCCAAACCAAACGTACTGCTAACCAGTCAATTCTTATTCACAGCAATCCGTAAGCCCTACACAACCGAGTAGAACTGCTCCTTCAGGGTTTCTGGTGAGTTCGACTGCTCACACAGCTATCGGCAGCCATAATAGCACCAGCAGCATATATTTACATATTTACATACTATGTACTGACAGATCTCACCACTCCCCTATGAGGCAGGTACTACTAGCGTTTACAGTCTATAGATCAAAGGCACACGACACTAAGAAGCTGGTCCAAGGATACACAACTGGTGTGTAGCAGTGCCAGACTCAAACCAGCCAGTGTTGTCTCACACGTCTATATGTTTTCAATATTGTGCAGCCCCTATGTCTCCGGGATGATACTATCTGTATCAACAAAAAAAAAATCCAGAAGAATTACAAAGTTGCTGGATATAAACACATTTAAAATTAATTTGAACAGAAAATGAATGTCGAGCTGTCCTGTGAGTTTCTGAGACTGTAACTCTATGGGAGTAGAAAGCCCTATCTTTCTCCCAGGGAGCAGCTGGTGGTTTCACACTGCTGACCTTGCAATTAGCAGCCCAACACATAAACCAGGGCTACACCATCAGATCCTTATGTGTCCACCAAATATGTGGCCTTCAAATAATTTTGGTTGTGTGGTTCAGATGAGGGCCCAGTTAGGAAAGATTGCAGAAACTCTGCATAAATGCACCCCCTATTCTTAGCATCCATATGGAAGCATAAGAACCCTAAATTGGGAACATCCCTACCGTGGATCCACAGAAGGTAGGTTGATGATGGCCTCTTCTTTACCGGGGAACATTATTACTGCAGTGAAATGAACTCCATCTATGTGGGTGGGTGGCCCTGAGCACCAAGAGTGTTGCTTATTACATAAGGAGTTTAAAAGACCAGCAAAAGATTCTGTGTACAGTTGCAGTTTAGGTGGTCAAACTGTGCAGAAAGGTACAAAGATGTTAATCTCACAAGTCAGGCTGTTGGTTGCTTCTGCGAGAGATGAGAGCATGAGACCAGGAAGGAGCAGAGGAGGCAAACCCGGGTTTCCCGACCAGGTTACAATTAGACAGGTATTCACTTTACGGTCCCTGTGCATATACTTTGGGTGCTCCAGGCACTGGGCGACGCTGTCACCAGTAAGGTAGCTGGTTCAAACCCACCCACTGCTCAGTGGGAGAAAAATGAGGTGCTCTGCTCCTGTAAAGGCTGCAGCCCTGGAAACACTACATAGGGTTGCTGAACTAGAATAAAAGACACCCTTAAACAGTTTTTCTTAAATAACCATAGCCTAAGAACTCTAATTTTTGAAATACTTATGAGACATTTTTGAAAACATTAGGAAATATGGGCACAGGATCAGAATAGGCATTTCCCTGGTAATCAGGGTAATTTTTAAAATGAGATGCTTTGTACCACCCAATGCTCTCATTCCCCATTCTCAGTGATGACCTCACCATCTTCTGCACCACTAACCACGGTTTGCTTTAAGTTTACCATCTTCTCAGGCGAACCTGCTTCCCAGAGGAGGGCTCATTAGCAAAGGCCTACCAATGGACGGAGCCCCTTAAAGTCTCAGAACTTGCACGGTATTACGGGATTGATATACTTACAATTCAATTGGAAAGATGGGGCTTATCTCACTTATTTTCCCTGCTGAGGAGTTAAATGGTTAGTCAGGCGACCTTCCTGAAACAAAGTTATGCTCCCGGTGACTTTGTTTCCAAGACAGCTTTCTAGTCCCAAGGGAAAGCCTCGTGTGCGCCCCACCCATGTACACATAGTACAAAATCTCTGGTGGTCGCGATCAAGTCCCCCTGACTCATGTAACCTTAGGTGGCACAGAACTGCCCCGAGTATTCTTGTCTGTAATCTGCAGGGGAGCAGGTCGAGATCTCCTGCGAGGCCCACTCCTCCTCCTGCGTGTGTTCGAACCACACACGTTTGGGCTGGCAGCTGAGCTCATAATTACCATGGCGCCACCGACTCGTGTGAAACTTATGACTATCTTTCCCCCTTCCACTTATTAGGGTAATGATCAAGTGCTTCGACAGTTTGTACACAAACAGGCACGAATGTTAAAGGACTTTGGCGACCTATTTGAATCCAGCTTGTGGAAACTGAAAAATGACGTTGCTCTTATAATGAAAAAGAAGGCTGCTTCTGACCTATCAAATGATAACCGCACCCCACCAGAAAACTGACCCCGCGAGCTGTGAGGATTGGGTGAATTTTCAATGTGCTTAGTTAACTTTACTGTGAGAGCTGAATTGTGGACGCAACTTCTTTCAGCTCCTTTCTTCTATCGTTTTAAAGCAAAATTTCCCTCCAATTTTATTTAAAATAAACAAGTACACTGTGAGGAAGGGGCTCATGAGGACGCTGTACTTTCTGTATAATTTTTTCTTTGAACACATAATAGTTCTTAAAAATAAAGTCTATGAACACATATATATTTTAAGTCAAACATAAAAAAAATGTCTCTATCCAAAGTGGGGATGGGAAGTATCTGAAAGGAATGGTTAACACTGAGCTCTAGAACTCACCTCCTGGCTCCACTTAGTAATTCCATGATTTGAAGCAAGTGGCTTCCCCTCTCTGTCTCACCTTCCTCCTTCTACATGTGAAGGGTAATGTCGGTGGTAGATTGTTAATGCAGATACACCACTTAGTGCGATGCCTGGTCCGCAGGTGCAGTGAATAGCAGTCACCATTAATGATTGTGGTAAACCATCTAGAAGTTCAGATGAAGCTCTTTTGATCTGTCAGACCTTGAAACAATGGCTTACTTACTCATTTTTTTTTAATTTCATTTTTTTAAAAAGTAGTTTTATCGGTTTCCTTTCATCTTCATATCCTTCCATGCTTTGAACTAATTTTCTACCCTTGTTTTGTCTACATAGGCTTAGTTGAAATACTGTATATATTTGAGTATAAGTTGAACTGAATATCAGCCAAGGCACCTAATTTTACCACAAGAACAGAATAAAAAATGTGCTGAAAAATTCAGCCTATACACGAGTATATACACGGTACATTCAACTCAGTACGCAACATCGGTGCCTGGAACTTAGGACCTGTTAGTACAGGTGCCTGGGACAGTAGACACAGACTGTGGGAGATAAGGCCTGCCAGTTGCTAATACTGAAGCTGATCCTTGATTTCAGACTTGACGGATCCTCAATTAAGGATTGATAAGTCTTATTTAAGGACTAAGTGATTCCGTATAATCAGAGTGGTTCCTAAAAGCAGATTAACTAGTGTACGTGATGGCATGAATCAAATGGGTAAACCACTCATTTCATTCCTAAACTACCACTACAATCTTGCACCTTTCCCCCAGTTTGTTAAGCAGTGGAGTTGATTCTAGGGCTTGCTGCCTTGATCCGCAGGATGGACCGAGGGAAAGGCCGGGCTGATTTCCACAAGTCTTCCAGAAGGAAATAAGAAGTGATAACATTAATCCGTGCATCTTAACATGTGAAGTTAAAGGAAATCAAATGGCCGGGGCAGGACAGGCCATCACGGGCTGGAGGCGGAGGACTGACACACTGCATCTTAGCACTAGGGCCCAGGGAGAATGGAGGAGCCATGGGCTTTGCCTGTCACTCCAGGCCTCAGTCTGTGCACCACAACTGGAAAAAATCGAAAGTGTAGGTTGGGAGCTCCACATAGTAAAGGCAGGGACAGGACCAACAAAGGCATTGCTGAATTGTAAAAGCCTGCCAGTGATGGCGACAACATTAGAGGGCCTCCAGTTCGCTCCCTGCCTGGCCACTGGAAACAAATGACTGAAGTATCTCAACCTCAAGGTTCTTCAACAGTTTGGATGGAGGGAGGCCTCAGGTGGGGCATGCAGGGCCTCAGGGGATTCAAAGAAAAACTCGGATGCGGCCAGACGGCTATCTCAAACTAGAAGACAGGTCTTTCTGCTGCCTCTGTACATCAATGTCACCTGAGAGGAGAGCACAGGACAAGGTCAAGGAACACACAGCAAAGCTGAAAGCAACCCTACCGAACATGCAGCTTTGTCCAATGGTTCCCAAATGTAGGCCCAGACCCAACTTCCCCCAACTCCCCAATCTCCTAAATACAAACTCTTGGGTCCCTCCAGAACCTGGAGTTGTTTTGTGATTCTGATATGCAGTTGTAAGATAGGCTTTACAGAGCCTACAACATGTTCTATGGTCTCACAAACTTGGGCAAACTGAGATTAAAATCAGTGCTTCCCAGTGAGTAGAGCATACTCTCTCTGGGATCAGGCAGGGCCGAGCAAAGTGAAGTTAGAGCGAGCAGTACTCCTATCAGTGAGCTCTGGCTGACCCAAGACGGAGGCACAGAAAGGTCCCTCAGCACAAATAATGTTCCTGTACGTGTTATGTTTCTCACTTTAGAGCAGGAATTCCAATGAGGTGGAGCTGTCCTCTGTACCTAATGAATGGCACAAAACACTGTGTGTTTATTAAACGCTATTACAAAAAGTACATGTCTTAGGGCTTCAACAGATAACCTACAGTACAAAACTTAGAGAAAATTCTTCAAAAATTAGAGAGGAAATCGATATACATAAGCTGAATCCTTAAGCTATACATTCTAGGTACAGAAGCAGGAAAAGAAAGAATGACAAGCCCAATTATTAGCAGTAAGCAATTTTCTGCCACCATTCAAATACCTATGGGCAGGTTCATACATGAAATCACCATTCATTTGACAATCTATTATTCAGCTGAAGCAAGAGGTCAAAATCAATCAGTAAAGATGGTACGATACTAAGAATCTAGGCTAAGTTGGCAAAAAGTGCCATTTCACTTAATAAAGGCCCACACAGGATGTAGAGATCCTCACTGGGAAGTGAGAGTCCCTTCAATAGCATGGCAAAAGAAGTAGCTGCCCCCGCCCGAATACTCTCATGCAGAAATGCAGCGGTAACATGTCAAAGGTCCCCTGCCTATCCTGGCAGCTCCTTTATTAAAATGCTTCATTAACACTTCAGTGAAAAAGTACAATATTAGAGTTCTTTCATAAGCAATAAAAATCATAGAATCAGCTGAGATTTAAATTTTAGGGTTGGCTAGTTCAATTTCCTGCTTTTAATGAGTAGCTATTTTAGATCTGGCAATCGTCCACATACGGTCAGACAGCCTTACAGAAGATTATCAAGTAGCAAATACAGAAGCCGTCGATTCATGCATGCAATGGCTGCAGTTGTTTCTTGACAAGCTTAGACTTCGGAGCTGCTAATAACACTAAATTCTATGCCGCGGCGGGTGAGCCTGTCAATCAACTTTGTTCTGGAGAAAGCCGCTCCAGGTGTGAAGACGCCGCCCCTGTCAACAACAACAAAGTAAAACAGAGTTCACAGGCCACTGCAGCCCTTCCCTCAGCCACTGCACCTGACCAGCTATCAAGTCACTGCACAACCCGCAGAAACCTGACTCTTGATTCTTTCATGGATTACTTTTGGTTCCGTTCCTAAAATCAGCCAAATGAGTCCAGGCAGGAGGAAACCAGAGCCACCTAGCCTGGTTCAGTTCCTCATGACACTGTTTCCCACCAATGGCTGAGTCAGAGGGCAGAGAGCACCGTGCCCCTGAACAACTGCTTTGTATCCAAACAGCCCGCACACTTTTGAGGATTCAATCAATTCCTGGAGGAAATACATTTAGGCAATCAACTATTATTAAAGCAGAAACAGGCCTTAAACTAGATGGGAAAATGTTTCTTTAAATGCAATAGCTAGCACTTATAAAATGCTACATATTTTCAAAGAGCACCTAGCATTTGAAAAAAAATTATTAGATTTTACTCCATACAATTTTTCTTTTATTACTTGATATTGTTTTATGTCGTGCTTAATTTGTTTCCAGAGGCCTATGCTCATTTGTAAGCTGGCCTAGTTTTAAAGTAACAGCTAAATGCTCCCATAAGATAGTCCATGAGATAATCATCTAGCCAGCCTCCCATGACTCAAATCATCCGGGTGGCAGGGCGCCCAATGGCAGCTCGGTATCCTGCAGCACTGATTAGAGCTGCCTGTGAATCTCAGGTGAATGGCCTTTAACAATAGAAACCTTTTTCAAGTGGCTGATTCTAGACTTGAGCTATTAACATAAGTATCTGGAGCCAATTTACATGGCTTTCAACATTTTCTGTCTCCTTTTATTTATTCTGCAGTTGGTCCCACAAACTGGTAAGGAATGATCCAGTTCATAATTTTAATTTACCTTATCTTTGCCTCAAAAGAACTATAATTGCTTAGATAAATTTTAAAAGCCAAAAAATAAATGGAAAAAAATTTTAACTAGAAGGGAAGAAAATCGAACTCACGCCTTAGGAAGATCAGAGACATCGTTGAGAAGAGTCAGGGCTGCTTGGACCATGGCTATGGGGGTAGCCACATATCCAGCCTCTGGAGGAGATGGACCGCAGAAAAATCATTCATGAAGCATGAATTCAATATCACCACAAACACATTTTATGGCTAACTATGAGTACAGAATATTTTCAATATATGAGAGGATTTCAAAGAGTTCATGGAAAGCTTCCATTTTTTTCCATTGCATTTTTCCATGAATTTTTAAAGTCCTCTTGTATACTCTGATTACTTAATGAAAAAATAAAACTTAATGTAGCAGCACTGTGTTAGAAACTGTCCTAAGTTTTAAATCGACTTTTAAGAAAAATTGCCACTGTGTTGACTTTGCCTCGGGAACTGTGGCTTTTTAACAACTGACTTTTCTTCACAAGTAAACTGCCAAGCCTTTCTTCTAAGACACCTCTGGGTGGACTTGAACCTACAACCTTTCTGTTAGGAGCTGAGTACACCATCTGGGACTCTTATAAACTCATTTAATTTCCCTATGACTTTTATGAGGTTAGTACTATGAGTGCATCCATTTTACAGATGAGAAAACTGAGGCATAGAGAGTCTAAGTGACGTGCTTGGAATTGGGAAGTCGCTGAGCCAGGATCCTATTCATGTAGCAAGCTCCAGAGCCCGTGCTCTTACTCACTCCACTGCACTACAGCTTAACAACCATCAGAGCCAACAGTCCTAGGCTCCAGGTTTGTCCATTTGTACACACTGACCTCCACCTACATTCACACATAACACTTAAAAAAGACCCTCTCCATTTTCTTAAGAAAAACTGATGATACCTGAGTAATGTAAACATCCATAGGAAGGGTTGAAGGCTGAAAGGCTGGTAGTTCAAACCCACCCAAAAGAGCACAGCTGTACAAATCCTATGGAGAGTTCTACCTAAACATGCAGTAGAGTGGCTAGGAATCTAAGGGAACTGCTAGCAACTGACGACCACATAAGGAAGCGAGATTATTTACATTTCAGTCAAATAACAAATGCTGTCCCCACCCCCAGCCAGTCCTGGGGCCTTGGGGCTCGGCTCAAAGGGAGTCCCTCTGGAACATGGGGTACAGTGAATGGTGTGACCCTTTGCTGGGCATGCCTACACAGTAGGGTATGCTGGGCCCCTCTAGGGTTTCCCGTATGGGCTCCAATAAATTTCTTCCCTTTTGCTTAATGTATGGATTGTGATAAGAGTTGTATGAGCCCCAAATAAAATTTAAAAAAATAAATAAATAAAATTAAAAAAAAAAAAAAGAAACGGACCAGCGGAGCATTTTTTCTAAAGCACCATTGAGTGGATTGGAAACACCAGTCTTTTAGTGGCTAAGTAGTTAACAATTTGAACCATACAAAAATTCCATACCTGTGTATATATATAATATTTATTATACATCATATATTATTTGTTCATCATATAGCTTGCATAATTATGGTAAAAGAATACAACTTGAACTGCACCTTTCCTGATTTTATTCCGATTGAATGACTATGTCTTGGACAGGTTGTGTATGAGCATAATAAAGTGTTTTGGAATTGTCAAAAAAAAAACAAAACCAAAACCCACCCAAAAAAACAAAATGCACAGTCAACTTATCTTAAAAAGTTCATTGGGAATTTGAAAAAAAAAAGGCATGAATGCAGAGATACCATTGCCATCTGTCTAGATAATAAAACTGCAAAACCAAGCCCCGTCTCCCCAACCCCGCAATGTATCAGAGATGATGGTCACTAAGTTTAGTAATTCACATGTTGAATTGTCTCTATATAGTTCTCTAAAATTTTACAGCAAAAAATTTTCAACCTTTTGGGTTATAAATCTTTTTAACAACCTATCAAAAGCCATCGCAATCTCCAGAAAAATGCAGAAGGACCCTCAGATTTTACAAAGAATTACAGAGTGCTCATGGATTCCAAAGAAACGCTGGTTTACATTGGAGTTTTGTCATGGTAACAGTATTTTAATGTGACTCCTGATTATGAGAATAAAACAGATAAATATCAACCACCCTTTTTCTAATTAAAATTTGCTATTGTGAATTGAGCAACATCTGAAAAGAAAGCCAGAGTTAAGGATTCACTAATGAAACTGGATATCAATAATATATTACTAGATATAAGATTTAATATAATATTGATATTTAACTCCTCCCTTTTCCAGAAAAATTTAAAATTACTTAAAATAATTTGTACAAATGTATTAAAATAATTAAGATTGAAAAAGAAAAGATTGTAATAACATATAGGTCTGTAACTTGAAACACTGTAATCTTAAAGCAAATGCAAAATACCTGGTCCTTTCACCTGCGTACAAATTCTGATATTTGGTTTGTTCTTATCAGTTGCAAGGCCTTGGCTATAGCCTTGACCAAAGAATGTCATTGTAAATGATGTAGCATCCATCTGTGGAAGGAAAGCAGAATCAACAAAGAACCAACAGACAAATCATTTCCTCCCTGAACGTAATGAAACTTGTTATTCTGTACTTCATGAGCCATTTTCAAAGAATAAAAACAAGAACAGTCTACAGCCAGAACATTCTGTTCTCCTTTAATCATAGGGCAAAGTTAAACTCTCAGAGGAGAATTAACTAGCACATAAGAGGAGGAGATACAGAAGATCTTTAGGTGGTGGCTTCAAGGATGACAGCATCATGAGAGGAGGCAGGTCCACAGGGAAAGCTTCAGGTGGTTTTAACTCCTGAGCACTGGGGGGAAGGAATATGGTCATCTAGTTTTAAACATGTGGGTTGAAGTAACAAGATCAAAATAGCTAGCAAGTAATAGAAATGTGGACTGGAGGACCGATATTTAATCCTCCTCTTACAGATGTAAAATTTTATTTAAAAATTAAATACATCCTACAGGAATGATTGTAACATGTTGCATAATCACAAAATTTAGAAATGAGAATTCAGTTGTAGTCAATTCACTGTTACTATTAACTGTCAAACATGAGTCATTGGTAAGATTCTCACATTAAATAGGGCCCCTCATGTGCAGCCATCACTCTGTCAGTGGAGGCTGTGCCTCTAGGACGCTGACCAGGTTTCAGCAGCACTCCCAGACTAAGAGGAGGCCCAGTGATTTAACTCCTGAAAAATCAGTTAATGAGATCCCTATGGCTCACAACAGTCTGATACACAACCAATCATGGGGGTGCAGGACCGGCAGGATTGAATTCTACATGGAGTCACCCTGAGTGCATTGAACAACAATGTTAGACCTAATGCTATAAAATATGGTTAAAATAGTGTAGTGGGGAAGAGAAGTCTGTAAACAGATCTAATACAGTGGAACCATGAACTAACAGATAATAGGATTAAATTAGAGAGGACATCAAATCAATCGGCAGTGTTTTAAAATTTCTATGTGTACACACACACACACACACACGCACACACACACACACTTTTCTAGAAGTTCATTACACAGAAAAGTAGGGTAGAAATCAGAAAGGAGAAACCATCCATTAAAGGCAAGAAGGGATAAATTTTCAGAGGCACATGTAGCATGCCTCCCTTCCCTTGCTTGTGGCTCATATTATTAACACTAACTGAAATAATCTTCTCTCAAGATGAGGCTCTTATTCAGCTTTAGGACTATTTTAAACACTGTCAGTGAACTAAAATCAATGGAAGGAAGGTCATAGGATGCTTAGTGGGGCTCAATCAAGGGCAATGTAGCAGTGAGGAATTACTAAACCCGAATGAAGGCCGAACATGATGGTGGGACAAGAGAGAAGTAAAAAGGAAATAGAGGAGAGAACCAAGAGGCAAAGGACATTTATAGAGGACTAAATACTGGTATGTACATATGTAAATATATATAATGAGAAGGGAATAGAATGATGTACTTATATCTATATGTTAAGGATTAAGGTTGCAGATGGGCATTGGGCCTCAACTCAAGAACTCCCTCAACACAAGAACACTTTGTTCTAACAATCCGGCACTCTGTGATGCTCACCTTCCCAACATGATTGCTGAAGACAAATGTGGTGAAGAAAGCTGACAGTGCCCAGCTATCAAAAGATAAAGTATCTGCGGTCTTAAAAGGCTTGACAATAAACAAGCAGCCATCTAGCTGAGAAGCAACAAAGCTCACATTGAAGAAGCACACCAGCCTGTGTGATCATAAGGTGTCGATGGGATCAGGTATCAGGCATCTACGACCCAGAATAAAACCATAGCCAAGGTAAATGTGGTTGGGGGCCAAGGAGTGGAGAGCCAAAGCCCATCTGTACACAACTGGACATCCCCCTCACAGAAGAGTCACAGGGAAGAGATGAGCCAGTCAGGGTACAGTATAGCACCGATGAAACACACAACTTTCCTCTAGCTCATTGGTGCTTCCTTCATCCCACTATCATGACCTCAATTCTACCTTACAAATTGGATTAGACCAGCGAATGCACACTGCTACAGATAAGAGCTTGCAACACATAGAATCCAGGATAGATAAACCCCTTAGAGCCAACAAGAAGAATAGAGATACCAGGAGGATTAGGGGAGGGTGGGGGTGAAAGGGGGAATTGATCACAAGGATCAACCTAGAACCCCCTCCCAGCAGGAAAAATAACAGAAAAGTGGTAATGGAGGACAATGTAAGATATGAAAAAATAATCTATAACTTATCAAGGGTTTGTGAGGGAGGGTGAGTGGGGAGGGAGGAAGACATGGGAAGCTGTATCAGGGGCTCAAGTGGGAAGCGAATGCATTGAAAATGATGATGGCATATGTGCAAATGTGCTTGACACATTAGATGTGGTGACACATTAGATGCATGTATGGAGTATGATGAGATGTAAAAGCCCCCAATAAAAGTATTAAACAAAACAAAACCCTGTCACCCCTCTGCTAGTACAAATCAATGAAAAGTTGACATGAAAACACAAGCTATCTGCCATCTAGGTGGAGACCAGTATGGACTCAGGATGGGCCACAGGAGGTGGCCTTCTGGCCAGCGGCATCCTTGGGAGTGTGCGAAAACACCCAGAAAGCCTTCTCAGGACAATGTATACTACTGGGATACTTACCAAACCTGATCTAGAACCACCCTACCAGTATCAGTGATTCTCAATCTTGGTAGCCCTGAGGAGCTTGTAAAAGCCCCGATGTCTAGGCCATACTCCAGACCAAATCAAACCACAATCTCTGGTCATCAGGTTTGGGTTTCCTCCCAAGTTGAGAGCCACTGCTTTACACTTAGAGGCTTTACCTTCACACATACCGAATCAGATTGTCCAGAGACAGGGTCAGGGCATGTATTTTTTTTTGAAAATTACGCAATGATTCTGTTACATAAAACCCAAGCTAAACACCTCATGACATGGACAAAATTGGAAGGCATTATGCTCAGTAGAGTTAGGCAATCTCATAAAGATAAATACTTCCCGACACCACTATTACGAAGGGAAGGGACTTTGAAGACTATGATGAAGGAAAGGGGAAGGGGAGAGGGAAGGGACCCAGAGGGTGGGAAAAAAACAAACAAAAACAATGAACGACCACACACGTGGAGAGTTTAACTGGGGTACCGTCACTGTGCTGATGTGACAGGCTGTACAACTACACATGGCTTTCTTGTGTTCTATTCCCCAAATAAAAGGAGGGGGGAAACAACCAAAACAAGTTTAATTCTTTTTAAACAGAGGCAAGGATCACAAGCTTAAAAGAAAACCAGATTCCTTACCCCTCAGATATAAACTTTGGTCTAAGTGATTACAAAAGGAAGAAAACTTAAATTGAAACTGACTTGAATTATTTTTTGTGACACTTGAGCTAGTTTCAAACAAACAAACAAAATCCATGCTAAGAAAGGAGTAAGTTAGGAAAGACATTTTTGTAGAGAAGACTTTCACAGAAAGCAAAGTTAGATTTACAGTGGGATGATGAATTGGAAAGAAACAAAGAGAAGTTTATTCAAGAGACAGAGACCTAAAACAAGCCAGTTGTGACAGGTGTAGAGTTTTTCTAGAATGACGCTTATGTGCTACCACCAATGGAGATGGAAAATATAGAAGAGTTTTTGGGGGAACAAAATTCAGACTTTTTATTTTAATTGTATTTGATGTGATAAGTCATCTAGAGATGATTTAAATTATACAGGAAGTAATCTTAAATTATACAGTAATCCTACATACAAGTAAATCCCTGTACAAATAAATGATACACAAAGTAATGTTTTGTTATTGTCTTTTTGTTTTTAGATGGTCTTATTTATATGAAATCTAAGATTGGTCACTCTGTAGAGACAGTTATGGCACGAGGAAATAAGAAGCTAATAATAGAGTAAGCAGTAAATCATACAGGAAGATGTGTGTTGGTTACATGCAAATATTATGACATTTTATAAAAGGGACTTTTGCATCCACATTTTATATGTGTGGGGTCCTAGATATTGGGGGGTGGCTATATTCTAATTATTTCAAGAAGGAGAACAGTGTCAAAGATAACAGACACTATGAGAAGAGCAAAAAGGCATTTCATCCATCTCGCGATTCCAAGAGCACTTGCCACTTTGGCAAGGGGATAATGCACAGGCAAGGAGGGTGGAAGGGCTCTCTTACAGGTTGAGAACAAAAGACGCATGTTTCTACAGAATGATAATTCTAACACAATAATAAATGCTTGATTTCTAGGATCATAGGGGGTAAGATTAGCTTTGAGAACAAAGATGGTCAGGAGCAGCGATGACAGGCGTAGCAGGCACTGATGAGGCACACAGCAGATTTTCCTAATTCTTTTACAGTAGCAGGTTATGATAAAGTGAAGATGGAGCAGAGAGTTGGGGTTGGGTAGACTTTGGGGGAAAGCCACTGAAAGGTGATGGAGAGTTGGTAAAAAGATCAACAAGTGATGTTAAAAGTTCCACTAAGACATGGAACAAAAACTTGTAGCAGTCCTATTTGTTCGACAGTGGAATTCCTGTGGCATTGGTGGTATATATGAGATGAAGGTTCACTGACCCAAGACCTGCCAGGCTCAGAACCTGGATCTGTAAGTCACATGGTGGAGAATGAGGGGTCAGTACTACTACACTCTTGAAATACTGGAGAATAGTAAGTTTTCTACCACAGGGCTCCAGGGCACATGAAAGAAGAAATGACATTTGGGGGAGGGGGTTTAAAAAGAGAGGGATAATGGAAGACAAAAATGTTGGAAGTAAAAGTATTTGGGATCGCCATGAAATAGAGAAAATATATGTTCTGGAACCACATGGTTAGTTAGGTTCCTATCTCTGGCATGTACTTCCTAGCTGTAGTACCTTCACACTTTTCTTAGCCTTTCTATGCATCATTTTGTAAAACAGGATAATAATAGCTATCTCAAAGACTATTTGAACAGATTAAATGACCTAATTTAAGTAAAATGCTGAGTAAAGTACATGAAATATAGTAAGTGCTTTTACTAAGTCTTAGCTGTTATCTAAGTAAAAGTAAAAGTAAAAATAAAAATCAAGAAAACTATTGATTTAGACTTACATAGCAAAGAAATAATTACCTGTTTTTGTGTTGGACCTTGCTTTGAAAAATAACCAAAGGAGAAGAGCCGTGGGAACTGAAAAAAAAAAAAAAGTAAAATCATCAGGTAATTAAAAAAAACACTTAGAACACTATAATTTCATAAAGTTTTACTTACTCTTATGAGAAGTTGTCTTCCAATGCCAAACCTCACAAAGAATAAAAAGAAAAGTCCTGCAAACATCAGCTTAATCACAGAGGTGATGCCTCCCACAGTCACATAAGCAGCATATTGGACCTAGAGTAAAGAGAACACGACTCTGTTTTAGACACAAGCATATGACGACTTGTAACTAACTTCTTAGTTAAAATATGGAACAAAAGCAGTAGCCACTTTATGAATGTGTGCTATTCTGAAAGATTATTAAAAATGAAATGTTGTGAAGAAGTCATTGAAGATATGGCTGCAACAGCAAGTGTGGTGAAGAAACCACAGGGGTCCAGCTATCAGAAAGAATAGCTTCTAAGTCTTAACAACTTATATTAAAACAAACAGCTATCTAAGCTAAGTCCACATGGAAGAAACACACCAACCTGTGTGATCCAAAGAGCGTAAATAATAACATCTAAAACTGGAGGAAGGAACTAATGTGTGCATAAGCAAATGTGGTGAAGAAAGCTGATGGTGCCCGGCTATCAAAAGATACAGTGTCTGGGGTCTTAAAGGCTTGAAGATAAACAAGCGGCCATTTATCTGAGAACCAACAAAGCCCACATGGAAGAAGCACACCAGCCTGTGCGATCACAAAGTGTCAGGTATCAGGCCTCAAAGAACAAAAAAACCATATCATTGTGAATGAGGGGGAGTGCAGAGTGGAGACCCACAGCCCATCTGAAGGCAATTGGACATCCCTTACAGAAGGGCTGCAGGGAGGAGACGAGCCAGTATGGATGTAGCATAGCACACATGAAACATACAGCTTTCCTCTAGTTCTTTAATGCTTCATTCCCCCCGCCCCCCACCTTAATGATCCCAATTCTACCTTACAAATCTGGCTAGATCAGAGCATGTACACATAAGAACTGGAAACACAGGGAATCCAGGACAAACAAACCCCTCAGTACCAATAATGACAGTAGCCATACCAGGAGGGGAGAAAGGGTAAACTGATCACAATGATCCACCTATAACACCCTCCCTGGGGGATGGACAACTGAAAAGTGGGTGAAGGGAGACATCAGTCAGTGTAAGACATGACAAAATTATAATAATTTATAAATGATCAAGGGTTCATGAGGGAGGGAGGGTGGGAGGAGGGGGAAAATGAGGAGCTGATACCAAGAGCTCAAGTAGAAAGCAAATGTTTTGAGAATGATGAGGACAACAAATGTACAAATGTGCTCGACACGATGGATGGATGGATGGTGATGAGTCATACGAGCCCCCAATAAAATGATTTTAAAAAAAGGCATTCTCTGCCTTTTGATTGGAGTTCTTAGTTCATTTATATTCACTGTAATTACTGCTAAGTGACTTGTTTCTGCCCTTTTGTTACTTGTTTTTCATGTGTCTTAAGTCTTTTTTGTCCTTTACTACTGTTTACTTGAGTCACAGGATGAGTGTATAATCACCATTAAATGCAAATTACACACAGTGAGTCTGTACACTTCCAAAAGCCGACATACATTCTTTTTTTTCTTTACAAACATAAAAATCCTATGAGAGTGCTTCTAAAAGTTCTTGAAAAAATAGAATTAAAAGATAATAGAATTTTCCCATGAACTTTTGAAGGCTTCTTCTATATACCAGGTAACTGTAACAAACAACAAACACTCTTTAATAATACATAAATCATATATACTTACTGGTGAGTCCTCTAAATTTTCATGCAAATAACGCTGGGTCCGCTTCACCACAGACACATCAGCTCCCAAGAAAGGAATGGCATAACCGCTGAGTTCTCTACAGTAAGAAATCTGCCACCTGTTAAGACAGACCTGTGAGTATTCCGCATTTCCCTATAGTTACAGTGATCACAAATTTAGCTGGGTAACTTTTTTTTCTAAATGTTATTTTGTTGAGAATATACTCAGCAAAGTTCAACAATTGCTACATATACCATAAAAAATTCTTAATTTGAGATTGATTAAGCTACATAACATCACTACACTTTAAGGTGGTGGGTTTAACTGCACAAAATTTAATTTACATTGAATTTTAACAATGATAGTGACATGTCATCACGCATAGCCCACCCCCCACACCGTGTCCAAATATATCACATTTACATCAAGTAATTACATAAGTTTTGCTGATGTTCTGAGGTGCAGCTGTGTCAATTTTGACTCACAATAAGGTATTAAATGTATTGACATTTTAAAAAATTCTGATCTTAATTATTACAAAATATTCTCCAGAGTTTTCTTAGTAGCATATTTTAACAATAAACAATATATTTAAACTATAAAAATGAAAGACAAGATTCTGAGTTAACATACCTTTTTTTCAATTTTGGGCCAACAATTGGGATAGGTTTCAGTCTTGACTCATTTCGTAGTTTTTTCAAATTACACTGATTTCCAAAACCATAAATTGCTGATTTCCAGGTACCATCATGAATGCATAATCCCTAATAAAGTATTAAAGGTAAATTATGAAAATATGAAACCAACTAACCTGTAATACATTATTACAAAGAACACTTTCTCTCTATTTAGAAAAGTATAAAACATTAATAACCTTGTAAATTTCCATGACTAGTTAGGCAGCTGTAACACTGATAAACTCCATCATATTTACACCAATTCCATATTCACACCAACTTCAGCCCTCGCTTCTTCACTTCTAACATTATCTAAGTTGTTTGAAGGAAGGCATTTAATTTTTATTGACTAGTCACATTCCTTCCTTCACGATTAACCTTGCTAATCTGATCCCTCCTCAAATTATTCCAGCACCATCAAACAAAAAGACCCCCAATGATAAACCTAGCACTCACAGCTGCCTGACTCGTTCCGGGCTACCTGTCTCTGCATTCGCCTGGAGTTTGGTTTGGCCTATGGTCACAGCATACTGTGAACACAAGTTCTGACATCTGAGAGGTTGTTCCCTTTAATCTTTTTAAAGAACATCTGACTATTCCTTGTCTTCTGTATTTCCAAATACAGTTTAGAATCAGTTTATCAAGTTTCACATAAAAACAGAATAAAAGAAAACCCTCAGATGGTATGGATTTTTTAAAACATTTTATTAGGGACTCATACAACTCTTATCACAATCCATACATACATCAATTGTATAAAGCACATCCGTACATTCTTTGCCCTAATCATTTTCAAAGCATTTGCTCTCCACTTAAGCCCTTTGCATCAGGTCCTCTTTTTTCCCCCTCCCTCCCTTCTCCCCCCTCCCTCATGAGCCCTTGATAATTTATAAATTATTCTTTTGTCATATCTTGCCCTATCCGGCAGATGACTGATTTTTCAAAAGGCCTTTTTCCCAGGGCACCTATGTGAGCACTCTCACCTTCCACCCTGATGAGCAGTCATGTGAACTGTCCACCAAGGACTCTGCTTACTATTGATTTGGGTCCAAAGGGAGGCATTCGACGTTAATTTGTATAAGATTGGCAAATTACAAGTGCTTTTTTCGGATGAGAAAGAAACCACTAATGAATAACCTTTCACTCAGCACTCTGCCTTACACGTGCCAGTCTCTTCTGTGCGCCTTTGTGGAACTGATATTGAACTTTCTGGAAAATATGTCCTCAGACACTTTTCTTTTCTTTACCCATTTTATTAGGGGCTCATACGACTCATCACCATCTATACATACATCAACTGTGTAAAGCACATCTGTACATTCATTGCCCTCATCATTCTCAAAGCATTTGCTCTCCACTTAAGCCCTTTGCATCATGTCCTCTTTTCCCCCCTCCCTCCCCGCTCTCTCTACCTCATGAGCCCTTGAGAATTTATAAATTTTTATTTTGTCATATCTTGCCCTGTCCACCGTCTCCCTTCACCCCCTTTTCTGTTGTCCTTCCCCCGGGGAGGAGGTCACATGTAGATCCTTGTAATCGGTTCCCTCTTTCCAACCCACTCTCCCTCTACCCTCCCAGTATCGCCACTCACACCCCTGGTCCTGAAGGTATCATCCACCCAGGATTCCCTGTGCCTCCAGCTCCTATCTGCACCAGTGTACATCCTCTGCTCTATCCAGACTTGTAAGGCAGAATTCGGATCATGATAGTTGGGGGGGGGGGGAAGGAGGGAGGAAGCATTTAGGAACTGGAAGAAAGCTGTATTCTTCATCGGTGCTATGTCACACCCTGACTGACTCATCTCCTCCCCTAGACCCCTCTGTGAGGGGCTCTCCAGTGTCTGACAAATGGGCTTTGGGTCTCCACGCTGCACTTCCCCCTTCATTCACTATGGTAAGATTTGTGTGTGTGTTGATGCCATATACCTGATCCCTTCGACACCTTGTGATCGCACAGGCTGGTGTGCTTCTTCCATGTGGGCTTTGTTGCTTCTGAGCTAGATGGCCGCTTGTTTGCCTTCAAGTCTTTAAGACCCCAGACACTATCTCTTTTGATAGCCGGGCACCATCAGCTTTCTTCACCACATTTGCTTGTTCACCAGATTATATGAATTTATAATATTATATGCAATTATAAATCAATCTGAGAAAAGTTGGTATCTTACAGTTTTCTTCATAAAATCTTGCACACTTCCTATCATACTATTTTATAACTATTATGGATTTATTAAAGATAAAAGTCAAACTTCAAGAGCTACACACAAATAGTTTTTATTCTAGATTGAACAAAGTTTAAACTCCAAATAAGCACTGCCCAGAAGACCCAAGGGCATTATCTTTTATAATCATTGCTTAATGGCTGCAGGTAAGTCTGAGTAATTTTAAATGTGTCAGTGTTTGGCCCTTACTGACAATGATTATGAACGTGTAAGAACAAGTGATCTCAGGAGGGGGAGGGGAAAGGGAAAAAAAGAGCTGGTTCCAAGAGGGCTCCAAAGAAAGTAAATGTCTAGAAGAGAATGAGGGCAACATATGCACACACATGCCAGATTCAGTTGATGTATGGATTGTGATAAGAGTTGTACGAGCCCCCAAAAAATGATAAAAAAAAAAAAGAGCAAATGATCCCTGTGAGTTTATACTTGACAGACTTCTGACATCTGAAACCCCTGGATAATAAGTCCCCTCCAAAGAAACGACTTCTTCGTGCTCTCCACATGACCTTGAGTTCTATGAGGTTCAAATCAAAGGAAGAGACTCGGGTAAAATAAATCGTCGCCAGTGGGTAGAAGCTGAAATCCACTCAGACGCTTTCACCAAACACCTGCCCCCCCACCCAGCCCCACCCCGGATCCAGTTTCTTCAGAGTCTACCAGACTAAGCCTCTTGCCGCTTTGGCTTTGTTTCTCCCCTTTTGTCTCACTTTGCCTTCAACTTTTTTCTCTGCCTTCGGTTCATCCATACCGGGCACTGTCTGTGCTGGTCTAGAAGAACTGCCCCTGTGAGTTTCTGAGACTGTAAATGGTAACAGGAGTAGAAAGCCTCATCTTTCTCATATAGAGTAGCTGGTGGTTTTGAATTGCTGACTTTTCAGCTAGCAGTCCAACATGTATGAACAATTATATGCCAATAAATTAAATAACCTAGATTATATGGACAAATCCCTAGATAGGAACTACTGAAGCATATTCAAGAAAATAGAAAATTTGGATAAAACTAATAGTTAGGAAATTGAATTAGTCTTCAAAAAAGTTTCCTACAAGAAAAGTCCAAACTAAGACAGCTACAGGAGCCCTAGTGGCATAGTGGTTACACACTGGGTTGCTAACCACAAGGTTAGCAGTTTGAAACCATTAACCACTCCCCAGAGCAAAAACTAGGCTTTCTATTCCCCTAAAGAGTTACAATCCTCCCATCCCCACAGAAGAATTTACACCGGAGGACAGCACTGAAGCTACAGCTCAGGGAGAGGGACATGTCTGATCAGAGCACACAGGAGCAAATGAAGGGGGAGGAAGAGAGAGTGGAGCACATTCTGGCCCACCACGCCCTGAGGACAATATTCCTGCTCTGAGCGGCCAATTCAGAGAGGACCATAGGGCCAGCCCCACTATGAGACACGACATCCCTCACTGAGCCATATCACTACGTGGGACAACACTGGAGACACAGTGCGGGAATTGCGCCCAATATGACCCCACCACACTGAGGCAAAACACTAAGGGTGTGCAACAGAACAGCAAGGGGAGCAGTGCAACAAAGTCCCCAGGAAATACCAAAAATAAGATTTTGGGGCCAGGATGTGACACCCATAAGACTACACCTAAAAACACTCTTAATGGTCAACAAGCAGACCTTGAACTATTTATAGGCTTTTTTTTGGTCACTGTTTTTTTTGATGCTTTGTTTTGCTCTGTCTTAATTTTTGTGTATATTATTATCTCTGAAGATCTACCTAGATAAGATAGGTGGGATAAACAATCTGGAGGTGAAAACAACAGGACCAACAGTTCCAAGGGGAACATGGGGGAAAGGGAGGTGGGGGAAAGGAAAGGTGTTAATAAACCCAGGGACAAGGGAACAATAAGTGATCCAAAATGGATGGCGAGGATGTAGGAGGCCTGATAGGGCTTGATCAAGGATAATGTAGCAGGGAGGAATTACTGAAACCCAAATGAAGGTTGAGCATGATAGTGGGACAAGAGGAAAGTAAAAGGAAATAGAGGAGAGAACTAGGAGGCAAAGGGCATTTATAGAGGTCTAAATACAGGCATGTACATATGTAAATATATTTATGTATGACGATGGGGAAATAGATCTATGTGCTGCTATGAGTCAGCACTGACTCCATGGCAGTGAGAGGAAAAAGCCTCATCTTTTTTCTATGGAGTGGCTAACTTGTAATTCACTCCCAGGACACCCATTAAATGGGCAAGTCCCACTGAGCAAGACTCGGAGTACCTCAGACAGGAGGCTTGTTAGTAGGATGCCTGTAGGACCTTAATGATAGTTCGAATAAAGAGCTTTGTAACACTTGTCCAACATGATTTATAACTTGTCATTTCCCAAACAAATCAAACTAACTATGAATATGGTCTGTGCACTTTGGGTAACTATTGCAACAAATTATCAAACCCAGTAGAGAACAGAGTGTGCCTTCAGAGGGAAGGTTGCTGTCAATATTGTTAAAAAGTTTGAAGGGTGGAGGCATGTCTAGGAATCAGGTCGACATTCTCCCTCCACCTTGTGAGGCGAGAGGGGTCAGATATTGTCCCCAGACCATTTTTACTCTCACCAAACTCACTGCTATGGAGTCAATGCTAACTCATAGTGACCCCTGTGGGTTTCCAAGGCCGTAACTGTTTACGAGAGTAGAAAGTCCAGTCTTTCTCCCACAGAGCTGCTAGTGGTGTCCAACTGCTGACGATGCAGATGGCAGTCCAATGCATAACCACTACACCACCAGACTATATTTCATTCTCAGTGGCTAAGCAGGTACTACGTTATCACCTTCCATCTTATTAGCTGATGTGGGCAAGCATTTATTTGGGGGTATAGTATGCAGCTTGCATTCACAATATAAACAAATGCTCTAGCAAAACTCACTCACTCTCAATCCTGCATTCACTCTATCAGCACGTGAGCCAGGGGAAGCTGCCAGCCTACCACCTAATCCATGGAGTTGCCAACCCTCACAATTGCATGAGTCATGTCCTTGAAATAAATCTCTCTCTACATTTTTATAGAAGCCCTGGTGGTGCAGTGGATCAATCACGGGCTGTTAGCCTTTAGAAGGATCAGCAGTTGAAGCCTACTAGTTGATCCACAGTGGAAAGATGGGGCAATACTTCCATGAAGATTTACAGCCTTAGAACTCTTAGGGAGCAGCTCTCCTCTGATCAATGCTAAGATACAGAGAGATTGGCAAGAAATGCTGAAAGGAGACAAGGTCCTTACCCCTAAGCTGTGAGACCAGAGAGAGAAAGCCTGCTCTTGTTGCTAACATGCAAGAATGACAATCTTTAGGATCCTAAACTGTGGATGAATACATTCGCCCTCTAAAGGCCAAGGACCTGGAGCTCCAAAGAAACCAAACTCACTGCCATCAAATTGATGTGCACGCATACTGACCTTGTTGAGACAGACTAGCACTGGCCCAGTGAGATTCCATATCTAACTCTTTATGGGAGTAGAAAACTCTCCCACTGGTGGTTTCGAACTGCTGACATTGAGGTTAGCAGTTCAGCACATCATCACTACACCACCTTTCTAAACATCCAACTATTCTATTATCTTAGGTGACAAGGTCTGGCTCAAGAATGGTCAGTTCTAACACTAATCTAATCTTCACTATCATTTGATGTATAAACTCTTAGTAGCTGATTGCCAAGAAAGGTGAATCTTAAGGACCAAGCATACCAGGAGTTGCCAGCACCTACCCTGTCACTTCAAGAGCGTACATAAGAAAAGGAGGAAGAAACGGACAAGACAAAAAGGAAAGGGTTGGTGGTAGGGGAGGTGGGGGATGCGCTCTGACAATATAATTTACAGATCTAGGTCCAGCCAATCTACTTACTGTGTATAATGGTGTATAAGCCGAGGTTTTCAACACATTTTTAATGTTTTTGTGGTAAAATTAGGTGCCTCGGCTGATATTCGGGTTGGCTTTACTTGAGTATATATGGTACTCACCGACATTTGAATATAGCAATCAATAAATGCCTTTACAGTGGTTGACTTAGACTAGGGAGGATGGGATTTTAATATATGCTACTCAGAGTTCCAAGAATGCCTTTCTCATCTTTTGTTGCTGAATCTGCTCTGGCTGCTTAATCTGACCTTCAAAAACTAACTTTTTTCCAGGCTAAAGTAGGTAAGGCCTCTCTTTAGCATTCCCAAATTACTCAGACCCATGAACACTTTATTCTGGTACTCTATTGTGGATATTCTCTATAACCATATATTTTACCAAATGTTATACAGCTTTGGGTGTTAATTAATCTGAACCCACAATCTAAATTAACAGAATAATTACTCTGACTTAAACTTACCATATATACAAAGGTCAGTGAAACCCCAGCGCGGTATAACATCTCGCTGCCCCCCCCTCCCCCCGCCCAGGTAACAGGATGTGCGCCTGTTATCTTGCAGGTGATTGCCCTTTCTCCGCTGTTCATTCAAAGCCCCGCTGACACTGCAGGGCTTTGAATGTTTGTTTACGCACATCACCAATCAGAGCCGTCCTATGACGTGGACAGCTCCAACTTGCAGAAGCACCCGTAGTGATTCACTTACGCCGGCAGCTGAACTGGTAAGGATGTGTCTGTGACTGCGCTCCGTCTCTCCCCTCTGGTCTCTGTGTTAATTCACATCCTGCATACCCCGCCCACACGGACAGCCCCCACCTCCCCGCTAACACATCGGAGGGGGGCGGATATTACCATGAAAGTTCTTTTTCAAAGTCTTGTTTTTTTATCCTATTAGAAATGGATACTTGTGAACCAAAACAAAAATGCCACTCATATGAAGCTGGTTTCAAAATGAAGGTTGTGTCAAGAGCAGAAGAGAGCAATAACTGTATTTCAAGTAGGGAATTCTGTGTTGACGAAAAGCAAGTGAGGGAGTGGTGGAAAATGAAGGTTGACTTGGAACAGATTCCGAAAGCTAAAAAAGCTCGTCGTGGTTTAACATCTTTTTATGGGGCTCTAGAGAGTGAATTACATAAATGGGTTATGGAGTGTTGTCAAAATGGTTACTGTGTACACACATGGGAATCTGCATACATGCTCTACAAATGGCTAAGGATGACAAATATAAAGCACCAGGCATTGAAAAATTTGCTGTGTCAGCAATGGTGTACCCGCTTCATGAATAGGTTTGGCTGCCTATGTTTGAGACAAAGAACAAAGATATCCCAGAAATTGCTACAAGACCTTGAAGAAAAAATTATGTCATTCCAGTCATTTATTATAAAACAAAGGAAAAAAAAATAAAACAAAGAAGGATTTATAATTATGACCTGGGAGATATTGGGAATATGGATGAAACTGCCATGATTTTTGATCTTTCAAGCAACAGAACTATTGCAAGTTTAGGAGAAAAAACCATTTTTTTCAAAACCACAGGAAATGAAACAAAAAACACTTTACAGTTGTTCTATCATGTTTGGCTAATGAACTAAGCTGCGTCCTGTCATTATTTTTAAAAGAAAGACCTTACCTAAAAAGATCAATTCTCCACCAAGAATTACTGTGTGTGCACATGTTAAAGGCTCGATGGATGAAGACAGAACAAAAAAATGGCTGGAAGAAATTTGGAACCGACCACCAGGAGCAGCCTTAAAGAAAAAGCCATCGTTACTTGTTTGGGATATGTTCAGAGCCCACCTATCGGGTGACAATAAAAACATTGGCAAAATCTAGTAAAGTTACTTTAGCCGTTATTCCAGGTGGGCTTACATCTGTACTGCAGCCTCTGGGTGTATCTTTGAATAAGCCTTTTAAAGACCGTGTGCGAAGGATGTGGCATGAATGGATGTCATCTGGTCAAGCCCTACTAACAAAAGGAGGAAATCTCATGAAGCCTGACATAGAGTTAATAGCAAAGTGGGTTCAAGATGCATGGGAAGACATTCCAGAAGACATGGTGCGACGTGCCTTCCAGAAATGTAGTATTAGTCATGCTATGGATGGCAGTGAAGACTGCACTTTGTATGAAAATGACAGCAGTGATGGTGATGACGGCGATCTCAGTGAGGACAGAGTCTATGATGACCTCACACCAGCTGAAGCTCTGCATTGGGATACGGATGATGATGAGGAATCCAGTTTTGAAGGATTTTAACTCTTTACATTTTAGCTTGGTTGCTGATTGAGCTCAGGGAATAGTACTCTTAAGGTAGCATTGTTGATACCTTACTGTTTTTGTTGAACCTATTTTCCACTTACTGTGCTGGTTTACTAATGTTAAATGACTTGTTGTCCTTTTATTTATGTTTTTATTTTAAATAAATATTTAAATACATTACCCCGCTGATGTCTCAATTTTTCATAATTTTATTTTCATTTGTTTTGATTATTGAAACTCACCAATAGCTTCTGCATTTTCCACCCTAGGCTTATACTCGAGTCAATCAGTTTTTCTGGTTTCCCACGTAATAATTAGGTACCTCGGCTTATACTCAGGTCGGCTTATATACAAGTATATGCAGTAATGAACTTTGCAATTTTAAAAATATAAATTATATCTTAAGTCAAAACTAGTTCTGGTAGTTTAGTTTCTCTATTCTTTTTAAGGAAACAGTGACTGACATATATTAAAAAATATATATACACACATACACAAACACACACAATGTAATATGAAGCATGTATCATCTCGAGAATGTTAGTATTAACTTTGAACACACTTGACAAATACAAATGCTAACCTCAGGTCCTGAATGTATGGTCAGGAAACTTTCCACAGCAGTCAAAGTACCTATAAGAGTAGAAGAATGGTAAAAGTAGTAATAAACTATTCTGATTCATACTGTCTACAGCTGAGATAACCCCAGAAAAATCTATACTGATAGCAGTTTTACATTATTATTTGTATGGAATGTTTTAAGAGCTGTAAGAGCTTCCAATAAAATGACTTAAAACAAACAATTCAAAATAATAAGTGCTTCCAAATAACAACTATAACTTCCTAAGAAACATGTGGTGTTTATGAAAAAAGAGTTCTGGTTGTGCAGTGGTTAAAGCACTAAGTGGTTAAAGCACTAAGCTGCTAACCAACCTCAAACCTACCAGCTGATCCCTGGGAGAAAGATGTGGCGGCAGGCTGCTTCTGTCAAGACTGACAGCCTTGGAAACTCTGGGGCTGTACTACTCTGCCCTGCTGACTCACTCGGAGTACTCGCAACCAACTCAATGGTAATTAATGGGTATGGTTTGGGCTTCAGTATGAAGAAAACGTCTATACTCTACATACTTGAGCTGGTTTTTAACAAACAGAGACACATCATGTACAACGATTAGATGACTCCATATTTTGTTGTTTGATTTACACTTTTTCATTCAGGATGTTCTAGTGTTTCATCTTTAATATGCTGTTGGCTATGTATAGTTTCTGACATTTATTTAGAAATATTCTATTCCTAAATTCCTATAGATTTTAAATCGCATGGTATCCATGGTAGTTGTTATACCAATCAGACATGCCTGACCAGGGGCAAAGTTCAACCTGTCAATCAGATCTCCTCCTGGGTGTCATAATCCTTTTTGCATAAGCATGAGAGTCACTGAACTACGCTCTCTCTACCTCTCCAACTTCTTGCCTGCTGCAACTCTGCCTGCTCCCAGGGGTGGCTCTATGTGGGCCATCTGTCCAACCATGAGAGCCGCCAGGGCCTACCATGTTCCCCCTGGCCTGAGATCCACGAACCTCTGCACCTAGCGGCCTGTGATCTTCTGACTTGAGGTGAACTAGGCTAGGGTGCTCTCTTGAGATAAAGCTCTTTCTTACATACCCAGTGCCACTGGATTTGTTTCTTTAGCTAACCTGGCCTAACACAACATGCATTTTCAAATAATTTCTTCAGACATTTAAGTAATTTTCACCTTTGATCTTCTGATGTGATGATGAGGTAACTTAATATTCAACCCTGGCCTCGACACATGATATTTTTAAATGTTACTGAATGCTTACTAAGATCTTATCTATTTTTCACCCACACTTTGAATTTTGCAACAAAGAATTGTTTCTTTCTCTGTACTGTCGTTACTGGGTTTTAATTTCAGGTTCATGCTGATTTTTAAACAGAAACTATAATACTTTCCATCTTTAAAGCTCTAGCTTAAGTGGCACTAGTTTCCTGTTTCAAGTCATTTTCAGGGGGCTCTTTAAAAAGATGACACTTTTTAACTATGCACGACAACATAAATTTCATTGTTTTACCATAGTAATTTTTTACTATAATATTTTTTATATTCTTCTTGTCTACCTTTTACAAATAGGGTAAAAAAATATGGTCTTGGCCCAGTACTTTTTAGCTTTGTTAAAAAAAATTTAAACCTTTTAATTGGAATTATCTGGATAAAGAATACCTTTTAAAAGGGTTAATTCCTAAGCAAAGCAAATTTGAATTTATAGTGGCTATCAACTTTCCCCCCCAGAAACCTTACAGCTCAATTCATAACTAAAGGACTTCTCTTATCACAGTGCTTAAAGCACTCTGCTGCAAACCAAAAGGTTAGCAGTTCAAAGTCACCCACCGCTCCCGAGAGGAAGATGTTGTACTTGGAAACTGCTCTAGGGAGGTTTTACTCTGTTCTATAGGATCACGATTCATTAGACTTAAATGGATGGCAATGGCTTTTCATTAACTAAAGGGATACAGTGAGTAACTTCTCATTTTGGATCACTTATGATACTTTCCATGTCTTCAAATCCAAGTGTCAAAACATTTTAATATAACTATAGCTGTATTAAAAAACAATGTACCCACACTGTTGCTGTTGAGTCCACTCTGACTCCCAGGGACCACATGCACAACAGAACAAAAAGCTGCCTAGTGCTGCATCGCTCTCACAATGGTTGTTATTCAGGAGCCTGAGTGCAGCCACTGTGTTGGTCCATCTCCTTGAGGTCTTCCTCTTTTTTGCTGCCCCTCGAATGTGTTCTAGCACTGCCCATTTATTTCTCTGTTCCTTTCCCAACAGGATTTTAACTAAACCAACCGGATTTTACTGTTCTATAGGATCATGATTAATTAGACTTAAATTGATGGCAACGGCTTTCCATTATTAACTAAAGTGATACTGTAATTTCTCAATTACAAACATGAAGCCTTTTCTAGAACTTAACTCAATGACTGTTTATTAATCAATCATTACCATTCATTTTGCTGCGAGTATACAACACTCCCATGTCTGCTGGGATGGAGTCAAAGCCACTGCTTCCAATGATGTAAACCCCTTTTTCTGCAGCTTTCTCATGATACTTCCAATACATTAGTTCCAGAAACTAAAAAGTCCAAGACAAAAATTTCAATTAGAATTGTACAGATATAAACAACCCATTTCAATATCAAGTGATTTAAAGAAAATTAAACTTTGTAAATGCTGGTATGGTTTTGCAGTGAAATATTAACAATAGCACACTTTTACACTTACTCAGCAAATATTTACATTATGCCTACTTAGCACATGCTAGGTAAAGGGGAAGATATGCTCATCTCAATAGCCTAATTAATTAAATGACACTATTTTTTTAGAAAAAATTTTTAAAGTAAAATATTTAAAAAGGGGGAGTAGCAGTACCAGGAGAGTAGGAGGAAGGTGGTGGGAGGAGGGGAGGAAGGGGGAACCAATCTCAATGAATAAGCACCCCCAACAGGGGGATGAACAACAGAAACGTGGTGAAGGGAGAGCAGTTGGTGTAAGGTATGAAAACAATAATTTACAATTTATCAAGGGGTCATGGGCGGGGAGGGGGCTAGGGGAAAAAGAGGAGCTGATATCAAGAAAAACACCAAAAAACCCTAAGAACCCCAAATTGCATCACCCAGATAAACACTGTCGCAGACATATAGGAGTTCTATTCCCCTTTTCTATTTTTGCCCGTATCATTTTCTCTTCTTTTTTGACATTTTATTAGGGGCTCATACAACTCCCCCTTTTCTTAAAGGAAAACTAACTACATGAACTATTGGGAATTCTGCACATGAAATTTGTGACCTCTCCTTTACCCATTCTTTCAATGGATTGTCTTCTTATTGAATTAGAATAGAGTTCTTTATATGTTTTCTAGAACATTATTAGGTTCTGCTGTCACTTTTATGACATTTTTAAACATGCGGGAGTATTTTAAATAACATAGAAATTGCGCTTTGTTTCTTTCATGTTTTCTACCTTGTAAATAAATTTTGGTAATTTACATTTTCCTTGGATTTTGTAATACATATTCCCTACCGATAAACTCTTAAGGATGTGTTATTCTGGCACAGTTATAATAATCTAGCTATAAGTATAAGTGGGGATAAGTTTTTAATGCAGGTAGCATATTTTAGTGCTATTAATAGACTACTTCCTACAGTTAGGCAAACCTCAATTCCCAAGTCCTAGTTCTTTGACACACTAGTTGCGTGACTTACAGCAGGTTATTTAATCTTGCTAGGCTTCAACTTTCACTCTTCAAAATACATGAAAATGAAACCTCCCTCACAGGAATGTGGGGAAAGTGCCACACTTTCCCATGCAATGCTTAGCACGTTGTCAAGCATATGGGAAACATTCAATAAATCTGAGTATTCCAGACTTTTAGGTTGAGGGGATTGAAAATGCTATTTTTTTTCTATAAAAAATAAAAAGACCTAATTTGAAAAAGTTACCAAAGTGCAATTCAGAGAATTACACACAGATGTTTTAATCAATTATACTTACAACATGCTTCAGGTATTAAAATCAGTACATTCTGTATACAAAGATCTTGAAATAAATGTGTTGTGGGGAAGGAAAACATTTAAGAAATCTGAAGCCAAGTCCTTACTATCAGTATGCTCCTTCCTGTTTCAGTGTTTCCTTTCATAGGGACACCACCTTTACCACACAAGAAAGAAGTCACCATCTTCTAAAATGTATCTACAAAACGCCACTAAATAGTTCCTACTGCACTAATGGAAAATTGTATGTTCATGCTATGATTTTTTTCATTTTACCCACCTGAGGTTCTCCAGAGATGTCAATACAGCTAGTTCCATTTTCAATACATGCTTTTACAACAGGTTCTCCATAAAAGCGATACTAGGGATGAAGAAAACCAACAGCTTATTCTTTCTTCACAAGTTTAAGTGAATGGCTTAGAAATAATCATGGATTAAGAAATCAAATGCTCTATCATGACTCAGTCCTGATTTTCAGGTCTGGCTAGACCGGAGCATGTACACTGGTGCAGATAAGAGCTCATGACACACGGAATCCAGGTCAGATAAACCCTTCAGGAAGAGAAAGGGGAGTAGCGATACCAGGAAGGTGGGAGGAAAGTGGTGGGAGGAGGTAGTAAAAAGTATAATCCATGAATCCCAGAGGAAGGAACTTTAGATCTAGAGACTTGGGAAATGGTTGGTACAAATTTAAAGATAGCACACTGAGAGGGGGAAGATCTGATTTCTGTGACTTCAAGCTAAAATGATTTTGGAACCTCTGTGGACAAAGGAAGAAGAGAAAGAGGATCATCAGCCTAGTGAGAAGTCTTCTGGGAGCTATCCAAATTTACAGAAGCAGACTGAAGTCTCTTTGAATGAGTATGAATTAGGTGAAGAAACTGAAAAAAACTGAAGAAGCAGGGACTAATTTATTATCTAGAGCAGTGGTTCTCAACCTTCCTCATGCTGTGACACTTCAATATAGCGCCTCTTGTTGTGGTGACCCCCAACCATAAAACTGTTTTCATTGCTACTTCATAACTATAATTTTGCTACTGTTATGAATCGTAATGTAAATATCTGATATGCAGGATGTATTTTCATTGTTACAAATTGAACATAATTAAAGCACAGTGATTAATCACAAAACAATATGCAATTATATATGGTAAAATATTTATTTCTATTTGAAAATAAAAGAAATTTTGTCTTGAAGCATGGTGTAGCATGGGTTAACAGTCTTCACGCCCGGTACACTCATATGTGGCCGTATCTGCAAGTGGGCAGACCCAGCTGGAGAAGGATAGAGGAGCGGTGTCTCAGTTCCTAAGACATCAATCATTTCAACCACCAAAGGGGTCGCAACCCACAGGTTGAGAACCACTGATCTAAAGCCTCCTTTTTCAAACAAAACCTCATGGCCAAAGCCTCTATGCCCCACGGGATGTGGGATACAGAAAAGTTTCTCCGAAGTTGTCTCCCCCAAATATATGTCAAACCCAAGAGGCTGCTTGCTACACATGGTAACTGACTGTACACTAGGAAGTCAACAAAAGTAGGTCAGAGGTTATTCTCTGTAAGGGTATCAGCCATCTAGAGCAACCAGACTGTATAGTCTGATCCACCCTAAGCAGGGCTCACTTCCTACCACTCAAGGATGACTAAGCTTAAGTTACTGTATTGAGTCTAGGGTCCACCCTTCTTGCTACCTATGTACCCCTATTTTCTCCCTTTACTAATGCATGTACACCCCTAGGTCATTCCCCTATTGCTTCTATTGCCTATGTTACAACCTCTTTTTATGTTGGAGGTCGTTATCTGTTATTAGGGGGCTTGCATACCCCTAAAGATACATAAGCTTTGGTTAGAAATTTAACCTCATGAGAGCTCTCTCCTGCCCTCTCGTCTCCCACCTCCACGTGGACCACCAAGAGGAGCTGAGGTGGGCATGCTACCATGAAATGTGTCTGACCTCTTTACTCTCTCTCCTCTTCCCTATGACTTTACTATAATCTGTGTCTATCTTAACCATACAGTTGTGCCTATCAAACCACGATTAGTTGTTGGGGACTGGTTACCGGACAAGGGGACTGCAGCCCTCTGAAGGCCCAAAGTCAATAAAGCATTAGGGAAGTTAGTTCTAAAACCAAAGAGGCTACTACACAATGCCCAAAGCACCCTTGCTTTCAAGAGTAGAGAAAGAAATCACAGAAAAAGAAAATTTTTACACCAAACCTAAAAGTGAATGCTTTATTGTGGAAAGTTCAGACATTTTCAAAAGGAGTGCTGACCATGCCCTGCAGCCAGGGGCTGGTCTGGAACCAGCTTTAAAAAGCCTGTCTATGTTGCTGTAAACTAAACTAGCAAAGAAAAGGTTCAAAAGCTCCCCCAGGAGGTCTGTGAAAACCAAAGAATGGGACCTCTGCAGGACAGGAAGGAGCAGTAGGAATTTTATTAGGGAAATTTAGCCTGAAAACTCAAGGTATTCAAAGTGTTACTGGAGTTATTGGTCAAGATTGTGAAGGGGAACTTAAAATCATAATTGAAACTGTAATCCCCTGGGTTTTGGAAAGGGAGATCACACAGGTCAATTACTTTTGCTTCCTTATATTACTCTCAGTACAATAAACACCACTTGAGAAAGAGCTCCCAAAGAATGTAACCGCATAGGGTCATGGAGTATTTTGGGACACCATTATGGCTAAGCAAGAGTGCCCCTACACAGAAATAGAGATTGGGGAAGAAAAGTGTTCAGAACTTTCAGATTTTGAGCTAAAGTCACGACTGTGAGCCATCAATGACTGCCTAGGGCGTGGCCACTAATTTCAAGGAAGCCTCCTGATTTCAACATGGAGGGAACCGAAGTTAACCAGGAGAAAGTATGGCTAAGTGAAAAGGTCATACAGTGTACAGGCACTGAAGGTCAGTCAGATTTAATTAAGCCTGTAGTTACACTCACTATCTCTCATTTCAACATGGTAAGGAAGATAGGATATAAACTGGGAGGCCTCAGAAAAACTGAACCAGGACATCGTCTCCCGATCCAGGCCCCTCCTAAATATAACTGCTATGGATTAGAAAATTCACATCTTTTAATCGGGACTGCTGCCTTAAGGCCTGTACCCATAAAATATCTCGGAAGTCCAATAACCAGATATGGGTGGTGCAGTGGTCCCCCAGTTTGTATTAGAGCTTAGATTCTTAGCACCAACTTTACAGAAGGCCATGAATGACACTGAAAGCTCCCAATCCATTTACAGAGCCCCCACAAGGACCACCACGCCCCATTGAACTCTCTCACTCAGTCACTCACTGCAGTCAGAGGGCAAAGGAAAGGGAACTACTGCAAATGGTTAGGTTAAAATTTAACAAGACAATATGACCTATTTTTAACTTGCTTCAGTGTTTATTACTTTCTGCTATCTTTTGGATTGAGTTTTTTCCTGTCATATTTTGTTGTTGCTTTTAAAATAATTTTTCTTAATTGAAGTGCAGGATAGGTAACCCTACAGATAGAACACTAGATTAACAGTTTCTTAGGGTTATGACAGAGAGGCTGAGGGAAAATGGAGAGTTAATACTAATGAATACAGGAATGAGAAGAATGTTCTAAAATTGATTGTAGTAATGAATGTACAACTCTCTTTCATATATTTAAACCACTGAACTGAACATGTGAATTATGTAAATAGAAGTGTTAAAAATACAATAGTCTAAAGATAAACTGATAAAATGCAAAATATCATAGGATAAACATATAAAAACCAAACTCACTGCCACTGAGTCGATCTAACATATTATTTCTTAGCCTGTAAATCTTTGTGGGAGTGGGCAGCCTCACCTTCCTCCTGCAGCGCTGGTAGGTTTGAGACTCTGACCTTGTGATTAGCAGCTCAATGCTTACTTGACATTGCCACCAGGGCTCCTTATAAAAAAGGTATGATGGAATTATAAAGAAAAATGCGATGTAGCCTAGGAAGGTTTTATAGAGATAACTCAATTAAATGGAATTCTGAAGGAAGACTATTAATTTGCCAGGAAAAATCCAGTTAACAGAAAAAGCATATATACAGGTACAAGGAAGAGAAATAAAACTGTAAGTTAGTCAGGATACTTTCAGCACAGGGTGGAGAGAGGAGTAGCAAGAGATGAATTCGGAAAGAAATATTAGGGTCAGGCGAGACTATGAGAGCCATGCTATCAAGTTTGGACTTCATTGTTCTAGATTACTAGGCTCTTCTGCAGGATGGTAAACAGGATTGAGATAGGAGATCTACAGTACATACATACATACATATCACTCTGCCTATGGTAGTGAACAAAACTAGAGGCAAGTTAAATCATGAAAGACTACATTAAGGAAATGGTAGGATCTACTAAGACTAGGATATACTGAAAGGAGAATATATTGAATAGTGAACAAATATTCTGAGCCTTATGATATTGGATCTCTCAACTAATTTGTTGCTTAAACTCCAGGAATTGAAATAAAAATTTAAATGCATCAACAGTCAATAGGCCAAGATTCAATTCTCTCAGTACTTCCAATGAAGTATAACCAATACATATATTTTTTGGAGTGAAGAGTAAGGAGAATGATCATTTCTGATAGTGAAAGGTGGAGTGATAGATCACTTTCCTTCTTCTGGCTTTCAAGAACTGAGTAAAAGGGCACTTAAAAGACAGGTCAATGCAAGAACTGACTTTTAAGTTAAGTCACTTGGGCTATCCTGCTTACCTAAACATCTACTTGATAGTCTCGCTTTCATTCCCACCATCCTTCTTAAAAATAGTAGATGACATTGGAATTACTGGATTAGGAAAAGTGAATTTAGTTTTAGTTCCTCCTCTGCCATCAACCAATCACATACATTTACTGAAGAAATGTGGTACAAAGGGGAAAATATAGGCTTTCAAGGCAGATAAATCTAAGTTTAGAACTTGAATTTATCATCTACTAGCTATATGAGTCTAGTTATAAATCACTTACATGAGCTACAAGACTCATGCATTTTAAGCACAAAAAATAAAGGGAAGATTAAAATAAATAAAAATTAAAGCTTTGTTTTCTTTCTGATTACAATCCTTGCAGCAGTACAGACACCCTACCATGAAACCATTTATGTTATTCACTGGCCCTATTTTGATTCTTTTACCCCAAAGTTTCTCAAGTTGACTAAAAGTTCACTCTTGAATCATCTGCGTCACTTGTTGCTATGGACTGAACTGTGTCCTCCTCAGAATATATATGGTAAATCCTAAAACCCCTATCTCTAAAGGTGCTTTGCTGTGCAACACTTAAACAATTGGCTGCTGAATAAATGTTAGCAGTTCAAACCCACCAGCTGCTCTTCAGGAAAAGATGCAGCAGTCTGCTTCCTAAAGTTATCATATCCACTGCCACTGCGTCAGTTCCACCTTAGAGCAACCCTACAGAACAGAGCAGAACGGCTTGAGAGGACTTCAAAGGCTGCACATATTTCCTGAAGCAGTGTCTCAACTTATTCCTCTGGAGCAGTAGGTGGGTTCAAACCACCAGCCTTTTGGTTGGTAGTCCAATGCTTAACTCACTGCACCACCAGTGGTCCTTCTATAAAGATTACATACAGCCTTAGAATTATTATGGGTAGTCCTACCTACTCTGTTCCATAAACCAAACTCACTGACATATAATGGCTCATAAGGACCCTATAGGACAGGGTTGAACTGACACTGTGGGTTCCAAACACTGTAACTCTCTACAGAGCAGACAGTCTCATCTTTCTCCCACAGAATCTGAAACTCACAGGGTTCAAACTGCCAAGCTGTGAGCAGCCCAGCGCACAGGGTCACTATCAATTGGAATCAAGTCATGGCACAAAATAACTGCAACGACCCTTGGATATATTCCCATTTAGATCTAAGATTTCCTTTGTAATGTTAAGGAGATCATCAGTGTAAGGTTTGTCTTAAACCTTAACACTGCTGAGATATAAATGATTATACAAAGAAACGAGCCAGTACAAATGGGGAAAAGGTAGATGCCATGCCGTAATCTCTTAGAAAAAGAGACGAATGGTACAGAAGCAGAAACAAGGATTTTCCCCAGAGCTGATGTGATGTACCCTGATATTTTCCATTCTTATGTGTTGCTTCAATCCACTAAATTATAGATATTTAATGTTGCGTCTCAATCCACTAAACTAAACCTAAGGTGTGAGTTCTGGTGGCATCCAGCATTTAGACGGGAGGGGATAATAAGAACCAATATAAAGCTGATGAGCAGAAGGAAAGTTAAGGAAGATTTCAGAAACCGTAAGAAAATGAGCAAATGATCAATCGTATCAAGTGCTGAGGGATTAAAACAAGGATTAATGACTGGATGTAGCGGGATGGGAGACCTAGGCAGACTAGTGGCACGTAATGCTCCTACCCTGGAGTAAGTTCAGATAAAAGTATAGTGAGAGAATTTTTGGAGTAGAATGTGGAAAAATGGAGTTAGTGAGTACAGAGAATTCTTTCTAATTTTGCTAGTAAGTATCACAGAAAACTGGAGCAATCCTCTGAGGAGGATCTATGGAGTCAAGTTGTTTTAAGACAGGAGATTTTATCACATATTTACGCGGTGACAAAAATTGGTCTGACCAAGAAGAGAAATTTGGTAAGAAGAACGTGTGTAACAGAAAGATGCATGACGCCCAGCAGGAGCACGGGCAGCTTACCCTGGTAATGCGTAAGGCAGAGCATGGGGTTTAAAGCAGGTCGGTAGGTCAGCAGTTTTAGTGTTATGAAGATAAAGAAATCCTCTGCTGACAGCTTCACTTTCATTAGTGTAAAAAGCAGTGAAGGAAAAGGAAAGAGAAGTTGAAAAGGATGCTGCTTCGGGGAGTAAAATAATTAGGCTTTTGTCGTTCTGGAATATAAGCTGTAACTCTACGGTGGGGTTGGTTACTTTAGCATGTTAGTTTAGTTTTGTGGTTTTTCCTTAGGAGGACGGTGGGCTTTTTAGTTTTGCAGCCATTGCATACAACGTTGTGTATTCACCATCATGTCGTTGGTGCTGCTTACAGTGCTTATACGTTGTAACAATTAGGAAAATCCTTTTTTCCCTTGGGTGCCAGTCCTGTATCCACTGTATCACCTGTGCTTTCCCCATCACCAAAAAAAAAAATAAAAAAAATAGGAAAACAGCTAAGTGCTGACATGGCGAGGCCCCACTTGAGGTTTGTGCCCACAGATTTGAGTAAGACAAGTCAATATGACAATATGCTTTTCTCCAGCTACATTCCACAACTCATGTAAGGAGAAAAGAATTACAACAACCAAGATTAGGGTTGCTGAGGTAGGGAGGAAAATGAAGTTGAGAATACACTGTAATTTTACACGAATAACGTATCCATGAGGCAGGCTATTGTAAACTGCACAATGCCTATCTATCTATATCTATATAGATACACTTATTTTCATGGATGTATTATATGCAAAAATACAGAATAAAAGAGAGGGTGCCATGGACTATAAGTTGTTTATGAGTAAGATACATCTCAATAAATAATTGCTTTCAAATGAAAATTTAATGATCAAAATTCTTCTAGATGTACAGTTTGCAAATGTCTGACTAACTGTGATGGTTACTCCAGGTCAGTAAATAGCATCACCACTCATCCTTCCACATCCAGTACAACAGCAAATGCGGCTAGCTCTCTTTCAAAATATACTCTGAACTCAATTGCTTCTCCAGGCACTTTCTGAACTCAGTCATTCTTCAACTCAATTACTACTCAGGCACTTGTCTTGCTAGGATTAGTCCACTGTTGGCCCCCTACTCCCAAAAACCAAGACTTCGTACTGTTGTTCTCAGCTACTCAAGGACTCTACCCATCCATTTAGAAAAAACACAACTCCTGACCTTAGCCTACAAGGTCCGATAGAACTGTCAGCCACTCCGTCCTATTCACTGGGTTCCACCCACACTGGCCTCTCACACCTGTTTCAAGCATTCTTCTCCCAGACGTTTGTACTTACTATTCTCTGCAGTACTCAAATGTTCCTATGATTTGCTCTCTGACTTCACTGGCATCTGTGCTCAAACGTCCATTCCACCTAGGGGTCTTCCAAGCCAGCCACCTCCTCATGTCCTTTTATTTTTCTTTAAATCACTACCTAATTCACCTTTCACTTTGTTTCCTCCACTCGAGGTAAGACTTTGTTCACCAGTGTCCCAGGAGCCTAGACTAATGCCTGTTATATACAGTGAGCATTCAATAAAGATTTATTGAATAAACTGGTGCTTTTTTCAGCTTATTGTCTAGGCATTAAAATGTCTTTAGATAGTTATTTAAAATATAAGTTAAAAATTAAAACATATTGGGGCAGTATGCTCATTTTCTTTATAGAAAGGGAATGCAGTTAAAAAAAAAATCCCAGCTTGGCAATCACAGCTGTAACCAATGAACAAAGCAGCATAGATTCCTGGACTACAGGATCAGAGAGAGCCTGCCACCTCCTCACTCTCAAGATTTGTTCCTCCTAAAAGTGAAAACTTCCTATATGGGGTTAAGGTCATCAGCGAACTCTTCTGTCCCCTGCCCTTGGGTTCTGCCCGAATCTAAAATGCCAGAGCTGAATGGATGGCCTGTTCCGACACGAAGAAGGGTTGATCACTTACTGGTCCTACACAATTGAGGACAACTGTTGCCTGTTTCGCCATTTCATCAAGTGAGGCGGGATTAGTGATATCACAAATTATTATTCCGACTTCAGATGGTAGTGTTGGTCTTCCTAAAATAAGAAAGAAATCATTTTAAGCATTTTCTGGTGCAACATTAGATTTGCCAGATTCTCTGATAGTAATCAGTGACAAATAAACTGAAAAGTCATTCTCCCTTTCAAACAGAGGATGAAACCATTTTATTCAGGTTAAAAAGTTACCAAGAAAACAAGGTCAATACTAGGGTTACTAAAAAAACATTACTCCCTTAAAAAAAAACTTACCTAACATAAGCATTGTGTAAATGACAATCCTGTGTTACAAGCTTACAACCAACTTTAATGAAGTAGATGATATTCTTGACTTTAGTGGCAGGAGATCTATATTAAAAAGCAATTCCTCATCAACTACTAAACAGCTACACATGATTCAGTTGCAGTGCTTTGAGGAGTGTTGATGTTTAAACATGAACATTATAAAAATCAAAGGGGACAGATGAAAAGCAGTGTATGTAAGAACCCCAGGCTCATAATAAGGACTTGAAATAACAGAAGCAAAACAATGCAGGTTTTGGGAGGTCAAGGTCTGTTGTTCCCCACACCTGGAGTTTGGTGTTACAAATGGTGGGTAACTGGGCTATGCCTGTATAGTCTTGTTGAGGAGGAAAATGGAAGGTGAATATATTTTAAGAGTTAAATTTTTATTTTGGAAAGTTAAGAAAGACCAAGAGCTCTTGGTAAGAATTCTGTAGTGACAATATGGGTTGGCAGGAGAGTCGCATGTACATGGTAGCTTCTGCATAGCCAGCAACAAAATAGATTGCCCATAAACAACAAGGCTTTGTGGGGAGTACTGATGAGGACGCGATGTGAAACTTAAACCAGAACGCAGGATACTCAGCACTCCTAAGAGGGACTATCTGTCGGTATAGTGGGCCTCATCAGGATGGAAAATTAAGAGCCAAATTTAGAGGTCATTGAGTCCTAAATGCTAACTCTCTCCTCTATTAGAATATAAACTGTGTGTGTTTGTGCACGTGCACAATACATGTATGTATTCCTGGCACTTTGGAAAAAAATACCTCTGTAATTTTGGTTTGGACCTTACTTATACCATCAGTATTCACCCAACACTACAGATTTTTGAGTGACATTTTCTCTGGCAGGCCACGTTCAAAGCGCCAGGAATACAGACACATGTTGGACACACACACACACACACACACACACACACACACACACACACACACCACTCAATACATCTTAGTGTTGGCTGAAAGCTGATGGTCTAAGTCAAAGTCCGTAACAGAAATACAGACTTCTTCCCCCCCAAAGATTAAGACTGTTGGTGAAATTGTCCGGCAAACAGCGCATTACAACTACCAACAACGTTTATCAGTAAAATAACCACTGTTGCTCCAAGCAAAGAGAGAGTACAGACCCTCAAGAACACAATGCCGGGTGTTCCTGTCTGTGGAAATGCCAAGACGCCGCCACACCCCCAGGGGTTCATAGGTGGCCAGAGTGGAGCAGAGAAAGCAAAGGCCAAAGTTCTCTGCTGCTTCTCCAGGGCAAGGGCGGGTGGCTGGGCGCCAGACACTAAGGGAGAAACTCAAAGGAGGAGAGAAGAAAGGAACCAGGAGGGAGAAACAGACATTGACAACAGTGTCTGTGTGTGTGTGTGTCTTTCTGTCTGAAACTAAGGAAGGAATTCAAGAGGGGAGAAGGAATGAGGGAGGAGGAGCAGACACTGTCAATAGTGTGTGCCTGTGTGTGTCTATCTGTCTGGCACTGTCTGTCTGACACGAAGGGAGAAATTAAAAGGAACGAGGAGGGACAGACATTGACAATAGTGTGTGTGTGTGTGTCTGACACTAAGGGAGAAACTCAAAGGAGAGAAGGAAAGAGGAGGAAGGAACAGACATTGACAAAAGTGTGTGTGTGTGTCTGCCACCAAGGAATTCAAAGGAGGGGAGAAGAAAGGAATGAGGGAGGAACAGACACTGTCAATAGAGTGAGTGTGTGTGTGTGTGTGTGTGTGTGTGTGTGTGTGTCCGTCCGTCTGTCTCGGGGGCGCCGGGGGCGGGGTCTAGGGCTCGTCGCGGAGGAGAAACCCCCGTTTCTGGCCATTACACTCAGCCAGGGCTAAGCGGGTCCCGGCGGGCCGAGCCCGTCCCACCCGTCCACTTTTACCCAGCTTCAGGGCAGCTCTCTCCAGCACTCGCTGCAGTTTCTCCCGGGAACGGCCAGCCACGGCCCAGGGCAGGCGGGAGCTCCGCTCCGGGTCCACCTGCTCCCGGGCCACCTCTTCGGCCACGAACTGGCCCGTGAAGCCTGAGGCGCCGAACACCACCAGGTGGAAAGGCCTCTGCTCGGTCGCCATGACGAGAAGCCAGCGAGCCGAGGCCCGGGGATGGTGGACTGCACGGCGCCTGCGCCACACACAGCGACTCCAGTACCGAGCGCAGCAACCGCCGCCGCCGCTGGGGTCTCCGCCGCCGCCGCTGCCGCCGCCGCCGCCGCCGGCACGCCGCGATCCGGACGCCCCGCGCGCGCCTCCGCACGCCCGGCCGCGCAGGGCCACGCCCACGGCCCCGCCCGCCCCGCCGGGCCACGCCCACTTCCACGGCCACGCCCACCCCGCCTCGGGGCCCGGCCGCCGGCGCGCAGCCTCAGTGGCGTCCCTGCGTCCGCTGCCCCCGGCAGGCGCGTGCTTGCTGGCGGCCGAGGCGCGGCGTGGGGCCAGCGTCCAGGGCTGGCGAGAGCCGACGGCGGCCCGTGGCTTCTCCGTCCTGTGGTTTGCCTGCACTGCGCCCCCCGCCCGCCCGCCCGAGGAGTCCCTTCGCCCCACGGTAAGCTCCTGGGCTGGCAGACAGTAGTTGTTCGTGTTCCCCTGAGAGTTGCTCAGGAAAAGAATTAAAAAATAGTCTTGAGATCAAAGGGCCCTGCCCACGCTCAGGACGCCTAGTTTGCCCTCGAGGCTTGTCATAGGAGGATCTGCGGAGCCAGGGTGGAGGTAGTGGGTCATCGTGGGTGCTGCGGGCCCAGCGGATCGCTCCACCCTTACCCAGCCGCGAACGATGCCACGCCCTCTGCCATCCTTCCACCCTCACCCCTTCTTGGGCTGTGAAACAATTCAAGGTGTGGGGGGATTTTAACAAAAGGATTCGTGAGTACGTTTCTTCATCTATTCAAAAACATTTTAATAAATGTAAAGCATTTTATTTATTTTATGTATAAGAAAGAGCTTTATATCGAAGAGTAATTGTATATCAAGAAAACATCCCAGGCCAGTCCAGATCAAGTCCTTAAATCTGATATGAGGAAATAAGTCCAATACTAATCCATACATCTTCAGACTCACGCAGTCACATGCAATGATGCAAAATGCAGGAAGGCTGGTGGGTGAAGTCTGGTGGATCCAATGGTGTTGGAAGTGGTAGGTAGGTAGACCAGGGACTGGTGTCCATTGCCTATGCTCAGAGGTTCGAGCTTCCCTCCAGGAAAAGGTGGTACACCTAAGTGGGTGGTACACCTGGACTGGCCCATCTAGGCCAGGTGAATTCAATTCAGCCAGTGGGGTCTAAGAGGATAGTAGAGCGAGAATCCAGAGCCTTGTGGCCTTTCTTCTTAAGCTGCCTCTCAGAGGCAGTGCAGCGATCACCTCTGGCTTCAGGACTTGGGGTGCCTGTGTAAAACCTGAAATTTCTATCTTTTATAAAACTCACTTGATCATAATCCAGGCTTCGGAGTGAATTCTTTCTCACGCCAAGGCAAGGACTGAGGTATTTCTCCCCCCAAAAGAGTGCTAACAAGCATCTCAGTCAAATATAAAACATGTTAATAAAAACATTTTCAGATGCATAATAAATTATTTAATAAATAAATAAACCAAAAGAGGCAAATTTCCTGAGTAGGAGAATTCCAAATAACGTTCAAAGGTAGGTGCTCATCTCAGTGCCCTTTGAATGTAGGCTGCACTTCATGACTTCTAAAGTATAGGAGCCTTAAAGGGTAGGGGAGCACCTTTGCAGTGGAGAAAAGCTAAGTACTACCTTGCACTACCTTGGCCAAATGAGCAAAGTTAGCATAATCAGCCATGCGATGCTGATACATACACACTTGATATGTTGAGAATGGTACATCCCATTCTGTGGTTTTCCCCAAACCCATCACCATATGAGTGAGGACCATTCTACAAAATATTTGACCAGCACATCTAAAAACCGTCAAGGATACTGAAAATAAGGAAAGTCTGAGAAACTGCACAGACAAGAAAAGCAAAGAAGACTTGATGAGTAAATGTAAGGTGATACCCTGAATGGGACCTTGGACTACAAAAAAAGGACATTAGAGAAATTCTGATAAAACATGGAGCTTAGTTAATAGTGGTGTAGTAATACAGGTGTCTTCTCATAGCAATCTAGATGTTAATAAAGAAATGTGGAGCACTCTATACTCTTGTACACTTCTCTGTAATTATAAAACTATTATGAACTAAAATTATTTTTAGCCTGGATGAATTGGTATCAGGTTCATGCAAATATATCATTGCATTTAATCCTGTTCACTCAGCAAGTGTTACAAAGAGCTTACCATGTATTGGGCCGAGGGACAGATCCTGGCTCTGCAATGGTATGAGATGACTCGAAGAACATACAGGAAGAAAACCAAAGGTCACTAAAAAGACAAGAAAGAAAAAAAAGGCCAAACTCGATGTCAGCAAAGACTCTTAAACATGCTCTTGTATGCAGAGTAGAGAGCACAAAAGGAAGGGATCCCAAAGTAAAAGGAGTAAACGGAAAATTTTTAAAGATAGCTCAAGAAAACAGTGCTATAAAGAAATATGCAGAGGGAAGGAGGGAGGGAGGAAGGGAGGGTGGGGGAAAGAGGGGGGGAAATGAGAAACTAATACCAAAGGCTCAAGTAGAAAGAAAATGTTTTAAGAATGATGATGGCAACAAACGTACAAATGTGCTGGACACAATGGATGGATGAATGGATGGATTGTGATAAGAGTTGTATGAGCTCCCAATCCAATTATTTTTAAAAATTGTAAAATAAATTAATTTTTAAAACACGAGAAATGTGAAAATACTTGGAGTTAAATGCAAAAAGGGAAGAACACACTTAGCATATCTCAAGTTGAAAGAATTGAAAAAAATAAAAAATTCAAGTCGCAAGTTGTGATATTGAAGGATTCATGGCCAAAATATTGAAAGACGAAGGAAGCAACAAGAGAAGATATAAGTAATACACAGACTCACCGTACCCCCCAAAAAGCATCATTTAACCATTTTATAAGGTAGCATTTGATCAAGGGCCAATGGTACTGAAAGAAGTCAAAATTGCACTGAAGGCCTTAGTAAAAACCAAATTGACATAATACCAGTGGAAATGTTTCAACAAGTTGATGAAGCACTAGAAGCACTAGCTTGGCTGTGCCAAGCAATTTAGAATTGGCAAGTTGTCTGGAAGAGACCCATATTTGTACCCAATTCCAAAGAAACACAGCATGCTCACATTATAGAACAGTATCACTGATATCATAAGCAAGTAAAATATTTCTGAAAATCATTCAACCATAGTTGCAGCAACAGCATTGACAGTTGATTCAGAAGAGGACAAGGACCAGGAGCTAGGATTGCTGATGTCAGATGGATCTTGGATGAAAGCAAAGAGCATCAGAAAGATGCTTACTTGTGTTTTATTAACTATGCAAAGCTATTTGACGGTTTGGATCATAATAATCACTGGATACCATTGAAGGGCATTGAATATCCAGAACACTTAATTGGGCTCATAAGCGACCTATACATAGACCAAGAAAGAGTCACGCACACAGAAAAGGAAAGCTGCGTGGTTTTGAATCCGAAAAGTTGTGTTCCAGGCTTGCATCCTTTCACCTACCTCTTCAGTATATGTGCTGAGCAAGTAATCCAGAAAGCTGGACCACTTGAAAGTGAATGCAGCTGGAGAAGGGCTTATTAACAACCTGTGAGACGCAGAGGCTCCTACCTTACTTGCTGAACTTCAGAAGGGCTTGAAGCACTTGCTGATGGAGATGCTACAGCCTTCAGTGTGGATTACACTTCAACGTGGAGAAAACACAAATCCTCACACTGGATCAATAGACATTATCAAGATAAATGGAGGGAAAAAATGAAGTTGTCAAGGATTTCAATTTGCTTGGATCCACAATCAATGCTCATGTAAGCAGCAGTCAAGAAATCAAAGGCCGGATTGCACTGGGCAACTCTGTTGCACAAGACCTCTTTGAAGGTCAATGAAGAACAATGATGAACCTTGAGGACTAAGGTGCACCTGGCCCAAGTCATGGTATTTTTCTTTCTTTTTTAAAAATACTTTTATTGGGGGCTCTTACACCTCCTATCACAATCCATACATTCATCCAGTGTGTTAAGCACATTTGCACATATGCTGCCATCATAATTTTTAAAGCATTCTCTTCCCACCTGAGTTCCTGATATCAGCTCCCATTTCTTCCCCTTCCCTCCCCCCTCGCCCTCCCTCACGAACCCTTGATAAGTTATAGACTATTATTTTCATATCTTACAACATCCTCCATTGCCCCTCACTCACTTTTCCATTGTTTGTCCCCCTGGGAGTGGGGCATAGGTTGATCCTTGTGATCAATTCCCCTTTCTCCCCCCACCCTCCCCTATTCCTCCTGGTATCTCTATTCTCCTTGTTGGTCCTGATGTGTTTATCTATCCTGGATTCCCTGTGTTGCAGGCTCTTATCTGTAGCAGTGTGCATGTTCTGGTGTAATCCAATTTATAAGGTAGAATTGAGGTAATGATAGTAGGGGGAAGGTAGCACCAAAGATCTAGAGGAAAGTTCTGTGTTTCATCAGTGTTATACTGCACCTTGACTGGCTCATCTCTTCCCTGTGACCCCTCTTTGAGGGAATCCCCAATTGTCTACAGATGGGCATTGGGTCTCCACTCCATTTCTGGCCCCCCTTCACATTGGGTATGATTTTGTTCTGGCACCTGATCCCATTGACACCTCATGATCACACAGGCTGGCGTGCTTCTTCCATGTGGACTTGGTTGCTTCTCAGCTAGATGGCTGATTATCTTCAACCTTTAAGATCCCAGACGCTATAACTTTTGTTAGCCAGGACCATCAGCTTTCTTCACCACATTTGCTTATGCACCCATTTGTCTTCAGTGATCATGTCGGGAAGGTGAGCATCACAGAATGCTGGATTGTTAGAGCAGAGTGTTGAGGGAGTACTCGAGTCAAAGCCCAAGGTCTATCTGCAATCTTAATTCTTAACATATAGATATGAGTACATAGTTCTATTCCCCTCTCATTATATATATTTACATATGTACATGCATGTGTTTAGGTGTCTATAAATGTCCTTTGCCTCCTGGTTCTTTCTTCTATTTTTACTTTCCTCTTGTCCCACCATTATGTTCAGCCTTCATTCGGGTTTAGTAATCCCTCACTGCTACATTATCCTTGATTAAGCCCCACTAGGCATCCTATGCCCTTCTGTCCATTGATTTTTAGTTTACTTGTTGTTCCTTTGTCCCTGGGTTGATTCCCCCACCCTCCTTTTTCCCACCTCCCCTTCTCCTATATCCCCCCAGAACCATTGGTCCTGTTTTTTTCATCTCCAAATTATTTATCCCTCATATCTTATCTAGATAGACATGCAGATACATTAATAAGCATGAAAACCAGGCAAAGCCAAATAAAACGACAAAGGAAGTCAAGACCAACAAAATAAAAACAAAAACAAAAAACAACAAAAAGAAACCCAGTAACAAAAATGGAAAAGCCTATAAATAGTTCAAGTTCTGTTTTTTTGGCCTTTACAAGTATTTTCCAGTAGAATCTGATGGGGTACCACACTCTTTCTCCAAAGTCTATTTTTGTTATTTCCTGGGGATTTCATCCCTTTGTTCCCTTTGCTGCTCTGCTGCATGCCCTTAGTGTTTCTCCCCAGCATGGTAGGGTCAGACTGCACAATTCCCGCACTGTTGTCGGTGTTGTCCCCGGAGCACTATGGTTTAGTGAGGGACGCCGTGTCTCACGGTGGGACCAGCCCTGTGGTCCTCCCCGTGTGTTGTCTGCTCTGAGCAGAAAGATCATCCTCAGGGCTCGGTGGGCCAGGATGTCCTCCCCTCCCTCTCCATCCCTTTTTATTTCTCCTGTGTGCTCTAATCAGACATGCCCTTCTCCCAAAACTGTAGCCCCAGTGCTGTCCTCTGAAATGCATTCTTCTGGCGGGGGTTGGGAGTAGAGGGTGTCCACATAGTTGGGATTGGGGCTGGCTCCGAAGTTATGGTATTTTCAATTGCTTTATATGCATAAGCAAATAATAAGGAAGATCATAGATAAAAATTAATGCACTTGAAATGTGGCATCAATGAAGAATATTGAAAGTACTGGAGACTGCCAGAAGAACAAACCTATCTGTCTTGGAAGAAGTACACATAGAATGCTCTTTAAAAGGAAGAAAGGACAGCCATTGTCTCATGTACTTGAGACATGTTGTCAGGAAAGTCCGATCCCTGGAAAGGGACATTAGGCGTGGTCAATAGTTTGTCAGCCAAAGAGAGGAAGACTTTCAGTGAGATTGATTGACAAGGTGGTTAAATACGTGGACTTAAACATAACAGCAATTATGAGGATGGCTCCGGACCTGGCAGTGTTTCCTTCTGCTGTGCTTAGGGTTAAAATGAGTCGAACCTGACGGCACTACACCCAACCGCAACAGCAATGTCTTCCAGGCTCATGCATGCTCCAGCAGACTGAGGAGGAGCTGATGTCTGTGCTATCAGCAGAGACCAGTCCCAAGAGAAGGACGCCATGTTTGGTAAAGTAGAGGGGCAACGCAAAGAGGAAGAGCCTCAAAGAGTGGGTTGACACCATGACTGCAAGCACGGGTATGACTGAGAAGATGGTGCTTGACCGGGCAGTGTTTCATCCTCTTGCACATACATCGCCATGGGTCAGAACTGACTCCGTGGCACCCAACGACAACCGCATGGATCAAGACTTCTTTTCTCCGATTGGTCGAATAGAATCCCACTCTGTCGGTACCACACTTTGTTTATGCATTCATCTGTTGGCGAACATTTAGGTTGCTTTTACCTTTTGGGCTGTTGTGAATAGTCCTGCAATGAACACAGGTGTACTACTCTCTATTTAGGTCTCTACACTTAAGTCTTTGGGGTATATACCTAGGAGTGAAGTTGCTGGGTCATGGGCTAGTTCTAGGAGCCCTGGTGGCATAGTGATTACTCATTGGGCTGCAGCTAACCACAAGATCAACAGTTCAAAACCACCAGCCCCTCTAAAGGAGAAAGATGAAGCTTTTTGCTCCTGTGAAAAATTCCAGTCTCAGAAACACCCAGGGGCAATTCTACCCTGTCCTGAAGTCTTTGGATGCACAAAACTTTTCATCTTTATTAGTTTACATTTATTTGTTTTGTCTCTAGCTGTTTGTGCTTTTGTTATTATATTAGATAATCCATTGTTGAAAACTAGGCGGGAAAGTATTCCTTTTGCTTAGTCTTCTAAGAAGTTTATAGTTTTAGTTTGCAAATTCAGGTCCTTAATTCATCTTTAATTTGTTTTTGTGCATGAAGTGCAGCAAGGATCCTGTTTCATTTTTCTGCATGTATAAATCCAATTTTCCCAGCACCACTGATTGAAGAAACTCTTATTTTCCTGGCAAATGTACAAAAGCAGTTGACTGTGTATGTGTGGGTTGGTTTCTGGACTCTCAATTCTATTCTATTGACCTATGTTTCTGTTGGGAGAAAGACCAGCCTTTCTACTCCGGTAAAGTGTTACAGAAATCTACGGGGGCAGTTCTAACCTGCCCTGTAGGATTGTTATGAGTTGAAACCAGCTCTACTGAGTTTGACTCTTTTAAAAATGTGTCTGTTGTTATACCAATACCAGGCTGTCCTGATTCCTGTAGCTGTGATGTTGTATGTTTCAAAATCAGGAAGTCTTCCTACTTTGTTATTTTCTTTCAAACTTGCTTTAGCTGTTCAAGATCTAATGTCATAAAGTTCAGGACTTGTTTTTCTCTTTCTGTAAAGGAGGCAAGTGGAATTCTGATTGTGTGAATCGCTAATATTGCCATCATAATAATATTAAGCCTCCCAACCCATGCAAATGGAGCGTCTTCCTGTGTTTTTAAGTTTTCTTTAATATCTTCCAGCAGTGTTCTACCGTTTTGTTGCATGTCCCTAGTTAGATTTATCATTAGGTATTTTAATCTCTCAGATACTATTATAAATATAATTATTTCGCCAATTGTTCTTTCAGATTTCTCGTGGCTGGCGTATGAAAACCCAATTGGATTGTGTTTGTTGACCTCGTACCCTGCCACTTTGTGAAATTCCTCTATTAGCTCTAGGAACTTTCTTGTATCCTCTTTGGATATTTCTACACATGGGAGCATATAATATGTGGAAGAGATAGTTTTACTTCTTTTTCCTTTTTTCCCCCCAATCTGGATACCTTTTACTCCTTTGCTTCTCTGAATTTCCCTGACTAGGACTTTTAATAAAATATTGAATAAAAATGGTTGGAATGACCACCCTTGTCTTGTTCCCAATTTCAAGGGGAAGGTTCTGAGTCATTCTCCATTATGCATGAGGTTAAGCAAAAACAAAACAAAAAAAAAAGCCTTGCCACTAGGGATCCAATTCATATATACACGGGGCAATTCCTAATAAAAGATGTTTAAGCACATCTTTGACATCAGTGACTGACTGTAGACACAATTTCTCAATAATATCCTCCAGAACCAGTGATGAGAGTGGTGAGGCCTGGAGGGTGGAGAGAATGTAGGGTGGAAAGGGGGAACTGATTACAGGAATCTACATATAGCCTCCTCCCTGGGGGAGAGACAGCAGAGAAGAGGGCAGGGGGACACATCGGACAGTGCAATATATGACAAAATAATAATAATATATGAATGATGAAGGGTTCATGAGGGAGGGGGAGGGGGAAAATGAGCAGCAGATATTACAGGCTCAAGGAGAAGGCAAATGTTTTGAGAGTGGTGATGGCAATAAATGTACTATGTTCTTGACACAATGGATGGATGGATGGATTGTGATAAGAATTGTACGAGCCCCCAATAAAATGATTTAAAAAAAAAGAAAATAGAAGGAAAAAAATTTGTCAATAGTATGCCTCATGAGGGTGCCTTCTAAAAGGAGGTTTGATTAAACCAGTGCTTTCTAAGGGCATCTGCAGGCTAGTTAAACTCAAGGCAGAGAGGCCAGGTCAGAAGGTGATGATGGCAACTGTGCTGGGATTCCAAAGGGGTAATCTTGATTTATATCCTTAGAGGACACATGACGATCATTTGGGGCTTATTATAAAGACGTATTAAGAAAATGGAAAACTGCATTGGAAAAACAAGCCTAAGAAATTCGCATGAAAGATTTTCACCCCATCATAACAAGTCTTTGATCTTCATCAGTAAGTGCTTCAAATTTTATTCTCTTACAGCAAACCAGGTTGGCTCGTTTGCATACTGCAGGTTGGTAATAAGCCTTCCTCCAGTCCTGATGCTATCTTCTTCATATAATGCAACTTCTCAGATCATTTGCTCAGTGTACTAATTGAATAAGCATAGTGAAAGGATACAACCCCTTCCAATGTTGTTTCGTTTTGAAGCTCCAAGAATGCTTTAAAAAAGACACAATTTGAGTCCTTTGAGGAGGCCAAGCCTGTCTTTTTGCTGTGGTATAAATTGATGAGGGCAGAAGAACTCTGGGAAAAGTTTAGAAAGGTGTAAACACCACTTTCAGAAGTGCAAAGACCTCCTGGAAGGATATGTCAAGAAATAGTACCTTCACATCTTGATATTTTTGTTTAATAAAGGTTCTGTGGTTTGGTAGCAATACTTTTTAACTTGTGCTTGTGTAATATTGACTATTGACTTTCGACATACATCCTTTCTCCATGCAGTCACACTGAGGAATTTCCCTTCGATTGCAATCTTTCCTGGGGTTGTTGGATTTTATGAAATATTTTTCTGTATCCATAGAGATGATTGTGTGTTCATTTTCCTTATTCTATTGACGAGGTACATTATATTTCGATGTTCTAATGTTGAACCAACCTGCATTCCTAGAAAAAATTCCATTTGGTCATAGTGTTTGACTCTTTTACTATGCTGTTGGCTTCTGTTCATCAGTGTTTTGTTGGGGATTCTTGCACCTACATTCATAAGAAACCCTGGCATGTAATTTTCTTGTGGTGTCTTCTATGATTTAGGTGTTAGGGTTATGTTAGCTTCATCGAATGTATTACAGTGGTTCTTCCTTCTTTATCTTATGGAAGTGTTTAAACAGTATTGGTTTCAATTCTTCTTTAAATATTTGGTGAGGTCCTTGCAGTGGGGACCTATTTAATCACTGATTGCATCTCTTCACTTGTCATGAGCCTGTTGACACGTTCTACTTCTGGTTTGGATAAATTGTGTACTAAAGATTTATCTACTTAGGTTGTCCACTTTGTTGTACTACAGTTTTTCATAACATCGTATTGTAATTCTCTTTTATTTGTTGGGTCAATTGTAATATGCCCTCTTTCTGTTTTTATTTTGGTTATTTGCATCTTTTCTCTTTTCTCCTTTGTCCATCTGGCTAAAAAGAACAAACTCACTACCACCAAATAGTTACCCTATAGGACAGGGTAGAACTATCCCTGTGAGTTCCTGAAATTGTAAATCCTTAGGAGAGTAGAAAGCCTCATCTTTCTCCTGCAGACTGACTGGTAGTTTCAAACTGGTGACTTTGAGGTTAGCAACCCAGAACATAACCAGAACATAACCACTCTGGCACCAGAGCTCCTACAGTTTTCTTAATTCTATTGCCTGGTTCAGAATACCAACTTCTGGTTTTATTGCTCTCTCTCTCCATTTTCTGTGTTTAATGTTATTAATTTCTGCTCTGATCTTTGTTATTTCCTCTCATCTGGTAAGTGTAGGCTTAATCTGCTTCTTCTCTTCAGGTCCTGTAGTTGTTCAGTTAGGCTACAAATTTGAGATCTTTCTTTTTTCTTTTTCTGTTACATCATTTTATTGGGGGATTTTACAGCTCTTATAACATTCCATACATTAATTCTTTTTTTTTCTTTTTCATGTTGGCATTTATTGCCATGGGTTTTCCTGTGCGTATTGTCTTTGCCGCAGTGATTTCTTTTTTGGCCTACTAGATTAATAGTGTGCTGTTTAATCCCCAAATGGCTTGATCTTTTCCAGGTTGTTTTTTCTTCTGTTAGTGATTTCTAGTTTCATGGTGTTGTGATCAGAGAAAATACTTTGTATTATTTTAAGTTTTTAAAATTGATGAGGGTTTGCTTTGCAACATAAAATGTGGGCTATGCTGGAGTGTGATCTATGTGCACTAGAATAGACTGTTGTGTTGTTTGGGGTGGGCTGTTTCCATTGCTTTATCATTTTTAATAAAAGAGACTTTTATATCATTTTATTGAGGCTCTTACAGCTCTTATAACAATCCATACATCAGTTGTACAAATTACATTTGTGCACATGTTGCCATCATGATTTTCTTTCTTTCTTTAAGAAAAACATTTTTTGGAGGCTTGTACAACTCTTATCACAATCCATACATCCATCCATTGTACATTTGTACAAGCACATTTGTACATTTGTTGCCATCATTATTTTCAAAACGTTTTCTGTCTAATGCTCCTTTATTTCCCCTCCCTCCCCCATCCTCCCATCCTCGTGAACCCTTGATAATGATAAATTATTGTTATTTTCATATCTGCTGTCTTCCTTCACTCATGTTTTTGTTGTTTGTTCCGGGCGGGGGGGAGTGGGATTGTATGTTGATTATTGTGATCAGTTCCCCCTTGCTCCCCCTGCGGCCCACTCCCTCCTTCCCCAACTCTCATGGTATTGCTACTCTCATTACTGTTTCTGAGATGGTTATCTGTCCTGGATTCCATGTGCCAAGGGCTCTTATCTAGACCAGTGCGCATGCTCCGGTCTAGCCGGATTTATACGGTAGAACTGGGTTATGATGGCGGTGTAGGAGGCGGGGGGGGGGTGGGGGAAGCATTAAAGAATTCGAGGAATGTTGTGTGTTTCATTGGTGTTATACTGCACCTTGGCTGACTTGTTCTTTCTCTGTGACCCTCTTGGGAAGGAAGGGATGTCCAATTGCCTACAGATGGGCTTTGGGGCTCCACCCCAACCCTCCTCTCTTGCATCGATATGATTGTTTGTTTTGGCTCTTCTGGTGCCTGATAGCTGATCCTGTCACATCTCATGATCACATGGGCTAGTGTGCTTTTTCCACATGGGCTTTGTTGCTTCCCTGCTAGATGGCCACTTGTTTAACTTCAAGCTTTTTAAGACCGCAGATGCTATACTGTCTAATAAGCAGGCACCATCAGCTGTCTTCACCACATTTGCCTATGCAACCATTTTGTCTTAAGCAATAGTATCAGGAAGGTGACCATAATAGAATGCCAGGTTATTAGAACGAAATGTACTTGCATTGAGGAAAGACTTGAGTAGAGGCCCAATGTCTGTCTGCTACCTTAATACTTAAGGTATACATAAACTTCAACCCAGTGCCGCAAGGTGGGAATGCAATATCCCGGCATGGAGTAGGGAACCAGTGGAGAGGTCTGGGAGGCTGGCCCCAGCACCAAAAATTAAGTGGATTCCTGCCCCTTCCCCAAAAAGAATTTGTTTCAAAGGACGACATTGATTCTGCAGCGCCGGGAGATGGACATATCTGATCAGAGCACAGGGGAGCAGATGAAGGGGCAGGAGGAGAGAGTGGAACACAGCCTGGCCCACCAGGCCGTGAGGATGATGTTCCTGATTAGAGCAGCCAGTCCACAGAGAGAACAACATGGCTGGCCCTACTATGAGACATGATGCCCCCCAGTGACTAAGGGCGATATAGGGGACAGCACCGGAGACACAGTGTGGGAATTGCACCTGACCTGATCCCACCACACCGAGGCAAAGCACTGGGGGAGTGCAGCGGAACAGCAAGGGAATGGAGTGGCAAGGTCCCCAGGGAATGCTGAAAGTGGACTTTGGGGCCAGGGCATGGTACCCCAACAGACTGGACTGGAAAACGCTCCTAGGGGCCAGCAAACAATCCTTGAACTAACTACAAGCTTTTCTTTTGTGAAGTATTTTGTTTTGTTCTTTGTCAGTGGTTTGTTTTTGTTGTTTTGTTGTCTGGTTGTATACTGTTGCTTTGTTTTCCTCTGTCTTGTTTTCATGCATGTTAGTGTCTCCACAGGTCTGTCTGAATAGGACAGACTGGATGAACTATCTGGAGGAAAAACAATGGGACAGACAGTTCCGGGGGGACTTGGGGTGGGGGAGAGGGAGGGGGTAAGGAAGTGGTGTTAACAAACACAGGGACAAGGGAACAACATGGGACCCAAAATGATAGTGAGTGGCAGGCCTGGTGGGGAATGATCAAGGGTAAGGTTGTGTAGAGAAGAGGTATAGCTGTAGCCCAGGTGGGGACAGAGCATGGTAGTGGGGCAGGAGGAAAGTCAAGGGAGATGGAGGAAGGAGCTGGGAGTCAAGGGGCATTTATGGAGGTCTAGACAAAGACATGTACATGCAAACATATATATGAGGATGGGGAAATAGATCTAAGTGTCTACATTTATAGGTTTAGTATTAAGGTGGTGGAAGGACCTTGGGCCTCTACTCAAGCACTCCCTCAATGCATGACTACTTCCGTTTATTAAATTGGAACTCTATGATGCTCACTCTCCGGACACAACGGCTGGAGCCAAAGTGGGTGAACAAGTAAATGTGGTGAAGAAAGCTGATGTTGCCCGGCTATCAAAAGAGATAGTGACTGGGGTCTTAAAGGCTTGAAGATAAACAAGCGACCATCTAGCTCAGAAGCAACAAAGTCCACATGGAAGAACACACCAGCCTGTGTGATCGAATGGTCCCGAAGGGATCAGTTATCAGGCATCAAAGAAGAAAAAATCATATCATTGACTGCACACCTCCATGATAGGATCGCCAAAGACAAACGGGTGCATAAGCAAATGTGGCGAAGAAAGCTGATGGTGCCCGGCTATCAAAAGAGATAGTGTCTGGGGTCTTAAAGGCTTGAAAGTGAACAAGCGGCCATCTAGCTCAGAAGCAAAAAGGCCCACATGGAAGAAGCACACCAGCCAGTGCGATCGCGAGGTGCCAAAGGGACCAGGTATAAGGCATCATGCAAAAAAAAAAAAAGAGAGATGTATATGTGTGTGTGTATATGTATATACCATATATGGTATATATATATGTATATATACTATATTGAATGAAGGAGGAAGAGCAGAGTGGAGACCCAAGGCTCAGGTGTCAGCCACTGGAGATCCCCTCATAGAGGGGTTTAGGAGAGGAGATGGGTCAGCCAGGGTGCGAGGTAGTTCCGATGTAGAACACAGCTTTCCCCCAGATCCTGGATGCTTCCTCCCCCCAACTACCATGATCCGAATTCTACCTTGCAGGACTGGATAGGGCAGAGGTTGTACACTGGTGCATATGGGAGCTGGAGGCACAGGGAATCCAGGGTGGATGATACCTTCAGGACCAAGGGTGTGAGGGGCGATGCTGGGAGAGTGGAGGGTGAGTGGGTTGGAAATGGGGAACTGATTAAAAGGATCCACCTGTGACCTCCTCCCTGGGAGATGGACGGCAGAGAAGGAGGGGGGGGGGGAGAGGGAGACTCCGGATAGGGCGAGATATGACAAAACAACAATGTATAAATTACCAAGGGAGGGGGGAGCTGGGAGGGAGGGGGAAAAAAAGAGGACCTGATGCAAAGGGCTTAAGTGGAGAGCAAATGCTTTGAGAATGATTGGGGCAGGGAATGTGCAGATGTGCTTTATACAATTGATGTATGTATATGTATGGATTGTGATAAGAGTTGTATGAGCCCCTAATAAAATGTTTAAAGAAAAAATAATTTATCATACATAAAAAATAAAATAAAGGTATACATAAGTGTGCATGGACCTATATCCCTATCATTATATATTAATATATTTACATATATACATGCCTATATTTATACTTCTATAAATGTCTTTTGCCTCCTAATTCTTTCCTCATTTCCTTTTACTTTCTTCCTGTCCCACTACCATGTTTGACCTTCATTTAGTTCCCTGGAATTCCTCTGGGCTACATTGCACTTGATCAAACCCCACCAGGCATTCTACACCCTCCCTGTCATTGATTTTAGATCTCTTATTGTTCCCTTGTCCCTGAGTTTGTTGTCTTCCCCCCACTCTTTTTCCCTCCTCTCCCTCTCCCATATTCCTGGAACTGTCAGTCCATTGTTTTCTCCTTGGTATTGTTTATACTGCCTAGCTCATATAGATAGACATAGAAAGAAAGAAAAAAGAGAAGAATAAAGAAAAAGAAAGAAAAGAGAGAGAGAGAGAGATGCACGGCACTCCTGTTACCTTATGTGAGCCAAATGCTAAATTTTCGAGAATTTTGTGAGGTGCTTGAAACCACATTGGTAACTTGAAATCACCTATGGTGAAAACTGGCAAACATTCCAAGTTAGTATTTTTCTATAGATAGTTGATTGTTTAATATTTGCCAGCAAACTACTAGAGATATTATTCAAAAAGGGAAAGTAGAAGAAGGCTTCAGAAACCTCTTTTAAAAATTAAAAATTGACTTAATAGTAAAGAAATCTATTTTTCATGACTTCCACAGTGATTCACTTTGGTATTGACAAATTAGTTAACCTCTTAGTTTCTGGTTTTCCTTCTAAGCAAAAGATTATAGGACCTAATGGTAAGGACCTAGGCTTACATATACTTAAGGAGTAATAAATTTCACGTGTGAAATGACACTGTTGGGTGAGCATTGAATTCTTTTTCCCTTTGTCATTCTAGCTGAAGTTTCTAGTAAGTTCAGTAGTTCAAATTTACCAGTAGCTGCTCCACAGGAGAAAGATGAGGCTGTGGCGCTCATAAATATTTATAGACACAAAGATTTAGTCTGATCCCATAACGATTTATAGTTGCTATGAATTGGAATCTACTCAATGGTAATGGGGTCACCTAAGTGTTAAAATTTTGTCCGACAATACCTTCCTCGTGAAGAGTCTTGAAGAGTCTTTCCCAACCTACCTAATCTTTTTTCCTTCTCACAATTATGCAATGTATTAGGTAAGTAACAGGATTAGAATTAGAGAGAGAGAGAGAGAGAGAGAGATTATTCTTATTCTCTTGTCAGTCAGGAAAGCTTCTTCTCAGATATGTCCAAAAAGGAAAGGCTCTCAGTTCCTCTACCCCTCCGACCCTTGGCCCAGCATGTGTCCTGCCCAAGTATTATAAAGCTCGTTAGCTCCACTGAGCGGTTCCCAGGGACACCCTGCTCTGCCATCAAGCCTCAGCGAGAAGGCTCTCAGCTCTCTAGTTCCACGAGTCTGTAAGTCTTGCTCTGACGGCAAGTGCCTAGGGGCACCCCACTCTGCCAGCAAGCTTCCTGCCTAGAAGCACTCAGCTTTCTTGCTCCAGGGGTCTGGAAGCCCACCCACACTGGCTCCTGCTGATCTGATTCTGCTGCCTCTCCTGCCACTAATTCTCTGCTGGGGCTTCTCATCATCTCTGTGTGTCCAGTGTTGCAGCTGGTGTTCTCCCTCTGTCTCCTGGGTCTAGGATATAAGTTCCCAAACTTATTTAGCCTATCACCCCTTTAAAAGAAATTACTCAATGCTCCCTTGGCAAGTAAAAACTTTGGTACTATAGCCTAGAGCCCCGGATAAATTACAGGTATCTGCTTGTGTAGCCTCCCTGTATCATTCTACCCACTAGTCTAGGAGGTTCTTCCTGCAGTGACATGAAGTCTAAAAACATACTCCACCGCCACTTCTCCTTCATTATAATGAGGTTACCCCATTGCACCTACTTCAAAATTGTAAAGATATGATTCTATGAAGCAAGACATCTTCCAATATACACAAAAATGTAATTTTTCCCCCAAGAGATTTTACTCCTACTTATCTGCTAACTGACAAAACTCACATGGGTTCCCACCATAATTCAAATGCATCGATTTTCCTTTGGTCGTCCTTAGTCAGTGTCTGACTTTCACATGTCTCTGAGGTCATGGAAAATACAATTGCTGGGTCTGTGCCACCTTAATCCTCAAAGTAACCGCCTTACTTTCAACACTATGGGGCAGCAGATTGCCCAATGCAATGAGATAGCTCATGTGCAAATATATTTTAAAACATGAGAAATACTTAGTAATACATTTTTCCATTGTCAAGTGAGCTTTCTACAAGGTCACGGTTTCTCTTCCAAGTGCTTGGATGGGACTAGGGTGTCTCATTCATCTTGAATGCAAAATTTAAGGGGGCACCAAAAGCTCAGTAAACAACAGTGATCATTATTTTAAGTAATTTTGTAATTAATCAAAATTAGTGAATTATCAATGATGAAGAAAATATCAAAATTGTAAATAGAGAGTGCATTGGGGCCGCCCTCTCCCCTACGTGTCGTTACGATTTGCCTAACTGTGGTACTATTACTGATGCAAAGCCCAAAATATACACGAGGGGGGCTTCAAAACGTTCGTGGGAAAATTCCGTTGTCTTTCCATTTCATCTTTGATGAGTTTTTTAAAGTTGCCTTGCACCGCACAATGCACACAGCAGCATTTTGATCCTATTCTTCTTCCCTCCTACCTCTTTCCTAATGTTTATTCACTGAAGATCTACGGTGTGCCAGCCACAGCAGTAGAGCAGAAACACGAAAATCTCTGTTTGCATGAACTTGCGTTCTAATATGGAAGATATAAGATAATTGCCCCCGAAGTATAGTATGCTGAATAAATAGTAATATGTTTTATGGAGAAAAATAAAGCAGAGAAAGGAGATGCTAATAGGATGGGTTGTGGGTGCAAAAGTACATGGCGTGTCTTGGAAATGCCTGAGTCAGAAGTGATGTTAAGGAAATCTGTGAGGGAGTTCTCATGCTCAGCAGAATGCAGACAGGTGGGAGCTCCTTTCCTATCCAGTCACAAAGTCATTCAACTGTGTGGATCATAAAAACGCACTATGGAAAACCTTGTATTAATGGCCTAGACCAAAAGGCAACTGTTCAAACAGAACAAGGGACTGCTGCATGGTTTAAATCAGGAACAATGGGCGTCAGGCTGTATCCCTTCACCATACTTTTTCAATCTGGGTGCTGAGCAAATAAACAGAAAAGCTGGACTACAGGAAGATGAGCACAGCATTAGGGTGGGAAGAGAGCTTATAAGCAACCTGGAATGTGCAGATGGCACAGCCTTGCTTGCTGAGAGGAGGAGGACTTGAAGCATTTGCTGATGAAGGTCACGGACTGTAGTTGAGAGGGATTACAACTCAATGAAAAGAAAGCTAAGATCCTCAGAGTTGGACCAACAGACAACAAAATGATAAACAGAGCAAAGATTGAAGTTTTCAGGATTTAAATCTGCTTGGATTTACAATCAGTGCTCATAGACACAGCAGTCAAGAAATCAATGGCCTCTTCACAGGACTGAAGAGCAATGAATTAACTTCGAGGACTGAGGTGGCCTGACTCAAACCACGCCGAAGAGCTACTGCATTTGAATGTGGTTTTGGTGGAGGATTGAGAGCACTAAGGACGGCCAGAAGAATGAACAGTTGGAAGAAATACAATCGGCATGCTCCTTAGAAGCGAGGATGGCGGAACTGTCCTTTGTGTACTTTGGATATCTTATCAGAATGGACTTCATGCTTGGCAGAGCAGACAGTTAATCAAGATTGACACTGTGACTGCAACAACGAGCTCAAACATAAACATTCTGAGGCTGGCACAGAACCGAGGAAGGGCTTTGTTGTACACAGGCCAGCAGTGAGTCAGCTCTGACCGATGACGCCTGACAACAACAACAATATCCCAAACGACCTGAAACAACATCATCCCAGTCTCAATTCTAGCATCCTTCTTTAAAGAGATGGAGAACCCAATCACCCCGTTTATATGGAAAGGAAAGAGATACTTGATAACCAAAACACTACTGAAGAAGACCGTAAACTTTTATCTTCCAACAAGCAGCCAGGTGTCAACCGGGCCCACAGCATCTGTATGATGCAAGGACTGCGAATAATAACATTCAAACCTGAAGGAGGGAGTGGTATCAGAGCTTGAATCGTGAACACTTGGTTTGCAGGAGACTGCGGACGACAGTGGGAACACACAATCCACTTGCAGGATCCACACATGGATTAAGCCTCCTGCGAAGCCCCTCAGACCACAGAGCAGGAATTCAGGAATGTGAATGGTCTTGCTGTCACACACAGTGCAGTGAGGTGTTTTTTGTTTTCTTTTGATTTCTATGTCTTTCTGTATATGAAATCTATGATGGAACTAAAACACAAAACAAACCCACTGCCTTTGAGTCAAAGCTGATTCGTAGAGACCTCCCTGTGAGTTTCCAAGACTGTAACTGTCCTTGGGAGTAAAAAGCCCAGTCTTTCTTCTGCAGAGCTGCTGATGGGTTTGAACTGATGAACACACAGATCACTGCCCATCAGTAGAGCTACAGAAAGATTGACTGCATTGGTGGTTTCTTGGAGAGTACGGGGAAATTTGCGGAGGCGATGGGGAGCTGATGACAGTACAAGAAAGAAGTGAATGCATTGGTGGGCCTGTAGGTATGTACAGCCACTATGGAAATCGATTTGACAATATCTAAAACAGATGGAAATTAAGCTACCATATGACCCAGCAATCCCACTACTGGGCATATATCCAGAAGAGGCAAGAAACAAACAATGACCAGACATCTGTGCTCCAATGTTCATCGTGGCACAGTTCACAATTGCAAGGAGTTGGAAACAACCTAAATTTCCAACAACAGGTGAATGGATAAAAAAACTGAGGTACATACATACAATGGAGTACTACATATCCCTAAAAAGTAGTGATGAAGCATATTACCACATGGGAAAAACTGGAGGAAATTATGCTAAGTGAAGTAAGCCAAGCACAAAAGGACAAGTACAACACGAATCCGCTGAGGTAAGCTTATTTTTTTAAAAAATGCAAAAGGGGGTTAGGGAAAAAGCTACTGTATACAAACATTCCTGGAGTGAGGACCAGGTAGTATGGCAGGGGCCAGACCAAATCTAGGGGTACATATGGCCACCAACTAAAAAGGAGGGGGGAAAGATAGAAATATGTAGTGGGGAAACAGGGCACTAGCCCACCCAAGGGGAGGGTATTGTTTATATCTCCACAGGGAAAGAGGGACCAGACTTCAACCCGGGATATGAATGCAGCATGCCGGCATGGAGTGCGAGCCAGTGGAAGGGTCTGAGGGCCCAGCCACAGTCCTAACTGCGTGGACAGCCGTCCTTCCCCCAGGAGAATTTACTTTAGAGGACAGCGCTGAAGCTGCAGCTCAGGGAGAGGGACATATCTGATCAGAGCACACGGGAGCAAAAGAAGGGGGAGGAAGAGAAAGTGGAGCATATCCTGGCCCACCAGGCCTTGAGGACAATATCCCCCCGCAGAACAGCCAATGCACAAAGAGGACAATGTGGCTGGCCCCACTATGAGACACGATGTCCCTCGCTGACCCATGGCCCTATGCGGGGACAACACTGGAGAAACGGTGTCGGGATTGCATCCGGTCTGACCCCACCACACCAAAACAAAACACTAAGGGCATGCAGCAGAGCATCGAGGGGAGTAGAGCAGGGAGGTCCCAAGGGAGGGCCAAGGATAGAGTTTGGGACCAGGCTGTGGCACCCTAACTGACTTGACTGAAGAACACTCCTAGAGGTCAACAAACAGATCTTGAACTATTTACAGGTTTTTCTTTTTTTGTCATTTTTTTTATTGTTGTTGTCCTTTTGTTTTCTTTTGTCGCTTTGTTTTGATATGTCTTGCTTTTTGTGTGCATATTATTATATCTGCAGGTCTATCTAGATAAGACAGGCTGGATGAATAGTCTAGAGGAGAAAACAATGGGACCGATGGTTCCAGAGGGACATGGGAGAGGGAGTGGTAGGGGAAAGGAGATGATGTTAACCAACCCAGGGAAGGGGGAACAACAGGTCATCCAAAGATGAGGGTGAGGAGGGTGTAGGAGGCCAGGTAGGGCTTGATCAAAGGCAATGTAACCAAGAGAAATCACTGAAACCCAAATGAAGACTGAGCATGATAGTGGGACAAGAGGAAGGTAAAAGGAAATAGAGGAAAGATGTAGGAGGCTAAGGGCATTTATAGAGGTCTAAATGCAAGGCAAATGCATATGTAAATATTTATATATGATAATGGGGAAATAGATCTATGTGCATATGTTTTTAGGTTTAGTATTAAGATAGCAGATGGACATTGGGCCTCCACTCAAGTACTCCCTCAATACAAGAACATTTTGGTCTATTAAATTGGCACTCCACAATGCTCACCTTTCCCACACAATTGCTGAAGACAAAGGTGTACATAAGCAAATGTGGTGAAGAAAGCTTATGGTGCCCAGCTATCAAAAGATAGAGCATCTGGGGTCTTAAAGGCTTGAAGGTAAACAAGTGGCCATCTAGCTCAGAAGCAACAAAGCCCACATGGAAGAAGCACACCAGTCTGCATTACCATGAGGAGTTGAAGGGATGAGGTATCAGGCATCAAAGAACAAAAAATCATATCTTTGTGTGCCCACCTTCCCGATACTACCACTGAAGACTAATGTGTGCATAAAAAAATGTGGTGAAGAAAGCTGATGGTGCCCGGCTATCAAAAGATATAGTGTCTGGGGTCTTAAAGGCTTGTAGGTAAACAAGCAGCCATCTAGCTGAGAAGCAACAAAGCCCACATGGAAATACACCAGCCTGTCTGATCATGAGGTGTTGAAGGGATCAGATATCAGGCATCAAAGAATAAAAAACCATACCATTGTGAAGGAGGGGGAGTGCAAATTGGGTACCCAAAACTCATCTGTAGGCAACTAGACATCCCCTGCAAGAAGGGTCGCAGGCAGATTAGCCAGTCAGGGTGCAATGCAGCAACGATGAAATATACAACTTTCCTCTACTTCTTAAATGCTTCCTTCCCCCCCCCCCCAACTATCATGATCCCAATTCTACCTTAAAATCCTGCTGGACCAGAGGATGTACACTGGTATAGATAGAAATCAGAAACACAGGGAATCCAGGACAGATGATCCCTTCAGGACCAGTGGTGAAAGTTGTGATACTGGGAGGGTGGAGGGAAGGTGGGGTAGAAAGGGGGAACCTATTATAAGGATATACATATAACCTCCTCCCTGGGGATGGACAAAAGAAAAGTGGGTGAAGGGAGACATAGGACAGTGTAAGATATGACTAATAATTTATAAATTATCAAGGGTACATGAGGGAGAGGGGAGCAGGGAGGAAGGGGAAAAATGAGAAGTTGAGACCAACAAATGTTTTGGGAATGATGATGACAACGAATGTACAAATGTGCTTGACATACAATGGATGGATGAATGGATTGTGATAAGAGTTGTATGAGTCCCCAATAAAATGATTATTTTAAAAAAAGAAAAATAAATTGCTAAAATTGAATGTGGAGATAATTGTACAACTCATTAATGTGATCGAACTATTGGATTCTATGATATGTGAAATACATGCCAAGAAAACCATTGAACAATAAAGAAAGAAAGAGAGCAAACTAGGAGGCCTATCAGTCCCTGGTCTCAAAATGTAATGCATAGCTACAGTGTTGGTACAGCAATACATACATAGGTCAATGGAAAGAATTGAAACACCACAGGTATTAGTCAAAAACAAGACCTCAAAAATTGATCAAATACCAGTTGAAATGTTTCAACAAGCTGATGGAGCACTCATCTATGACAGGGAATTTGGAAGACAGGTACTTGGCCAACTGACTGGAAGAGATCCTTATCTGTACCCATTCCAAAGAAAGGTGACCGAACAAAATGCTATAGACCATCATCATTGCTATCACATGCAAATCAAGTTTTGCTGAAGATCATCCAGCAATGGTTGCAGCAGTACATTGACAGAGAACTGCCCAAGGTCCAGGTTGGATTCAGAAGAGGAAATGGAACAGGGATACTATTGCTGACAGCAGATAGATCTGGGCTGAACCCAGAGACTAGCAGAAAGATGTTTCTTGTGTTTTATTGACTATGCAAAAGCAACTGACTTTGTGGGTCATAACAAACTGGATAGAAGAATAGGAGTTCCAGAACGTTTCATTGTGCTCATGCAGAACCTGCACAGGAGCACTAGTGGTATAGGGTTATGTATTGGGCTGTGATACGCAGCTTGGGATACAGGTCAGCAGTTCAAAACCACCAGCTCACTCCAAGGGAGAAAGACAGGACTTTCTACTCCCGTAAAGATTTCGTCTCAGAAACCCATGGGGGCAGTGCTACTCATGCCCTCTTCCTTACGTTATGGGCAGTGGTTCCTTCCTAAGGGCCCCTGCTCTGATTTCTAACTGGTTTGGGTTCCATAGGCCTCTGAGGGGTCCGACCTGTTTCTTTCAAGGGTGCTACTACTGCTTGAGCTACAGCCTTTTCATTTCTTTTTCCAGGCAACTCCCTGTTATTATAAACCTTTTGAGCAAATTTTACCAATTCTGATCATTTTTTTCCCTCCAAAAAATTCTACCTTTTGTAACTTCCTTTTTAGTCTGAGGCAGACTGAGTTACAAAGGCCAAATTGACCGCGCTGATGTTTGCACAGGTCTTCCGGATCGATGGGAGTGTGTGTCTGGTAGGAATCTGGCAGGCTCTTTAAAAAAGCAGCAGGGGACTCATTACTCGGCTGGGTGACTTCTGTCACGTTTGATAAGTTTGTGGGCCAGCGGGAGGCCCTGTAAGCCCCGCTAATAAATACTGTTGATAGTTCAGTAAGGCTTGAAGCCCTCCGTACGTCTTTGGTTCCAATCTGGCCTAAGGGGAATTCTTTTTCGAATCCGTCTTTATTTTCTTCCATGTTCTTCCCCACCCCACCCTCCATTAAGGCCCAACACAGCTTTGGGGGCCTCCTGGTGAATTCAGCTGTGCCCCTCTGATGTGAAAAGCACAACCAACATTTGCTGGCAATCATCCCAAGTGGGCCTACGGGTTTAAAAAAACAGACTTCATTAAAAAAAAAAGAAAATGATGATGGCAACATATGTTCAAATGTGCTTGACACAATGGATGGATGTATGGATTGTGATAAGAGTTGTACAAGCCCCCAATAAAATTTGTTTTTTAAAAGCAAAAAAAAACCACAACAGACTTCAGACGTCCCAGTAATGCTTTTTAGGCTTCTCAGACAATGGGGGGGGTGTTGGTCACTAGTAAGAAATGGGGTCCACACCATAAAGGGCCTGCCAGTTGGGTCCCTTCCACTAGGAGGAACTTCTTGGTTGGTGTAGCAGTTACATAATCTCCTGCCAATTTGAGTGAAGGGGTGGAGTCTAGCCTGTCAATGGTGCCTCTGTTTGGGAATGGCCTTCTCCTGAGGATTCTGGAAACTCCTGTCTTCCTCCCTGGAAGTGGGACACACACTCTCCCTGTGAGACATTCCTGTGGACAAGCCACATGGACTATGCTGATGGAATCAGAGCCCTGGAGCTGGAGGAGCCATGTGGAGACCCATCCCAACGCTGAGATGTTTCCACTGCCACTGGATCCACAAGACTTTCCACCCACTGGCCTGTGATCTTCCTGCATTCAGCATCATGGTATGAGTTACGTGAATTCTGAAGAGAAATGTATCAGATATATGGACTAATATCAGACTTACGGATTTGATCTGGACTGGGCTGGGATGTTTTCTTAACATACAATTACTCTGTGATATAAAGCTCTCTCCTATACACATATGAGTGTCCCTGGATTTGTTTCTCTAGTCTACCTGGACCAACACAGAAGGATTGGATTCCCGAAGGGGGGCCCACTCTGGGTATGGCAGGGAGACAAATCCTCTTCCCCATTTTCTCTCCGAACACTGGGAGCCTGTCTGGAAGGCCTGCTATATGGGGAAGGAAGTTCACTATCCCCAGGGATGGGGTGGAGAGGGGCAGAAGAGGAGCTAGTCTTTTTCTTTCCATCCTCCGTTCAGGTCAAGAATGACTGACCGTCCGGATTGAGAGGCACACCTTTTAAGCCAATGATATAGCAGAGAGAAGAAAAATAGCCGGAGGGGTGTCCTTAATAGAAATCAGGAGATGGAATCTCAGATAGTATCTGCCTATAAACAATGCCAAGACAGAAGTTACAGAGCATAAGGTCCCCTGGGTATTGAAACTGGTTTACCCTTGGCTACCAACTGAAGGATTGAATGTTTGAGCCCACACCCGCACTGTCAAAGAGAGTCTTGGTTGTTTGTTTGGTAAAATTTACAGTTAAATAATACAAAGGGACTTAATTTTTTTTGGTAGAGAAATGGAATTAAAAGATAATGGACTTTCCCACAATATTTGACACACACACACCCTCCCATACACTGTAAATCACAAAGCTTATGTGACATCCTAGTTTGTTAAGTGGTACCTGGGGCTTTACAGTTTGTGAGCAACTAAGATACCACTATCAGTCTGTTCTCACCAGGAGATAAAGGAAACCAGAAATTCTGAGAACGAGGCGATAGGACTGATAGTCTACACAAATGATGACTTCACCTACCCTGATAGATGATACCCAGCTACCACTACTGCCCATTCACATCAGAACCGCAATAAATAGATTCTATCAGAAGGGAAGAATAATGTGGAACATTATTAAAAATCCAGATTTAAAATAAATAAATAGATAAAGCCAGATTTACAGAAACCGTTAAGCCTGACGGACTCTGAATGACTATTGTCATGAGATACTCTCCACCTGGAACCGACATGAGCCCCTGATTAGATCACAAAATAAAGGATATCACCCACGAGTACTGTCCATCTCTAAAAAATCCTCTATGTGAGACCAAAGATGAGAAGTTAAGGGAAAGGGAACTAAAGAAATCAGAACATTCAGAATGAAAACAGTGAGAATGTTCTCACACTTGCGAACATTTTAACCCATATCATTAAACACATTGGGTAGAAACTATTTAATGGGGAAGTTAATCTGTGCAAATATCTATCAAATGCACAATAAATAATTATTATTTTAAAAAAGAATATTAGGGCTGAGAAAATCCTGTGGAGTACAATTCTAGGCCTGGGTTTTTGTGGTTGTTGTTGTTTTAGGTAGACAGGTGGAGGTATGGCAGGAGCTAGGGGAGGTTCTTTTCGGATCACTGAAATAGTCTGCAGTGAAGCAGGAAGCCCAGTGAAGGTTGTAGAGGGAGCATGGAGGAGGAGGGCGTCATGTAGGAGAAGGGAAGACGGATTGGACTAGGGAGGGACAGTGCAGTCTCCCTCCTCAGGTGAGCATTCCTTCATGTAAAACAAGGTGCTGGGCTGTGGTTGTTCTCCCTCATCCATGTTCACCTGGGCAGGTTTGGTTTTAAGGAAGCACTGTTAGAGTCAAATAGGGTTATGACTTGAGCCAAGCCCTGTGATGAAGCAACAGAGAGATGATGGCTCAGGATTCTTATTGCAAGCATGTACTTGTCTCCTCTGCTTAACAGAGTTGAGACTCATTTTCTTATTTCTTGCCATGCCCTACATTTTGCTTCTAGTCTTGTTTCTCCAAACAGTGGGCACAGGGTAATTTTATTCTTGTTTAATTAGCAATCTAGCAAAAGTGGCAAAAAAATTTTTAAATTCACACTCAAACATTTAAATGTGGTCAATCCTGTATTTGAATATTAAAATGTGAAAATAAATAAGAATGCTGACACATTGCAGACATTGCCATCAGTATCACAGGAAAACATACATATGAATTGTGGAATGAAACACTAATTTTCTGTACAAATGTTTACTTAAAGCACAGTAAAATAAGAAACTTGCTTTCTTGTCATTTTAGTGTATCTTATTCTTTTAGTGTATCTTATTCATTTAAAAATATGATAAGCATAATCAACTACTTTATTATTCCCTTTTAAATCGCTTTATTGGCATCTAGGTCATTCAACATTCAATTTAATCTTTCAATCATATTAATAATAGTTGTGTAATCATCAGCACTACCAACTTCAGAACATTTTCTCACACTCACTGGGGTTTTTTTTTACTGTTTTATTGGCACATATCCCACATCATATAAAGCAATCATTCAAACATATCAAGAATTGTAAAGCATTATCAGATTTTTAGAACATTTTTTCTTTCTTTTTTCTATTTCCCCTATGATTAAATCACCTTTAAAATGAGTTGTGTAATTATATTCAGTTCTAGTGCTCCCTACCCTTCCCGCCTTCAATGTTTACTCCCAAACGTACTGGTTTTTGATCACTAATTTGATCTTTTCACTTGTTATGTGTCTGCTGAGACTTTATTTCCTGCCGAGTCACTTTTGGTAAGTGTGCACTAAAGGAGCTATGTAAGGAGGGCCGTGTCTCATGTCATGTATCTGTGTAGGTCAGTGCGCAAACTGCTTCCTTACTGCAAACAGTAAGGAATTTGGGGAACAGCAGCATACAGTGTTCCCTGGGAGCAGTAAACAAGAGCAGTACATGCTGAGATACAGAACTTTGTCAAGGCTATGAAAAAGTCAAGTGTGGGAATAGTGAACTTATCTGGGAACACTGCCAGTATTTAGTAGATAAAAATAAAGCTCTGTGGTCCGTCAAGACTGCAGTTTGTACCGTCTCTGTCTGTGTCCATTTTGCACTGCAGTTCTGTATTGTCTCTGTGTGTGTGTGTGTGTGTGTCTGTTTGGTTCTTTCTTCATTTTCCCTACTCTGAAACCGCAGTAGTGTACTTTTAAAAATTTATCCATTTCATCTATAGTGTCCATTTGTTGCTACAAAGTTATAATATTCTGTTGTAATTTTCTTTACCTCTGTTGGGATAGTAGTAATGTTGCCTTTTATTCTCTATTATGGTTATTTTATCTTTTCTCCTTTTTTCCTTTGTCAATCTAGCTAAAGATTGGTCAATCTTAGTGATTTGTTCAATGAACCAATATCTAGTTTTATTGATTCTTGTCAAAGATCGCCACCTTCTGTTTGGATTACAACTCAATGTGAAGAAGACCCAAATCCTCTCCACTGGACCAATAGGTAAGATGATAAATGGAGAAAAGGTTGAAGTTGTCAAGAATTCCATCTTGTTTGGATCCAAAATCAATGCTCCAGGAAGCAGCAATCAAGAGATCAAAAGGCATATTGCTTTAGGTAAATCTGCGATGCAAGACTACTTTACAGTATTAAAAAGCCAGGATGCTACCTTGAGGACTAAGGTGTGCCTGATCCGAGTCATGGTATATCCAGTCGCCTCACATGTGTGTAAAAGTTGGACACTGAATAAGGAACTCTGAAGAAGAACCAGTGCATTTGAATTGTGGTGCTGGAGAATATTGAAAGTGCCACAGATTATTAAAAGGACAAAACGATCTGTCTTGGAAAAAGTATAGTCAGCGTGCTCCTCAGAGGCGAGGATAGCAAGTCTTCATGTTACATACTTTGGACATATTGTCAGGAGAGACCATTCTCTGCAGAAGGACATCATGCTTGGTAAGTAGAGGGGCAGCGACGAGACGACACAGAGGTTGCAACAGTGGGCTCAGACCTGGGAACCATCGTGAGGATGGACCCGGTCTGGGCAGCGTGTCTTTGGGTTGTACATGGGGTCACTAGAGTTTGGAAGTAACTCGATGGCCCCTGACAACAGCCTTGTTTGTGTGTTTTCAGTCATATTTATTTAGGTTCTAATCTTTTTTGTTCTTTCCTTTTTTGGGTAGGTTTAGGCTCAGTGAGCTCTTCTCTTTCTGGTTCCAGGAGTTGTTGAGTTCGTCTGCTAATTTAATACCGTTCTTCTTTTTCCGTGTAGACATTTTCAAACTGTCTTTACAGCACGTCATAAGGTTAGTATTTTGTGTCTTCATTTTCATTCGACGCTAAGAAGTTTATGATTCCTCTTTCGACTTCCCCTTGAGTCATTGTTGTTCCGTTCATTCTATTTTTCACATTCTCACATATTTTATCTTCTCAAGGGCTTTTTCTGTTATTAATATCTAGCTTTTCTCCCTGGGAGAGGGACAGCAGAGAAGGGGGGAAGGGAGACTCCGGATAGGGCAAGATATGACAAAATAACGATGTATAAATTACCAAGGGCATATGAGGGAGGGGGGAATGGGGAGGGAGGGGGAAAAAAAAAGAGGACCTGATGCAAGGGGCTTAAGTGAAGAGCAAATGCTTTGAGAATGATTGGGGCAGGGAATGTATGGATGTGCTTTATACAATTGATGTATGTATATGTATGGATTGTGGTAAGAGTTGTATGAGTCCCTAATAAAATGTAAAAGAAGAAAAGAGAAAAAAATGATTAGGGCAAAGACTGTACAGATGTGCTTTATACAATTGATGTATGTATATGTATGAACTGTGAAAAGAATTGTATGAGCCCCAATAAATTGTTAAAATAAAAAAATTTTTAAAAAATAAAGAAACAAAAATAAATAAAGAAACAAATATCTAGCTTTGCTGCATTGTTGTCAGAGAAAATGAGTTTGTATGATTTCACTATTTTAAAATTTATCAATCCTTGCTCTGTGACATAAAATGTCTACTTGGAGGATGCTCACGTGCACTGTAGTCGACTGTGTGATTGTTTGTGAGGTAGAGTAATTTTGATTGCCTTATTATTTTAGTATGCCTATATTTCATAAAGGAGACTGTCCATTGTGGGTGGAGGCCACACGCCAAATGTTACATTTCCAAGAATTTTGCAAGCTGATGGAAACTATATTGGTAGTTAAGAATCACCTATGGTGGAAAATTGACACATTGTCAATTGTTTCTCCATGGATCATTAATTATTAAATAATTGCCAGCACACCACTTGAGCTACTGGAAAACAGGAAGGAAAAGTAGAAGAATGTTTCAGAAACCACCTTTTTAAAATTAATAGAAATTGGATTTTTTAAAAACTGTCAGTGATTCACAAGTTATTTACTCTTGGCTTCCAGTTTTCCTTCTAGGTTAAAAGTTAATAGAACCTAATTATAAGGCCCTAGGCATATTCAACCAGTAATGATTTTCCCTTTTGAAGTTAATGAATATCATGATATAAGTACTATAATGTGACCAGGCAATACCATCCTCAAATAATCACCTCAGGAGTCATGAATAGTCTTTCCCAATCACCCTATTTTTTCTCTCGTGTTTTTCTTTTGCACAATTACAGGGTTTATTAGTATGCCTTCGAGTTCTTATGACCTCATCGCAGGGGAACCACACATTTCACATGTTGCTCCTCTCTCTCTCTCTCTCTCTCTCTCTCTCTCTCTCTCTCTCTCTCTCTTTTCTATTGCACCAGGCCACTTGTAGCTTCAAAGGCCACTTCAAGAAGGCTTGCTCTTAGACATCAGGCTTTGGAGCAGAGGCTTTCAGGAGGAAAAGGAACAAGCCTGGTGAGTTATCTGGGTGACGAGTATCAAGGAGAAGCAGCAAGAGACAGTGCTCGGAGGCAGGATCTTGTTTGGGATATCGAGGCACGGCAAAGAGGCTGGTCTGAAGGGACAAAGTGAGCCTGGAGGAGTATATGAGGTCAGAGAGGGAGTGCAGGATTCATCTTTGGCAAGCTGTTGAAGGTTTTGCAGAATGATTTTTTTTAAAGCCCAGTATAAATCAGGGTCATTTCAGGCCACATTATCTTATGACGTTTGTTTTTATTAATTCAATCATTTTATTTGGGGGCTCATACAACTCTTATCACAATCCATACATACATCCATTGAGCTTATGAGCTTTTAACATGTTAACCTGGTGGCTTCCTTGCTCTTGATTCATGACATTTCCAAAGCCACTTCATTTTAAAACTTTTTGTTACCTAATTGATTCATCCATCCATTCCTTAAAGAAATGCCTTAAGCTCTGTTGTCCAGCCCTGGGAATACAGAGATCAACTAGACAGATCTAGTTTTGATCTCATAAATTTCTAGTCAAGAGGAGAGAAAATCAATAGAAAACTTTTCATTATTGAACAATTATCCACAATTCCACAAAGTGTTTATAATTGTCTTTGGTCCCTTCTGATCTTTCCCTCTTGTCCTGGTTAAACTATACATGGTTAAAGGTAGAATGTAAATATAATATGGTGTTCTACTTTCCCCTCCTTAACATTTTTTCCAAAATTCCAATAGCTATAAGGTCAAAGCATTGCTTTGCTTTATTTTCAGGGCCCCATACATACCATCTTCAGTTAGCAGGGGAGGAAGAGAAACCTGTCCTTTGGAGAGATTAACTATTTATATGTACTTTTTGATGAGCATTTTTACTGGATCTCCAGTTGTATTCCAATTTATGAAAAATATTTAAGATTGAAATGTACTTGAACATGATGATTATTAAGGAATAGTGATGGGTAAAGAAATCCTCCCACCCTTTGTGTTCAAGGAAAACGATTTACTACAAATAACCACCCTTCACCTATCGCGTACTTGCATGGATGCCCTCTTACTTACCTATGACCCAGACAGGCTCCAAACAGAAATCCCCACACTAACTGCATCTGTATCCATTCGGACTCAAAGAGACCCTCTGTCGGGTTTTTGAGCCTAAAACCATTAGTGGAGCATCTTTCTCCTGAGGGGCTGCTGGTGGGCTCCCCCTGCTGGCCTTGTGGTTAGTAATCCAACACAGGACCCTTTACACCCCCAGGGATTCATGTGACCAGACAAAGGCCATGCAAATCCCCATGGTTTCTTTACAAAAGAGGAAATGAATGGTTAGCCCTCACTGATCATGTATTTGATAACCGAACTTTGACTGAGTTTCTGTACTTACCCCAAGAGGCCTTAAACTTGGGCGCTCCTCAGCCTGAGCCAATATATGCCCATCTTTAAGGGGCCCCCACAGAGACAAAAGGAGCCTTAGTGGTACTCTGCAGCAAGCGTTGGACCGCGAACTGCAGGTCGGCGGTTTAAAGCCACCGGTCACTCTGTAGGAGAAAGATGGAGCTATCTGTGTACAACTGAGCCTCTGAACCTAATACAGGGTTGCTATGAGCCAAATTGATTCAATGGCAGGGCTCTGGGTTTGGATCCGGAGAATAAGCTGGCTTCATAGTAAAATGTTGTGATTTACTATCCAATCATGTCACCTACTCATCCCACTTCCACACACCTGGACTTTTCTTAGACCTGTTTTCTCTTAGACCTTATACAAGAATTCTTTGAGGTGCCTGTAGATGCTATGGTGTTGAGCGTTCACAGTCTGGGGACACCCACTCCCTCACTACCACACAGCCCCCGTTTCTTTTCCTTGTTCTTTCTGCATACCGTTGAGATAGGTTTTTATTTGGCACTACTGATAGACATTAAAGCATTTACATAGATAGATAGATCTTTTCCAATTTGCCACGATTATAAATAATGGTGGACATGTAACCTTTTCGTTGTTTCTTTTTTTTTTAATAGTTTTCTTACTATAAACTTTCTAACCTGAAAGTGCTGAGTAAAAAAGCTTCTGGTAATATATTTCTGCTGTATTTTTCAAGAGTCCCTAGTAAATACAGTGTGTTAGTCTGGGTACTGTAGAGAAACAAATCCACAGAAACTCATGTACAAGAGAAAGTTTTATGTAAAGGTTAAGTGAGCAGCAAGAAAGCATCCCAACCCAGTGCTGCCCAAGCCCACAAGTCCAACATTAACCCATATGTCCAACACCAATCCACAAAGTCCTCCTCCTTCTCGCAAAGCGCACTCTATGATGCCGACTGCAGGAGGAAAGCTGAGTCGGAGAATATGTAAGCATCTCAGCGCTGGCAGGGGTCTCCACATGGCTGCTCCAGCACCCAGGGCTGCATCGGGGTAGGTCCATGTGGCTTCTCCTCAGGGATGTCTTGCAGGAAGTGAGCCTTGGCAGCTGAAGCAGGGAACTGGCTAAGGCAGCTGCACCATGGCCCGACCATCACAAAACAAGAGAATGGAGAACGAGAAAGGTGAGGCTCACTGAGCCATTTATCTCTCCGTCCTTCAATTAACCCTACATGTGTTTATCAGCCAGGTTGGTACAATAAACTAACTAACTCATACAGTGTGGACTTGCCTGAACATATCTGTACTATATGAATATGAGCTACTTTTTATAATTATTGCCAAGATAAAAAGTCTGCCAAATACAACATGCGAGTGAATGTATAATTTCAAAATTTTCTAATGAGGCCAAATTTTGATAATTGAGAGGAAAGGTAGTAGTATCTCTCTTTGTTTATGAATTATAACAATGAGCAATTAGTTGTTTAGCTTGTCTGCAGAAAACGAGTCGGAATCAACTCAATAGCTGTGAGCTTAGTTTGGGTTGTTTTTTAAGCAGAAAGTACATTCTTGCTGGTGTCTTGTGTGGCAGAGGACTCTCATAAGACATTTAGGCATCATTTAAAACTGCTCGACCCACCAGCCACATTATTTTAGTACTATCTCATTATATAGAGAATAATTGTTAATAATACATATTTTAAGAGGGCAAAATTTTAATCTTATCAATAGGAATTTTTTACGTTACATTCTTTGATCCCAATATTTTTTAATCCTATGGAAAATTTTAATCCTATAGAAAAATTTGAAGATGAAGCATACAATTATCACTCATATACCTTTCTTGATTCACTGGTTTAAGCATCTTGTCACTTTTTCTTTATCTCTCTATCTGAGGGTAACTCAAAGTCATAGAAGCTTTTATTAACTGTTGTTTATTGACATAACCTTCATCTAGATCTATACACTTCTTTTTTTTAACATTTTATTAGGGGCTCATACAACTCTTAACACAATCCGTACATATACATACATCAATTGTATAAAGCACATCAGTACATTCTTTGCCCTTATCATTTTCAAAGCATTTGCTCTCCACTTAAGCCCTTTGCATCAGTTCCTCTTTTTTCCCCTCCCTCCCCGCTCCCCCCTCCCTCATGTGCCCTTGGTAATTTATACATCGTTATTTTGTCATATCTTGCCCTATCCGGAGTCTCCCTTCCCCCCTTCTCTGCTGTCCCTCTCCCAGGGAGGAGGTCACATGTAGATCCTTGTAATCAGTTCCCCCTTTCAAACCCACTCACCCTCTACTCTCCCAGTATCGCCCCTCACCCCTGGTTCTGAAGGTATCATCCACCCTGGATTCCCTGTGTCTCCAGCTCCTATATGCACCAGTGTACAATCTCTGCTCTATCCAGACTTGCAAGGTAGAATTCGGATCATGGTAGCTGTCAGGGAGGAAGTATCCAGGGTCTGGGGGAAAGCTGTATTCTTCATCGGTGCTACGTCGCACCCTGACTGACTCATCTCTTCCCCTAGACCCCTCTGTGACGGGATCTCCAGTGTCTGACAAATGGGCTTTGGGTCTCCACTCTGCACTTCCCCCTTCATTCACTATGGTAAGTTTTTAGGGTTTTTTTTGATGATGCCTTATCCCTGATTCCTTTGGCACCTTGTGATCACACTGGCTGGTGTGCTTCTTCCATGTGGGTTTTGTTGCTTCTGAGCAAGATGGCCGCTTGTTGACCTTCAAGCCTTTAAGACCCCAGACACTATCTCTTTTGATAGCCGGGCACCATCAGCTTTCTGATCTATACACTTCTGACGATGGTATTTCTATCTTTAATCCTGCCTCCAAACATGCCGTGTTCTTTGATGTGTACTATGTCAGAATGTCAGGATACTAGTTTCAGCATCCTCAAGGGATTTGAATTGTGTTCCTTTTAAGTTCTTTGAATTTAGGGAACAAAGGGAAGTCTAAAGGGGCAAGATGAGGGCTGTAAAATACATAGAGTAAGATCCCCTCACCTCCCCCCCCAAAAAAAATAATTCTCATAGGGCATCCCTTGCTACTTTTGAAGAATGAGCAGGTATATTGTCTTGATGGGGAAAAAATTCCTTGCTGCAACTTCCCTCTCCTTTTCACCATGAATGTAGCTTTCCGTTTTCTTAAAATATCTTTCTACAAAAGGATCTCAGGGAGGAAATGAGACAGTCAGGATGCGATGTAGAAACAATGAAACATATAACTTTCCTCAGTTATTTAATACTTCCTTCCCCCCACCCCCCACTATCATGATCCCAGTTCTACCTTACAAATCTGACTAGACCAGAGGATGTACATTGGTACAGATAGGAACCAGAACACAGGGAATCCAGGACAGATGATCTCGTCAGGACAGTGGTGAGAGTAGTGATACCAGGAGGGTAGAGGGAAGGTGGGGTAGAAAGGGGGAACTGATTACAAGGATCTACATAAAACCTCCTCCCTGGGGGATGGACAACAGAAAAGTGGGTGAAGGGAAACATCAAACTGTGTAAGATATGACAAAATAATAATAAATGATAAATTATCAAAGGTTTGTGAGGGAGGAGTGTAGGGAGGGAGGGGGAAAATGAGCTAATACCAAGGGCTCAAGTAGAAAGAAATTGTTTTGAGAATGATGATGATGGCAACAAATGTACAAATGTGCTTGACATATTGGACATGTGTATGGATTGTGATAAGAGTTATATGAGTCCCCAATAAAATGATTTTTAAAAATTACAGTCCCAGGCCTGGGGGGGCATGTTTTAAAACTGATTGTATAATTCTGGATATGAATCAGAGGTTGGAGGATGAACAAGTTGCAGGATCCAGATCCAGCTAAAAGCAAGCAAACTTTTCCACGTATATATATTTCCACCACCACCACCACCCCGAAGGAAACTGTCTTTCAATGGATTGGATCAGATATGATCTGAATAAGAACATGATCCGAGCAAGGGTGCTGTGTGCCATACTAACTCGTACATCTCTGCCCATAGCAGATCCTGGTATGAAGGCTTACTGAGTGCTGACTGTCAAATCAGTGAGAATCCTGGCCCAGACAATTTGACACAAAACCATAGCCATATCTTTAAAAACAACAAACCTACCCGTCACAGAGACTGTGCAACTATCCTGTTCCCTCAGGATTTTCTCAATAATTTTAGCATTCATTAATGATTCTTGCCTGAATCAATTATTACATTGGTGCTTGAAAAATAATAATCTCTAAAGATTTTCAATTTCTACCATTCCTGTTACATCTATTAGTGGTCATTTTCCAATACAGTTCTCCTTGTAATTTTTAGTATTATTAAAGATTTATAGATTACTTTTAAATTAAACATGTCATATCCATTAAAAAATTTTTAATTGTAAATCCTTTTAAAATTCCAAATCTTTATACATTTGATATTGTTTCCAATTTGGCTGGTTCTAACCTCCTTAAACTAAATTTTATGTATTTTTATTTTAATTAGATAAACTCTCTGTGACATGAAATATATGCACAATTTGAAATTTTGAAAACATGCCTTAAGCAACTAACACCAAAACAAGTTGATGAGCCTTCCCATAATCTCAGAAACTTTTAGATTGCCCTTTGCCAGTTATGCCCTCCTTAACAGGCAGCTCTTCTTTTGAATTCTGAAATCCCAAGATGGTGCCAACAATTAACGCACTTAGTTGCTAACTGAAAGTTTGTAAGTTCAAAACCACCCAGAGGTACCTCCAAAGAAAGAGTTGGTGATTTACTTCTGAAAAATCAGCCAGTGTATTTATAGAGGTCTAAATAAAGGCATGTACATATGTAAATATATTTATGAGGATGGGGAAATACATCCATGTGCATATATTTATAGGTTTAGTACTAAGGTAGCAGATGGACATTGGGCCACCACTCAAGTACTCCCTCAATGCAAGAATACTTTGTTCTATTAAACTGGCATTCCATGATGCTCACCTTCCTGACATGATTGCTGAAGACAAAGTGGTGCATAAGCAAAAGTGGTGAAGAAAGCTGATGGTGCCCGGCTATCAAGAGATATAGCATCTGGGGTCTTAAAGGCTTGAAGGTAAACAAGCGGCCATCTAGCTCAGAAGCAACAAAACCCACATGGACGAAGCACACCAGGCTGTGTAATCATGAGGTGTCAAAGGGATCAGGTAACAAAGAACAAAAAATAATATCATTGTAAATGAAGGGGAGTGCACAGTGGAGACCCAAAGCACATCTGTAGGTAATTGGACATCCCCTTACAGATGGGTCATGGGGAGGAGGTAAGCCAGTCAGGGTGCAGTGTAGCAACAATGAAACAAACAACTTTCCTCTAGTTCCTAAATGCTTTTGCCCCCACACTCCCCACTATCATGATTCCAATTCTACCTTGCAAATCTGGCTAGACCAGAGCATGTACACTGGTACAGATAAAGGCTGGAAACACAAGGAATCCAGGATGGATGATCCCTTCAGGACCAGTGGTGAGAGTGGCGATACCAGGAGGGTGAAGGAAGGTTGGGGTAGAAAGGGGGAACCGATTACATGGATCTACATGTAACCTTTTCCCTGGGGGATGGACAGTGGAAAAGTAGGTTAAGGGAGATGTCGGACAGTGTAAGATATGACAAAATAATAATAATGTATAAATTATCAAATCTTCATGAGGGAAGGATGAACTGGGAGGGAGTGGGAAAACATGAGGAGCTGATACCAAGGGCTCAAGTAGAAAGAAAATGTTTTGAGAATGATGATGGCAACAGAAGTACAAATGTGCTTGACACAATGGACGTATGTATGGATTGTGATAAGAGTTGTATGAGCCCCCAATAAAATGATTTTTAAAAATAATAATAATAAAAGAAAGAAAATCCAGCCAGTGAAAACTCTACAGTCACAACCACGAGTCAAAATCAGCTTGGTGGGAATTGGTTTTATTCTGATTTCTATCACCATGATTTAGTTTTCCTTGTCCTTCCAATAGCTGTCAGTAAGTTCTCATTAGTATTGGGTCAACTTCTTGCTGTGGGGCACAAGAAAATGTTCTGGCTTTCTGTGTCCCAGTCCTGGGATCAGCCATTTCTCTAAGGACTCGTATTCTTTTTTGTGAGGAAATTTTTTTGTGAAATTGTGTTTAAAAAGAGAGAGAAATTGTATTCACTGATAATAGGCTATTATTTCCTCTATACCTTTACTGTGTACAGAATTAGAAAGTAAACTTGTGGGGAAAATCCAGAAAACCCAAATCACTGCCCTCAAGCCGATTCAGACTCCTAGCAAACCACTAAAACAGATCCCACTTGTCCCCTGTGGGTTTCTGAGATTGTAATGTCCAGAAGTAGGAAGCCTCATCTTTCTCCTTTGGAGTGGCTGGTGGTTTTGAACTGCTGACCTTGCTGCCAGCAGCCCAACATATTATCCACCACTATGACATATTAGAAGTATATTTAAATAATTTTTCCTTAATCAATTTGAAAATAAGTTGTTGGTCTATACCATATCGATCCTGAATATTTTAGTGTGTATTTCCTACAAACAAGAACATTTCCCTACATAGTGTCAATAAAACCGCCAACATCAGGAAAACAGAATGGACACATCACTGCTGTAGACTCCTTGAACCCAACTCATGTCTTACCACGTGTGCTGATACTGTTTTTAATAACAAAAGGATGTCGGTGAGAATCTTGCATTGCATTCAGTTGTCCTGTATCTTTGATCTGAAATAATTCCTCTACTTTTTCTTGATGTTTGTCATCTTGACATTTTTGAAAAGTATCAGCTAATTATTGTGTAAACTTTCTTCAATTGTGTATGTCTCATGTGTCCTCATGATTCAGTTCAGGATGTACAGGTGATGTCAGCAAGGGCCTCCAAATATTTTGCATAACACTGGTATTAAGTTAATATAAATTCAAATTAGACTGTTTAAAGGGGTTACTTGTAATGTCCCCTAGCAAGCACTAAGAAAATAACTTTTAAAACAGAATAAAATCAATGAAGAAGGGATTCAAGTGGTACTCAAGAGGGAAGGAAGTAATGGAGGAATGTTGTTCATGAAGATTATTTAGTTGTCACTTTTGTTGTACAAATAAAACATTTTGAATAAAAAGTTAATATCTTATTACAAAATAACTCATTTTACATATGTCTAAGACCCCCTACATGACCCTTAGCGCTTTATTTCCAAGGCCTTTGGTTTCTCTATGGCTCTCACAGAATGTGCGAGCTGGATCCTGATTTTTCTTTACTGAATAGTTCATCAGAAAAGCAACTTCTGAGGTCGCTAGATGGTGCTCTTTGTCTCTGCTCACCCAGAGGCTGCAGCAGACGTATTTTGAGCAGCCTGGGTCCTCCCTGGGTAAAAACACACCCGGGGCATTCCCATAATCGCTCTCCCACTGAGTTGCCTATAAACAGCCAGTGACACTGTGCGTGACAGCATCCTTGGTCAAAGCCCTGTTTGAATCCTGTGGGGATCACTCAGGAGACAAACTGAAACTGTGCTTCGTTCTTTGGAGATAATTCTCATAAAAAGATAAAGCATTTTTAAGACCAGCAATAGCCTTTACCAAATCTAAGAGTCTCACTGGCCTGTCTCTTGTTTCTAAGTGCTCTCCTACCTAAGGGACATTGATTTCACATGGGGATACGATACAAGCACCGAAGACCACACTGTCATTTTTAGGACAGTTGCATCTCCTCTGCACATAATTTTATTGTGCGTTTGGTACAGCCAGCATAGGTGTTTTACTCTGTACTCATCTCCATGTGGAGCGAAAGGTCTTCTAGCATTGTAAAACACGTGCAGATCTAGCAATACATAATAAGGAAAAGGGTTGCTTGTCTTAGAAGGATCCAGTGTTTTAGGGCAAATGGAAATGTCCGATGGAAGGGCTGAAATGCCATGGGGTGTGGGAAGCGAAGCCCGAAGGATGGTGCTTTAGGGACCGAGTGCTGCTGTAATGGAAATCCCACAGTGGGCATTTCCCGTCTCGCTCAGCTCAGGGGGCCACAAGTCTAAATTCAGGGTGCTGGCTCTCGCTTTGGAGGAACATCCTACTTTCTTCGTATCTACTCTCAGACCATTTTCATGGGGCTTGGTATCTCTCTTCCTCCAATCTCTTGCTTGTGCGATCATATTTATCAACTGAGTTTGACTCAAGACCCCCTAAACTGATTCTATCATTAATAAAACAAAGTCAGCCCATTCCCAACTGGAATTAAACCACAGGCGTAGAGATTAGGATTTGTAACACATACTTTGAGGGGATACAATTCAATTAATGATATTTCAGCCTTTGCCTGCCACCCCCAAATTCATATCATTGTGATATATAAAACACATGAAACCATCACAAGTTTCCAAAAGTCTTAAATCCACTCCAAGTCCAAAGTCATCTATCCTGAAGCATCTAAAAAATATATGAGAGAGACTTTAGATGTGTTACATCTGGAGGCAAAATTACTCTTCATCTGTGAACCTGAGAAAACTAGAATACAAGTTATCTGTTTCTAGAATACAAAGGTGGAATAGGCACAAGAAATACATTTCTGTTACAACTGGGAGAAATTAATAACAAAGGATTAACAGGCAGCAAGCAAGTCAAAACCCAGCAGGACAATTTATATTAGTTCTCAAGGCTAAAAAATAATCCTTTGTTCTCTGAGACCAGCTGAAAATCCTTCCCTCCAGACTCTGGAAGTTGACCATGCTCACTGGGTTCTGGGCGGAGGCTTGTCAGCTCTGAGGTTTAACCCTATCATTCCAAGAAACTGCTCTGTGAAGGACCCAGACTCTGCAGCTGCACACCAGGAAGCCCCGCTTCCCCTTCTCAGTGCAAGCACCAGCAGCTCTCTTCACCTCAATTGCATATTTCCCTGACCCAAATCCTACAGATATCCCACTGCCCCACCAACAGGTGTGATTTCCCTGACCTAACTCATTGGATCTCAGAACTGCCTGGAAGCTCAAGATGTTCCCATCCCTTTCTGTGTTCTCCCTTCCCTCCCGGGAGCTCTTTCCCTTCCCTAATAAAGCAGGACCTAACCTCATGTTCTTTGTCTCAATTCAATCTCTGTTCAGTGTGTCTCCATGTTGACCTCTCATCTTGGTACCGAAACGGAAAAAGGTGTAAGAGGTGTCTTGATGTGAGACCCCCGCCCCCACCCTTGGGAGTATCAGGCGCCCCTCTCTCCTCCGTCCTCCCTTCCCTTGGACCAGAACCTCTCAGCTGCCATCTGCCACATCTAAGATTGAGTACCTGACTAAATTTTATTTCTGCTATTTTGACCACTGCTGGGTTCTTTAGAGGCTTTGTTCATTCATTTCATTTCTGAATCATGGACCCATGGCAGAGCCACATCCAAAGGACAGCACCTGAGGACACCTGATTATCTCTGCTCCTTTTCTGGGGGAGCTGGGAAGCCTTCCTCTTCCCCCATTCCAGAGGCCCAATTGGGTATTCTGGTCGCTAATTGTCTAGCTCCAACTTTCCAAGAACCCTGCAGTATGGGAAACAAAAATTCCAAGCCAGACTCCTCCACACCTGTAGGTTGCCTCCTGGCTAATCTCTCAACTCTTGGCTTAAAGTCAGACCTCCGCCCCAAACACCTTGTTTTTTACTGAAATTTGGTTTGGCTCCAATATAAACTACATAATGGGTCTCAATGACCAGAAGACGATACTTTTGATTTCAACATTTTAACTTATTTTAGTAACTTTTTCCAGCGACCTGGCAAATGGCCTGAGGTCCCCTATGCCCAAGCTTTCTTCCTTCTATGGTTCCATCCCTCTCTCTGTACTCCCTGTCACCCTGCTCAAGTTTTTTTTTAGCCCAATCCTCTCCTAACCAGAAACACTTGCCAGCTCAAACAAACCTACTGCTCCCCAACCAGGTTTCCAACAGTACTCCCCCACTCATCTTTCTCAGAACCCCCTGACTCCTTGTCTGTGCCCCAGTAAGGCCTCCTCCATATTCTGGGTGCTCTTTACCATCACCTCCCTCCATTACCCCCTCAGCTCCCAATCACCCCTCTGGCATTCCCCCCAGCTTTTTGTCTCTGCGTTTACTTTCTGTGATTTCTGCAACTAACAGGACTCCTGGCACTGGGCCTGGCAGTCACTGCCCCCTCTGATTGGACTAGAGTGCAAGGAGTGTGTCTGAGCTTTTTCTACCTGTTTGTGTGTTTTGTGCTTGCGGCTCTGTGGTGCCTGCTTCCAGAACTACTTGAACTTCTCTAAAATCTACTTCCTCCTATTCCCACTCTGAACAAAGGCCTCTGACCGACCTCCATTTTACCCAACATAAGGCCAGGTCCCTCCCCCTCCTTGGCTCCTGTTGTGTCGCCCACTGACCCAAGGTCCGTGTCTGCCTGGTAGAGCCGCAGGCCTGCACCAGGGAACCTTCCTGTCCAGAATGTATAGGACTCTCCTTCTGGGTCCCTAACTTGGTAGGGGATGCCCTGAGGGTTATTGGACCATTCCTGTCTAACAGATGTAGATGGGGACCAGGAGATACCCTTCTGCTCTGCCCGTATCCCCTGCAGTTTGAGACACTATGGGAAGCCCCCTGACAAGGCCCCCTACGAACTGTCCTTTGGGTGCTGCCGGCCAACCTCCCAAACTGGGCCTGACTCCAGACATTCGCCCTAAGCATCGGTCTTTTTCTGTAACCAAGCGTGGCCACCATCCCAATTGGACAACAAGTTATGCTGGCCAGGACTTTCGATTCTAGCATTCTCTGCAACCTCAACTATTTTTGTCGCCAGACTCAAAATGGTCTGAGGTGCCATACGTTCAGGCTTTACTTTTCCTCCACTCCTGCCCTTCCTTCTTTGTCATCTGTCACCCAGCCCAGGTCTTACTTGCTCAATCACCCTCGGCAGCTTCTGCTAAACACCTGTTATCTTCTACCGCCACTCAACCTGATCTCACCCCTTCTGACTCCTTTCCATCTACCCATCCTCCACCTTACTCCCTTCCACCCGCTTCAGGCCCGGAACCTAGTCAGACTCCTCCTCAATCTTCCCCTCCTCCTCAACCTCCTTAGCCCCCTCAGCCTCAGCCTCCTCAACCTTCCCTGGCCCCTCTAACTTTCCCATCGCTTCTCACAGTAGGTCACATCACTTCTGTCCCCTCAGTGAAGTGGCTGAAGCTGCGGGCCCCATCAGGATCCATGCATCATTTTCCCTCATGAATCTCTCCCAAATTGAGAAGCGCCTGGGAACAGTTTCTAACAACCCCACTACATACATTAAGGAATTCCGATATCTCACCCAGGTTTATGACTTAACCTGTCATGACCTTTATATAGTCCTCACTTCCACCCTCACCCCCGATGAGCAGAAGTGGGTTTTACAGCTGCTCAGCAACATGCAGATCAGATCCATCTCAAAGATGCCATCATGCCCATGGGTCCTCAGGTAGTTTCTAGGGAAGAGCCAGATTAAATCTATCAAATAGATACCAAGCTGGACGTGAAGGCAGGGCCTGCCCAGGCCTCATGACACAGTACTTGCTGGCCGGCTTACAAACCATTTCTCACAGAGCAGTAAACTTTCACAAGCTGCAGGAAATTACCCAGCAAATGAGTGAAACCCGGCAGCTTTCCTCACTCGCCTAACCGAAGCCTTAACCCAGTAAACTAGAATAGACCTACCTCTCCCACGGGGACTACTGTGCTAGACACTCATTTTATAATGCAGTCAGCCACCAATATTAAAAAGAAACTTTAAGAGCCAAGGATGGCCCTCAGACCCCCATCCGTGACCTCCTAAACATGGCATTTAAAGTTTTAATGCCTGAGAACAGGCTGAGGCGGTTTATGAATCCTGAGCCCACCAAGGGGCAAGCTGGCAAGCCCAAGTCTTGATTGCTGCCCTGAAGCCAGCTGGAGGGAGGGGTCAGAAGACTTCAGAAAACAGCAACTTCAACCATAACTCTAACCATCTGCCACTGGAACAATGCTTCACATGTGGCCAGGAAGGGCACTGGGCGAAGCATTGCTCACATCCCCAGCCAGCCACTAAGCCTTGCCCATCATGCAGTCACCAAGGCCACTGGAGAAGGGACTGCCTCTCGGCGCCTAGCCACGGGGTGTCACTCCCTCCAAATCTTGAAACGCCTTTAACACTGCTTGACCTGACCACCAACGACTGACCGACGAAGAAGCCTCTCACTCAGCAACCTCAGTGACACACACCCCTCCGTGCCCACAGTAGTGATTGGAGCTGCAGGTAAGCCAGTTTCCTTTTGGTGGACATGAGAAACCTGTCTTTTCGGTCCTCCCCTCCTTCTCAGGCCCAACTTCCCCCTCCCTGGTCTGGAGTTGATGGTTGTCCCTCCAAGACTTTTGTCACCCCACCTTTAATGGTGTCTTTTTCACCATTCCTCTTTACCCAGCTTGTCAGCATCTGTTTGCCTTTATCTGCAGCCCCTCCTAAAGCAATTCTAAAGGAGACACAGCTCAGCTCCCTTAACTTCTTTCTCCCTCCCTCCAAGACACACTTATCTTGTTCAGCTGCTATCTGTTTAAGCCTGTGCTCCCCTTCCCCGCCAACCACTCTAAATAAAGTTATACAGAAGCTCCAACCACTCACTTTGAGTGAACAAATACTTTACATTAGATCCCCAATTTCTCCCTTATAACTAAACCATAAAACTCCCCACGGGTGGTCGTAGCAGCCTTCATGCATCACAACCAAAACAACTCCCAGAAGACCTTTAACCCTTTGCTGACACTCAGTTAATACAATTTTCATATTCAGTGAAAAAATGTGAAGGACATCAAGCTGATAGTTCCCCTGGAACTCGGGGAAGCAACAAAGCAGACAAGGTCACTAATTCAAACCAGCCACACCTGCTAACCCTCCAGACTCTCCCCAATTAATCAAAGCAACCTTTTAACAAACTCCAAAAAACTCTCCGCCTTTACATTTACCAAATCCTAACAAACCTTTCTTTCTCTACATGGATAAAAGGCAGGGCATAACAGTTGCAGTCCTGACTCTTCCCCTGGGGTCCACTCACTCTCCAGTAGCTTATCTGTCCAAACAGTTAGACATGACAGTCAGAGGCTGGCAGTCATGCCTCCAGGCCCTGGCAGCAGCTGCAGCCCTTACTAAAGAAGCTCTTAAACTAACACTAAGAGAGCCCATACAGATGTTATCTACCTACAAACTGTAGAACTTTCTCTCACACCAAGTCCTGTCTTTACTGTCTCCCAACTGCCTATAAAAAAAAAATCCACCTTATTGGTGGGGTAGAAAGGGGAAATCGATTACAAGGATCTACATATAACCTCTTCCCTGGGAGATGAACAACAAAAAAGTGGGTGAGAGGAGACGTCGGATGGCGCAAGATATGACAAAATAATAATTTATAATTTATAAATAATAAATTATTACTTTAGAAATAATAATTTATAAAATAATTTATGAAGGACGGGGAGCGGAGAAGGAGGGGAAAAATGAGGAGCTGATGTCAGGGGCTTAAGTGGAAAGCAAATGTCTTGAGAATGATGAGGGCAATGAATGCATAAATGTGCTTTACACAATTGATGTATGTATAGATTGTGATAAGAGTTGTATGATCCCCTAATAAAATTATTTTTAAAATCCACTTTATGTTTACTGAAACCCTAACATAACCCTGTGCCAGGCTCCCGCTCTAAACCCAGCAACTCTCTAGCCTCAGCTGGACTCACCAGAACCTGGCAGTTACTCCTGCCCACAAGCGATTAAAGAACTAACACTAAAGACACCCAGGGACAGCAACATGCTGCCTACATTGTAGTTTCCCTTGATCAGTTCTAGGAAGTTGCACATCTCCCAGATAGAACCAATTCTCAGAAAGCAGAGCTCATTGCTTTCACTCGAGCACCCCACATAACTAAAGAGGATTCCTATCAACCAAAGTGTCCCCCATCATAAACAGTAAATGTATAGCTCTCCCCACCAACCAAGCTGAAGATCTGATCCATCAAGTCCATCATTCCCTGCATATAAGGCCTGAAAGGTTGGAGATGGAGGTGCAGAAAAGAGGTAGAATTTAGCCAGGAATGTGTTGAGATTTTATTGAGGCAGGGAAAGAACTCTCAGGAGGGAAGGGAGAGTAGAGAAAGGGACGGGGGCATCTTGAGCCCCCAGCCAGGTTCCGCAACCCAAGGAGTTAGGTCAGGGAAATCGCACCTAGCAGTGAGGCAGTGGGACTTATATAGGGTATGAGCTTAAAGATATATGAGGGCAAGGGAGGTTCTTTGTGCTGCAGTAGCAAGTCTCGGGCCAGGTGATATCCTGTCAGTAAATCATGCTGTTTCTAGGAAACAATGTTAGGGAGAGGGGGACTGTGTTCTGTCCAGGGAGGTCATCTTGTTCTGAGGAAACAATGTTAGGGAGAGGGGGACTGTGTTCTGTCCAGGGGGGTAAGCTCTGTGAAATGCTGAAGGCAGGTGCTTTGAGGTTCAGGTGTTTGGAAATTCAGCCAGGTCGTTTGTCTTCTCGAGAAGCTGGTGCAAGGGGCTACCTTGGTCGGGACCCAGCCCAAACAGGGCCCCATGCTCTTGCTCAGCTCCTACAACCTACGCTTTGTGTCAAACCACACAAATGTCATTCACATTATGTAAGTGGCGCTCACATAGCCCGTACAGGCCTCAGGTTCTAGAAAAGTTTAAAAAGAGAGAGAGAGAGAGAGAGAGAGAGAGAGAGAGAGAGAGAGAGAGAGAGAGAAAGAATGGAATTATAAAAGATCATCTGTCTAAACTAACTCTAAAGCTGTAGCAGTCATAAATAGACCTGTTTCCACTAGCCCTAACTCGAATCCACGCCACTCCTCGAGCTCCCTCTTTCCTAAGCCCCTTCATGTTGTATGGCAGGCCTAATTTAAACAACCATACCTTACCAGTCACACTACCACCACTGGTAAACTATTTACCCTATATCTTTTTTTTTTTTTTTTTTTACAGAGCTACCCTATATCTTTCTCTTAAAAACTTCTCTCTGAGAGCATGCAGACAGATGTCTACCTGCCCCCGATCCTGAACAAACTGACCTACGTGTAATCAACCCAAAAAACTCTCTTCTGCTAAAAAATCTCCATCCTCGACCTCTACAACCCAAGTTAAAAAAACAACAACAAAACACCACACATCGTCGTCCTGATGACTCCCAGAGCAATCAAAGTCCTCAAAGACCCCAATTGGCATCATCTGACTTGGGTGAAATTAACTCCTAACCCACACCATGACCATTACTCCACTCAGATGGTGGGCCCTATCACCTTATGCTTTACTAAAACTTCTTCTACTTAACTTCTTACTCAGTTCTGTTACACCCAACACCTCCCTAGTCTCAGACACATACATGTTCAGGAAACAATCCCTAAACAAAGCCTGCTAACAGAATACACAAGTTATTATAACAGCCAAACCAAAGTCATCACCACAGCTAGTTTGTTACTTCACAAATCAGGATAAAAGTAGCTTTTCTCTACATAAAGTTAACAGACATAATACACCAGCTCATTCTTACACTCCTGTATTCACTACAACTCATTCTCACGCTCACATTCTCACACTCCTATATTCACTATTCATACATCATTCATTTACGTTCTGTGCACATGCTTACAGACACATGCTCATGTGCCCACTCACACTGATTGGTACAAATTCGCTCACTTATGTTAATGCATATGCATGCTCATGTCTGCACACTCACCCATTAGGGCACAGCATACTCCAAACACAGAACTTTAACAAACAATTCCCACTAGTCATAAACTCCACCCCAAAGTCTCTCACCTCCTTGCAGCAACAACTTACATCCCTGGCACAGGTAACCCTTCAAAATCATTGTGCATTAAATCTGTTAACAGCTGACAAAAAGGTATAGTATGTACATTATATCGATAAGTTGAAAATAGTTAAATAAAATGTTAAAATGCTCTGCAACATGGCTGAGGAAATCAGGAAACATCAGTGGGGCACCACCAGCCCTTCTTCGTAGTTTCAAAGTCCTGTCATGACCTGAATCATCCCCCTTATAAGACCTCTGATAATAATCTGTGTACTATCACTTTTAGCTCCGGGTGTGTTTAAATTTTTGCAGGAATGAATGAATGAATGAATGAAAGATATCTCCAACCTGACCTTTAATCAGCTTCTCCACTCTTACAGTCCTCCTTGAACCTTCCAACTTTTAATCACCCCTTCAGCAGGAAGTAGTTGAGACATAACTTGGCTCCCATTACCACTATTAAGAGTTTAGTATGTTTGGGTTGGGTCCAGACCATGCAGCCCCTGCCCCTAGCCTCTCAGAAAGATGGGTGATCTGCTGGATTTTGCAGTCCCTGCCTCCAGCATTCCAAGGAGCTTATCTCTCCTGGCAGGGTCCACAAAACCCCTTCCGCCCACCTCTCAAGGCCAGAGCTGTACTGTGCATCCTCTTCCCCCACATTCCAAGATGCTGGTCTGTGAAGGACACAAACTCTGCAGCTGCAGCACCAGGAAACCTCCCTTCTCCTACGGGCACAAGCACCATCAGCTCTCTTCACCTCATTTGTATATTTCCCTGACCCAAATCCTACAAATATCCTACAGCCCCACCAATGGATGTGATTTCCCTGACCTAATGCATTGGGTCTTGGAACTGCCTGGGAGCCTAAGATGCTCCTGGCCCTTTCTCAGCTCTCCCTTCCCTCCTGGGAGCTCTTTCCCTACCCTACTAAAGTCTTTCTTTGTCTCCATTCTATCTCTGTTCAGTGTCTCGGTGTTGACCTCTCAGCTTGCTTCACTTGTCTGCGTAATCTCTAAAGAGATAGACTCAAGATACACCTGGAAAGAAAAGCAAACCCAACTCACTGTCATGGAACCTATTCCAACTCATATTGATCTTACAGGGCAGGGTAGAACTGCCTCTGTGCATCTCCAAGGTCTCAATCTTGACAGGAGTAGAGAGCTGCATCTTTCTCCCCCTTACACCAATACTGTCTCATTAATACAACAAAGACAACTCGTTCCTAAATGGGGATGTAGAGGCATAAAAATAGTACATATCTGGTGGGGGGAGCACAGTTCAATCCATAACAGAGAGAAAGAGAACGTAAGGGAGACGGGTTTCAGAAGGTATGAGCTCAGCGTGAAAGGACCAGTAAGGAAATATTTGTACCATCATGCAGTCCGTGCTGGTGTCCTCAGACATATATGATAAAAATGTGTGGACACCAGGGGAATGCTGATCACTGCCATCTTCCATGGCTCACACAATTCTACAAGACCTGTGTCCTGCACATGTCTCTGTCTCCTCAGTGGCACTTGTCAGAATCAAGGCAGAGAGATGGTTGTTAATGGTCGCCTCTTTCTAAGTAACCACCATCAAACACATTTATTAGCTATCTTGAGACCTTGTTGTTGTTTGTTGCCAGTCAGTTGGCCACAATTCCCAGTGATCCAATGCATGACATATGGAGATACTTCCTGGCCTTGTGCAGAGCCCGTGACTGGTTGCAGATTGTAACATTGTGATCCATAGAGTTTCCCTTGGTTGAGTTTGGAAGTTGATCACCAGGCCTTTCTTCCTAGTTTGTCTTTACCTGGATGCTCTGCTGGAACTTGTTCAGCATCCTAACAAAACACAAGCCACCACTGACAGGTCAGAGGTCACTGGAAGCATTGACTATATTCCAACTAGGTTCTTCCACATGAAGGTGAAAATTTTACCGCTGAATCCTAAATAGTTCAAATTAGACCACAAAACACTTATTTAAATGTGAATTAAGTAACCATAAGAATAAACACATACATTGACTCTTAGACTGTGAATAATGATTGATTCAGAAGGGGCCAAGGACTTGACTCAGCTAAGGAGAGAGACAGACTTTAGGGCTGTGTAGTACCGGAGGGAGATCAACCCACAGACAACTTTAATCAAAGTTAGTAAGCTTTTATTAACTGCGGTCAAGGGGCAGCTAGAGCCTAAATCTCTGTCCACACTGAGTGCTTAAAGAGGGGAGTTTTTATACAGTGGACTAAACAAGGTACAAGGGCAGGTGGTGTCATGCTGCATGGAAAAAGAGGAACTTATAAAAATAAAACCGACGGTCTAAAGGCAACATTTGCAATATCAAAAATAAATACAATGGGTCCAAAGTTACAGAAGTTACCAAAGGAATCACAGTAGTTACAAAGTGGCCACACTTGGGTCAATACAAAATGGCTACACTCAGGCTAAATAACACAGAATGGTTACATTGGGCATCCTTGTGGTGGGTGACCACAGCTGCGTCAGGAAGCGGCTCTGCCTTATCACATCCTGTGCTCCCCAGTATTTTCCTTGAGAAGGGGCTATTTTCTACTTCACAGCCTCATCACCTCAGATGCCAGGGCTTCTGACAACTGAGGCTTGAGTGTGAGACAAAAAGAGGAATACCCTCCGAGAGATGGCTTGATGGTGGCTGAGGAACAGGTTCACAGCAGAAGCCATAATAAGAGTTGCTCAGGACCAGGCAACACTTCCTTCTGTTACAGAGTTGGCTCTGACTGGGAGCCGCTCAACTGTAACAACAAGCTTGGAAATATTTCAGTTTCTTTTTTGGGGGGCTACCCAAAACGGAACCCCCTGCTGTCAAGTTGATTCCTACTCAGAGCAGCCCTAGATTAGAGAAAACTCTAATCATGGAAAGGGGAAAAAATGGTTTGGGTGAGATCTATAAAATGTGACACTAAGTTTTAGTCAGTTGACAGAGACAGAAACCAACCTAACTTGTTAAAACAAACAACAACAACAAATAAGCCCAAACAGAAACAAAACAAAAATGACATTCATTAGCTTATATAAGGAGATCTGAACTGGCCTGAAAATATCCAGGACTTAAAGATGGTGTTAGCAATCTATCAGTTTAACTCACTCATGCCGGTGCCTTTCCCTTGGCAGTTTTGAAATCACATTCTTTGTTTCCATTGGAGGGAGAAGGAAAGGCTTGCAATTGGCCCACCTAGGACCAATTGCCTGCCCCTAGGCCAGCGGTTCTCAACCTGTGGGTTGTGACCCCTTTGGGGGGGGGGGGTCCAATGACCTTTTCACAGGGGTCACTTGATTCATAACAGTAGCAAAATTTCAGTTATGAAGTAGCAACGAAAATAATTTTATGGTTGGAGGATCACCACAACATGAGGAACTGTAGTAAAGTGATGCTGCATTAGGATGGTTGACTAGATCAATAAGCTCAAGGGTAGGGCCTGAGGAGGCCATCGGAGTGTTGAGGTAAGGAAGCTGAGCAGCCACATCACAATCTCTAAGTGGAGGAGGGAAGGGCTACTCCTGATCTTCCTTTACACTGACTTATGTTCTCAGAAAACCTGGGCCTGATGAAGGATCTAAGAAAATAAATAAATGATAAGGTGTGTGTAGGGGGCTAGCCACACTGTTCCTGTTGGGGCAAAACACCTGCATCAGCCGGGGCCCAACTGATGACTCAATGTATAAAAACATACATTAAAATCAAAGCCCATGGCGCAGTGGCCGAGAATACTCTAACAAGTAACATTACAAAGAAGTCAGCCTTGAAGGATGAGGCTTACTTACAGCTCGTGTCCCTCTTCTGGGCAAAAGATAAACAGATGCAGTAGGCATGTCCATTACATAAAAGAGAGTTAGGATTGAACAGGTGTCTTGGTTCCTTTCATAGATGAACATACTCCTGTCCTTGGAAAAAAATGCATAAATGTGATTTTTATCTTTTACAAAATGTATACAACCCCTGGATTTACATAGAGAGATAGACCATATATAATCATCTATAAGCCGAGTTTTTTTTCTCATTTGATCTTTCTTTATTATTTTTTAATTTGATCAGTTGTTTGTTTTTTTCTTTTTCAGTTTAGAGCTCACTCATGCTTTATTCCCATTTCTTTTTCTTTTTAAATCATTTTATTGCGGGCTCATAAAACTCATTACAATCCATACATACATCAATTGTGTCAAGGATATTTGTACATTCATTGCCCTCATCATTCTCAAAATATTTGCTTTCCACTTAAGCCCTTGGTATCAGCTCCTGATTTTCCCCCTTCCCTCCCTGCTCCCACTTCCTTCATGAACCCTTGATAATTTATAAATTATTATTTTGTCATGTCTTACACTGTCCGACGTCTCCCTTCACCCACTTTTCTGTTGTCTGTTTCCCAGGGAGGAGGCTATATATAGATCCTTATAATAAGTTCTCCCTTTCTTCCCCACCTTTCCTCTACCCTCCAGTATCGCCACTCTCACCACTGGTCCTGACGGATTCATTTGTCCTACATGCCCTGTGTTTCCGGTTCCTATCTGTAGCAGTGTACATCCTCTGGTCTAGCCAGATTTGTAAGGTAGAATTGGGATCATGAGGGAGAGGAAGCATTTAAGAATTAGAGGAAAGTTGTATGTTTTATTGTTGCTACCCTGCACCCTGACTGGTTCATCTCCACCGTGTGACCCTTTTGAAAGGGTGTGTCCCTTTACCTATAGATGGGCTTTGGGTATCCACTCTGCACTCCCCTTCATTTACAATGATAAGATTTTTTGTTCTTTGATGCCTTATACCTGATGCCTTCAACACCCATGGTCACACAGGGTGGTGTGCTTCTTCCATGTGGGCTTTGTAGCTTCTGAGCTAGATGGCCGCTTGTTTATCTTCAAGCCTTTAAGACCCCATATACTATATATTTTGAGAACCAGGCACCATCAGCTTTCTTCACCACATTTGTCTTCAGCAATCATGTTGGGAAGGTGTTAAGCTGAATTTTTCAGCACATTTTTAATGCGGTTTTTGTGGTACAATTAGGTGCCTTGGCTGATCTTCAGGTCGGCTTATAGTCGAGTATATATGTATATATCATTTTATTGGGGGTTCTTACAGATCTTATAACAATCCACACATCAATTGTATCAAGCATATTTATACAGTGTTGCCATCATTATTTTCTAAACCTTTACTTTCTATTGTGCCCTTAGTATCAGCTCCGCTTTTTTTCCCTTCCCCGTTCCCCCAGATATTTGTGAAACAGATATTAGGTCGTGCTGAAACTTTCCCCATGTCCCACTTGATGCATAAGTCATGAAACTTTTCTCTTTATTCGGTGTAAACTCACTTTGTGTTGCACTGGGTATGACACCCACCCACCCTACCCCTCAATTTGGATAGCACAGTCAAAGGAGAGAAATCCCCCAGTAATCTGAACAGAGAAAGCTTAATATAAAGAATGATTAGTTCCAGCAGATTAAGGCTTTGGTAGTTAAGTGGCTAAATCCTTACCTTCCATGTAGAGACTTGAATTTTATTTTCGGCCAATGCACCTCGTGCACTCACCCTCATCTTTCAGTCGAGGTTTTTATGCTGCTGAAGTTCAGGAGAGCTTCCTCTCGAAGACAGACTTGGAAGAAAGACCTGGCAATCTCCTTCTGAAAATCAGCTAACAAAAACCTGGTGAGTCCCTAAGGGTTTCGTCAACCTCTGCCCCAGAGGGCAGCATGGGCCTGGGCAGCTTCTCCTTCTGTTGTGTTTGGGATTTCCATGAGGCAGGGGACTACTTGGCAGCAACTAAGAACAACTCTAATGGTATTACAAGAAAGACAGTTTGGCTAAGAGGCAATACAGAGAGCCTTAATGGATATAGAACTAGCAGAGATAAGGACCAGCCACTACGCCCAAAAGCTGTGAGAACCCCTGAGGAAAGAACATTCTCAGGCTGAGTGCCAGAGTGGAAGGAGGCACCACCATTAACTCACAGAGTGGTAAAGAAGTCATTGTGGTGTTGTGTGAAGGAACCTGCTAGACACCTGCTCTATACAGTATTGGAGAAGGGTGCTTACAGGGATATTGCTCAACCAATAAAGGCACTTTGCTAATTCTGCTATACAACTTGTGAGGGTGATGCCCAGTTGGGACAGAGGAGCTGTTAGCTGCCAGTAGGAGCTGGGCACAAGAGAACCTGTCAGTGATATCATCAGAGATAGGGTCATCCAGTTTGATAACTCATGATGTCGCTCCTACACCTCCCCCCATACCGAGCATACAGAATCCTTAGTAATGATTATCACCAATCTTTATCTTAGAAGAATATGTGATCTGGTTGTAAATTATGTAAATGTAATATTTCTTAGATTATATGAATACTAACAGCAAAATTGTATTGTAAAATCTTTCTACATTGAATTATGACATTTATTAATTTCAACATTATTAGTTACTGAGCGCAGCCTTTTTTGTTTCTCTTTCCTCTTAATTACTTCATTTAAAAAATATATTAAAATAGACAATATGCACAAAAAACAAAGCAGAACAAAACATAACAAAAAAGAAGACAAAAAATAAATACAACAAAACAAAAAAGAAAGAAAGAAAATCCAACAGCAAAAACTGAAAAGCCCTCAAGCAGTTCCAGGACTGTCCGTTGACCTTTATGAGCGTTTCCAGTCGAGTCCGCTTGGGTGCCACGCCCTAGCCTCAAAGTCCGCCTTTGGTGTTGCTCAGGGACTTCATTGTTTTGCTCCCCCTGCTGCTCCGCTGTACTGCGCTGTACATAACGGATCGGGCACATCTCCCACACCGTGTCCCAGTGCTGTCCTCCTTAGCACTATGTGTCAGTGAGGGACGTCGTTGTGTCTCAGGATGGGTCCGGTTCTGTGATCCTGTCTGTGCATTGATGATCTGTGATTTGTCTAGTCATTGTTGTGGGTTTCCCTTGTTTGTTTGCTTCATGTCTGCGTTTTATATGCTTTTCTATATATGAAATCTAGGACAGGTGGATCTATCAATTTAGGAACTGGATTGAGAATTGTCTAGGGGCATTCCAAAGGAGGGTGGAGGAAATGGGGAGTTAACAACATGAGTATGAGAAGAAAATGTTCCGAAATTGGTTGTGGTGATAATTGCAGAAATCTTCTTAATATGATCGAGTGGTTCAATTGTATGACATGTGAAGAATATGCCACTAAAACTCTTTTGAAAAAAGAAGTCACTGAGATAGGTTCACAAATACGAATTACCACAACATTGTAGATCAAACCTCAGAAAATGTGACAGAATCAACAACTATAACAACATTGGCAGGGGGCTCAAGTAGAAAGAAAATGTTTTGAAAAAGATGATGACAACATATGTACAGATGAGTTTGACACATGGATATATGTATGGATTGTGATAAGGGCTATAAGAGCCCCCAATAAAATTAAATTAAAATAAAGAAAAACCTTGGCAGCAATTAAAACAGTGCATGTTTGTAGTAAAAGCAGAAGCATCACAGTAATTGGGCAATGGTGATGCCTCGCACTGGAGTGCATTGGAAGATTCAAAGAGTAGGTTCGCATAGAGTTTTAGCCACTGATTCACATAAACTGACTTTACAAGATATTTTTGTTGTTATAACTAATTATAGGAATATATATATATATATATATATTTAATCTAAACATTTGAGTATGAAATGTTTTTTCTGGTGATAGTTATGTTGTTATGTTGTTAGGTGCCATGCAGCAAGTTCTGACCCATAACGACCCCCTGCATGACACAGTGAAACACTGCCCAGCCCCGCACCATCCTCAGATTATTTCTATGCCTGAGCCCATTGTTGCAACCACTGTGTCAATCCATCTTATTGCGGCCTTCCTCTTTTTCTCTGCCCCTCCACTTTACCAAGCAAGATGTTCTTCTTCAGGCACTGGGCTCTGCTGACAACATGGGAAAAGTATGTAAGACAAAGCCTTGTCATCTTTGCCTCTAAGGAGCACTCTGGCCACACCTGCTTCTTCCAAGATGGATCAGGTTATCCTTTTTGCAGCCATGGCATTTTCAATATTCTTCTCCAGCACAACAAGTCAAATGCATCAGTTCTTCTTCGATCTTCCTTATTCAATGTCAAACTTTCACATGCGTATGAGGCAATTGAAAATACTGTATCTTGGGTCAGGAGTCTTAGTCCTCAAAGGAACACCCTTGATTTTTCAACATTCTAAGGAGATCTTGTACAACAGATTTACCCAATGCAATGCATCTTTTGATCTCTTGGCTGCGGTTTCCAAGAGCATTGATTGTGGATCCAAGCAAGACAAAATCTGTGACACTTTCAACCTTATACCACTTGCTGATGAAGATCAAGGATTGCAGCCTTCAATATGGATTATGACTCAATGTAAGGTAGACCAAATCCTGGCAACTGGACCAGTAGGTAACATCATGATGCATGAAGAAAAGGTTGAAGTTGTCATGGTGATAGACATAGTATACACAATTAAGATGAATGAGTGTGTGATGGAGGAAATCAGTATTACTCATAATCTCCAAACCTAGAGATAAAGACTAGGAACATTTAAAAGATATTTATTGCTGCAAAACAATAGAACCTTTCATTGAACGAAGACATCAAAATGTGAAGCGATTGTTTCTTGACATAGCCTCTATGTGGGTTTTACACTTCTGTCGGCAGCGTGTCCATTTTGATACCCTTAAGGAACGTCGACACCCTCAAGGGACTAAAATTGTGTTCCTTTCCAATATTCTTTGAATTTGGGGGTGGGAGGAAGTCTGAAGGGACAAGATCAGGTGTGTAGGGTGGATAGTGTAAGGTGTCACAACAAAATTCTCCAAGGAGACCCCTTTTTATCCTTGAAAATTGAGTAGATGTACTGTTAGGATGTGAAGAAATATTTCTTGAAGCTTTCCTGACCTTTTTTCTCACCCATGTAGTGCTCCATTTTCTTAAAACTTCTTACTAGTACACCCCCATGATCATCCTGCCTACAGGATTGTTTTTGTAAGATGAACATATGTCTGCTGAAACGCTGCACCCAAAATATGTGTAGACAGTCGCTTTGGGGACAACCCTCTGACAGTGTCGCTGGGTGCTGGAGAAAGCTACATCCCACAGACATCTGCCTATAGTGATCATACTGAAACCAGGAAGCAAGACTCCTTTACCCCTACGACCTTTATTGACAAAATTTCACTAGCAACTCACACAGGAGGGGGGAAAGAAATGAGAGGGCCCAGATTAATTTTTACAGAGTAGACGAGAAAGGTTGAATTTGGAGCTGAGAGTCAATAAATCCGCAAGTGGCAGGATACTTGAGCTTACTGACTTTCTGTTGGCAAAAAGCAGGTATTTGGGTTGTCATGTCATGTCATGTCCAGTCTTCCCCGACATCTAGCAGTACTATTGCATAGAGCACAATTGTCCCGTGGGTTTTCAAGTTAAATCTTTACCTGGCAGATTGCCAGATCTGTTCTCCACTGGCACAGTTGGCATATTTCAACAGCTGACCTAATAGTTAGCAGCAAAGAGTTTAACTGCCACCAGGCCTCCTTAGTTGGTATTTACCTAGTATTTATTATGTGCCCTGGCATTGAGCTGCTCACTTCAAGATCAAAGCCACCAGTCATGCCATGGGAGAAAGATGAGGCTCTCTGTTCTCTTAATGATTTAGTCTCAGGAACACTAAGGAGCAGTTCTAGTTGGTCCTACAGGGTTGCTAGGACTTGTATTTGACTGGGGTGGCAGGCAGTAGGTTTATTACGTGCTATATTTAGATTTGTATAAAAAAGAAGAAAGGGCTATGTGCTGCTTTTGAGCAGTAGTGTGATACCAGGAAAGCAGTTCTATTCACCACATGAAGACTCCCATTCCATCCTTTATGTCATCCATTACCCTGTCTGGTAATTAAAGAGGTGAAATTTAAAGTGACTTCTGTGTATCCTTTGCACCTATCAGCAGCCATGAAGAAGATGATGAACCCGGTGCTAGTCAGGCATCAGGGGAACAGACACATGCCAACGTCACTGGAGTCTGTATTACTTGATGTTTAATCATTCTGGGAAAAAATAATGAAAAGAGAACTTTAAAGTAATCATACAACCATATGCTTTTATCCACTGAAACAACAACATTAAACATAATAAACTGTCGAGGAAATATCTAGTACACAGATTTACTTGAACAGTAAGTATCCACGGTAGTATTATTAGATAATAATAGTGAATACTGACATGAATATTGGTCAAGTGAATTTTTATTTTGCATGAATTACTATATAGAGCCATGGTGGCATAGTGGTTACATTTTGGGCTGTGATCTGAAAGATCAGCAACTCAAACCACCAGCCACTTCTCAAGAGAAAGTCGAAGCTGTCTACTCCCGTAAAGAGTTATAGGTCCCAAACTCACAGGGGCAGTTCTATCCTGACGTGTAGGGTCACTATGAGTTGGTATTGACTCGATGGCACTGAGTTTGAGTTTCTGAATTTTATTAATTATTATAGATGAAATAATAGTCATACCAAATGCCCAATGTTTAGTGAACAGTTATATAAGTGAAGCTATACTAACATGACAAAATAGTATCCCCCTGTTCATTTAACATTACAACACAGTCAGGTAAGGTTAGTGGTTCAATCCCACCAGCCGCACTGTGGGATGATGAGGCTCTCTGTTCCTTTGAAAATTTACAGCCTTGCAAATCCCAGGTAGGGTTTCTACGAATCAGAATCAACTGGATGGCAGTGGGTTTGATTTTTCTTTAGTGACCAGTATGTGGAAATAGAAATGAGGGTACAATTAGCAAAACGAAGAGAAGAAAATTGTTTAATCCCACCTTTCCGTGGGTTTTTTTAAAGCTCCATCACATAAAAGGAGAAACTTTATATGTTGTAAGTTAAAAAGTTATTGCTATTAGTGTTCCACTTCATACATAAACAGGTGTCTTGCAAACCAAACATGTTGAAACATATCCCTGGGATCACTGGGTGGCTGCAGCCAAATTCTGTCAGTAGCACACTTCTCTTGGTCTCAGTAATTCTTTTTTTGCTTAAAAAAAAGAGAGAGAGAAAATCTAAACAAATCAGTGGCTTCCCAGAGGATCAGAAGGTTATGGCGACTACCTTTTTTAAAAAAAAATTCCTAACATGGTATGATCTTGATAGATTTTCTCAAAGGACATAGGACGATCACAGGGGCATATTAGAAAGAAGTCTGAAGAAAGTGGAAAACTGCGTCGGTGAGGAAAAGGCCAGGAATGTGGTGTCAAGACATTGTCTTCCATCATGACCACGGCCCTGCTCATTCTTCAAGGGTAGCAGGGGCTGGTCTATGAAGACGTTTGAGGGCCACCTTACTTCATCCATTCCACAGCCCCCATCTTGGCCCTCCCCACTTCCCGTTTTCCCTCAAACTCAACGAAAATAGAAAAAGGAATACAAATGGAGCCCCGAGGAAGCCACAGCTGCTGTTTGGCCGTGCTGTGATGGAAGAGCACCGAGCTCATCACGGACGGGGTTAGAGACTTGGAAGTACCACCGTCCAAAGTGTATAGACCTGGAAGGGAGGCTATTTTAACATTTTTGTTTAAAAAGCTTTCTAGAATTTTGCAGCAATACTTTTAACTTACCCTCAGACATAAGATAAAACGAATCTACTAACCACCGTTGACTTATAAAATGGTGAATTTTTCTGATAAATGAATTGTATCCTCATTAAAAAGATAAAAGACTAAATGAGGACTCAGAAGATGCGTACGTTTCTGTGATGAGGGATATTTGTGCGTATATTTTCCTTCAGAGTTATTTCAATGGCGCTCTTTCACATTCCATTCCATTCCTGTCTCTGCCTCACTGTGTAATGGGTCGAAGACAGGCTTCTCACCACACAGCCCCCATCAGGGTCACCCTGTGAGTTAGCAAGGGGTGTCTGACACCCCAGATGAGAAGTCAGGCTGCAAACAGCGAGCTCAGGTCCTGGCTGGCGAGATGCCCACTCCCTGAGTTCTCAAGTGGCAATGGCTCTTTGGAGCTGTCTAGTAAGTCCGTGGAGCACAGGAGGGGCAGAGCCGCAGTCCCTCCCCCAGACAAGCAGCAGGTGGACCTTCCAACCATTCATAACCATGCAGTGGTCCTTCCTTCAGGAGGCAACGCGGAGGCAAGTGTGCTTACACAGACTTCTTCTGGGCCGTGTTCTGAAGACTGGGCACCTTTTGCTGGATTCTATCCCCGGGGTGATATCCGCACAATCTAAAGCCTGATATACGCCATGTCCAATGTCCCTGACTCCCTCCCTATCAGGGACAGCGTAAGGAGAGATGAGATGATAAACAAGAAGCGGTCTGTCGCAGGTCCATCTGCATCGCTCCTATTATTTTACGCCCTCAGGCAATTGTGCCTGATTTGGCAGACCCCGGAAGTCACTGTGTGGCGGTCCTGCCCGAATGAACTTATCCTAATCACAAACATGGTAGGTTTCCATCTCCCTCAAAATATGTTGGTTTTTTTTCTCTTTTACACCTTTGGATCCATGAGCAAGGGGATCAAATGTCCCTGTTTGCCAGACACCACTCCTGTATAGATGTAATTATAATAGTGTCCCTCCTCAATGGATGGATGGATGGATGGATGGATGGATTGTGGTAAGAGTTGTACGAGCCCCCAATAAAATGATTTAAAGAAGAAAAATTTAAAAAAATAAACAATGTCATGGTAACAGAGAAAAAAAATAGTTGTCCCGCTCCAAACTGCAGAGTCCTAGTTTGTATGGTAAATCATCTACCCGTCATCCCATCCATAGTCAAGTGACCGCTTCAACTTAGGTTCCCTCCCGTGGCTGCTGCTGTGGTGACGTGCCCTCAAGTCGTTCCATAGTGACCTCATGGGCAGCAGAAGGACACACTCTGGTCCTGCGCCAGCTGCTTAATCGGGCTTATGTTGGAGTCCACTGTCACGGCCACTGAGTCCATCCATCTGGTTGAAACCTCTCCTCTTTTGCTGCCCCACAACTCCAGTGGGTCATGACAGGTGTTCTGGGAACAGATGGGCCTGGAGAGGTCTGACGGGGACCCCACACTGTAGGGGTAACATTGCGGAGATTGCCAGCATGCGTGTGAGGGACGGGAGAGGGAGGAGACGTGCTGTCTGGGAAATGGACTTGGGAAGGTCCCTCAGGGAAGGTCTGAGTTCGTCAGTTCCCGGGGGAGCTCTCAAGACTATTAAAAAACACTCGCTGGGAAAGCCCAGCACATCACCAAGGTGAAACAAACAGGTTCCCACCCCTCAAGAAACTTCTAATTTAGTAGAAGCTAACAAAAAAAAAAAGATAAAATAAACAAAAGTATGAGATAGTGTGTGCCAAGTTCATGCAGGCAGATACTTGCTGAATGATTTAGTCTTTCCACGAATGTGTACTGATCTGCCCACATTAGGCGCTGGAGGCATGCACTGCAGCGCTGAATTGGGCAGATGGTGGGTGCCGTGCACCAGAGTTGTGGGAGGTTCACTGGCAGGGGTATCACTGGGTGGGGGAAGGGATGTAGGTGACACTGTTAAAATGGCTGTTTAGACCATTTTTGTACAGTGTTTTTGCAGGAAAATTTTACTTGTTATAAAACAATCCCTGGGTTAGTTATAACACTGGAAACATTTTTTCATAAACCCATCTTACATGAATCAGTAGCTAAAACTCGATGCCAATTTGCTCTTTGAACTTCATAAAGCACTCTGGTCCCAGCTGTCGGTTGCAGTTACATAATGACAGTGACGCTTTTGCATGCACTGCAAGTTTGCATTGTGGTTTCCGTTGCTGCCAATGCTTGTCGAGTTGCAAATTTGGTCACATTTTCTGTGGTTTTGCTGAAATGAACCTCCATCAATCACTTTTTTGAGAATGAGGTAATAATTAAAGGGAAGGGAGAGGGGGGCAAAGGCTTCACTTCATTACTAATGATGTCGTGAGGCCAGTGATCTAACGACTAAAAGTTCCCAGCTACTAACAGAACATCAGAGGTTTGGACTCATCCGCTGCTCTGAGGGCGAAAGATGAGATGTCTGCCGCCATATAGATTCACAGTCTGGGACATGCTATGGGGCCGTCGGACTCGCTTCTGCGTAGAATCGTAGGCCTCTCTCCTAGGGTCGCTGTAAGTCAGAATTGACTGGACAGCAGTGGGTTTGGTGTTTTATTTTTTTTTAATAAACATAATTAAAGGAAAGAGTTGACAAAATAATTTTATTGTTACTATTCATACACTCAGAAATAGTACATTTAGGCAATTTAAAACGACTCATCACATGATCCTCTATGATTCAAATCGACAAGAAACGTTACTAAGGATTCTATCCGATCTGAAATGAGAGGAGGGTGCCACCTTCAATTACTGCCCTGGGGGACCCCAATCCGTGATACCCCAGTTTACTGAGTCAAATTCCAAGAATGCTTTGGAAAAGCTCTCCCCGTACCCATTTGGAGGACCCCTGGTGGCGCAGTATGCAAGGAGTTGGGCCACTAACCCCCAAACCGCCCACAGCTTTCTACCCTAGTAGAGACAGTCAGTTTTGGCCACTCTCCGAAGCAGTTCCACTCTATCCTATCCGGTATCTAGGAGTTGACATTGACTTGATGCCAGTGAGGCTGATTTGAAGCCCACTTAATTTAGTAGCACATGAGAGGAAATAGCACTTAAGCCAACTTTCTGACCCAGGAGCTGGAGGCCAATGATTCCTTGTTGGTTTGCAAGGAAAAGGCTGGCCTTGGGAGTATGGTTTAGGAGAATGAGCCAAGGTGGAGTCTCTCTTTTGAGATTCCCAGCTTCAGCAAAAGACAGCACTTAATGACAGATAACATGACATCTCATGAATTAATAGATGATGTACTGTAAACCATTTAGATAAAAGTTATAATAAGATTTTGCCCAACTTAAGACTTGAATAAAAGCTCCCTGGACACATGTCCATGACCATAGGATACTCCCTGGGGAGTGAAGGGGAAATTGTCTTTCACCAGTGGGCAGGCTTGGGTCATAAATTTGTAAACTGGGTTTGCAAATCTTTTAGGAGATTCTTTGTGAGGATTTTATTTTGATGATGTTCTGAGCCATCACTCAAATTCCCCACATTTCATCTACTTCTTTTTCCTGCCCATGACCTGGCAGCCTCAGCTGGGTCAAGCAGTTGCCTGTCACATCACTCAAAATGACGTAAGGACGGCTTCTTCTAACCTATCTTCTCTGTTCTCTCTCAAACATCTGGGAGGGAGGGCCTTTCTTTTCTGCTTAGGCCAATGCCTTCCCCTGGGTTCTTGCTCCCTGCCCCTCCCTCCTCCTTTCAGGTGCTTGCTCTTCCATCATTCCCATCTCTACAGCCATTGCCAATCCCGCCGCCCAACATCTTGTCCTTCAGCCTACAAATAGGATCTTTTCAAACCCATCTTATTTCCCTCAACCTTGCTAGTCCTTTCAGCTACCATCCTATCGATTTCTTTTCTATCTCAAATGTCATTTCCTTTTGTTGAACAAGTCCTATTTGTTGGAAACAAAGAGGAGGGACAGTTGGAAGCAAAGGGGCAGGACCAGTAGTTAGAAAATATGGCCTTGGTGATAGAAATGAAGCTGGGATCACATGATAGATTTTTAATATCATATATCATATTTTTATTAAACTTTTAAAACTAATAAACCATTTTATTGGGACTCATAATCCATACATCTATTGTAATAAGCACATTTGTATGTATGTTGCCATCACACATGATAGAATTGTGTAAGGCCAATAGATTCTTTGTCAAAAATACTTTTTTTCAAGAGCACAAACAGCAACTATACAAGTGGACTTCTGGTGGAATATATAGAAATCAACCTGACTACACCTTTGGGAGATGATGAAGAAGCTCAATAGGTCGACAGTGGAGCAGACCCTGAGTTGCTCATATGGAAGTTCAGGTTAAAGTGGAAGAAAATTAAAACAAGTTCATCAGAGCCAAAATATGACCTTGCATATAATTCCACCATAATTTTAGGAATAGATTTGACACCTCAAACACTAATGATGGAAGACAGGATGAATGGTGGGAGACATCAAGATCATTCCGGAAGAAAGACAGGAAAGGAAAGGTTCAAGTGGATGTCAGAAGAGACTGTGAAATTTGCTCTTAATAATAAAGTAGCTCAGGCAAATCAAAGAAATGATGAAGCCAAAGAGCTGAACAAAAAATTTCTAAGGGCGGGGGAACTGATTAAAAGGATCCACATGTGACCTCCTCCCTGGGAGATGGATGGCAGAGAAGAGGGGGAAGGGAGACTCCGGATAGGGCAAGATATGACAAAATAACAATCTGTGGATTATCAAGGGCTCATGAGGGAGGGGGGAAGGGGGAGGGAGGGGGAAAAAAAGAGGACCTGATGCAGAGGGCTTAAGTGGAGAGCAAATGCTTTGAGAGTGATTAGGGCAAAGAATGTGCGATGTACTTTATACAATTGATGTATGTATATGTAAGGATTGTGATAAGAGTTGTATGAGCCCCTAATAAAATGTGAAAAAAGGAAAAAAATAATTTCTAAGGGCAACTTGAGAAGAAAGACAGTATTATAATAAAATGTGCAAAGACCTAGAGTTAAAAACCCCAAAAGATAGACTCAGGATTTCTTTCTTTCTTTTTATGTTTTTACACTCAGCATTTCTTAAACTGAAAGACCTCAAGAAAAAATACAAGTCTTGAGTTGCAATATTGAAAGAGTCTACGGGCAAAATATTGAATGATGCAAGAAGCATCCAAAGAAGATGGAAAGAGTCCACAGAGTCGCTGCACCAGAAAGACCCAGTGGACATTCCACCATGTCAGGAGGTAGTATAGGAACAAGAACTAATGGCACTGGACCAAAAACTTCAAGCTTCTCTGAAAACTTCAGCCAAACCAAGTCTTCAGGAATTTATGGAATAGCAATTGAAATGTTTCAACATGCTAATGAAGCATTGGAAGCACTCACTTATCTATGCCAGGCGATTTGGAAGATGGCTGCTTGGCCAACTGACTGGAAGAGATGCATATTTGTGTCCATTCCAAAGGGAGGTGACTAACAGAATGCTAACAGGACAGTATCATTGATATTGGAGCCCTGGTGGTATAGTGATTATTTATTGGGCTGTCAGCAGTTCAAAACCTTGGGGAGAAGGTAAGACTTTCTATCCTGTAAATAATTATAGTCTGGGAAAGTCAGTGGGGAAATTCTACTCTGCCCTAGAAATTCACTATTACTCATGATCGCCTCGATGGCAGTGAGTATGATTTTTTTGTTTGGATCATTGATATCACACGCAAGCGAATTTTTGCAGAAGACCAACCATGATTGAAGTAGTACGTTGACAACAAGCTGCCAAAAATTCAGGCCTGATTCAGAAGGGGATGTGAAACTAGGAACATCTGATGAATCTTGACTGAAAGCAGAGATACCAGAAAAATATTTACGTCTGCTTTATTGACTAAGGCATTCCCATGTGCGGACCTTAAAAACAAAAAAACGCTGGAGCCTTGCAAAGAGTGGGAATTCCTGAACACTCATTGTGTTGATGTGGAACCTGTACATGGACCCAGATGTAGTTGAACAAATATAACAAAGGATTTGTACGTGGTTCAAAATCAGGAAAGGTGTATGTCAGGGTTGTATCCTCTCACCATACTTGCCCAATACTTAGCAAATCATCAGAAAAATTGGCTTATATAAAGAAGAATGCTGCATCAGGATTGGAGGAAGGCTGTATTACGCAGATGACACAATCTTGCTCGCTAAAAGTGAGGGCAACGTGAAACACTTGCTGATGAAGATCAAGGTTTGCAGCCTTTCGTACGGGTCACAGCCGAGTGCGAGAAGACTGAAAACCTCACAATTGGACTGATGGGAAACATGGTAAAAATAGAAAAGACTGACATTGTCAAGGATTTCATCTTGCTGGATCCACAACCACTACTTATGGAAGCAACTGTCGAGAGATCAAAAGATACATTACACTGCCTAACTCTGCTGCAAAAGACTTCTTTCACGTGTTAAAAAGCAAGGGTGTTTCTTTGAGGACTAAGGTGTGCCTGAACTAAGCCAGGGTATTTTCAATCATGTCATCTACATGTAAAAGTTGGACATTGAGTAACGAAGAGTGAAGAAGAATTGATGATTTGAATTCTGGTGCTGGCAAAGAATATCAAATGTATCATGAACTGCCAAAAGAAGAAATCTACCTTGGAAGAAGCACAGCCAGAACATTCCCTGGAAGCAAGGATGGCGAGAGGTTGTCTTATGTACTGTGCACACATTGTCAGGAAAGACTAGTCTCTGGAAGAGGACATCGTGCTTGAGATAGAGGGCAGGGGAAAAGAAGGTCCTCAACAAGAGCAATTAAAACCATGGCTGCAACAATGGACTTGAACATGACAGTTGTGAGGATGACTCACGACTGGGCAGTGTTCTCTTGAAAATACATAAAAAGGAGAAAAAAATTACCTGCTATTCTACTACCACGAGATAACCACTTTTAAATGCACTGTTTCCTGCCATTTTAATGCCAAAAGTCATGTATAGATAAGTCTTCACAGAATGGAGGCATATTGCAAAGGCAATTTTATAATTTCACATTTAATAATTTAATATATTATGGACATTTTGTCGTGCAATTCTTCTGGAATAATATATTGTAAAGTGTATAATTTAAAACATATAATATATTTAAAAGTAAATATGTATCAACATTTCAGTTATCAGAGGAGCTAGCATTTTCACCACCCAGGGACTCTCTTGAAGTCAGAAAAGCCAAATTAATTATTCAAATGAAGCAGAGAAATAAAAATAGAAATTACGTGAATAGTTGGCCAGGAATGGTGACAGAAATGTAAGCAAGATACTTATCTCTTTAAAAGTTTATTGCCTCAAAGGAGGAGGAAATAAGATACATAATCTCCTGTCAACTTGAGAAGGGGTAGCATCTAGCCTGTCAATCAGGTCATAGGCAATGAGGCCTCTGTGTGGGCATGATCTTCTCCTGAGGATTCTTGGAACCCCTGTCTTCCTGCCTGGAGGTGGGGCACACTCTCTGCTACACATTCCTGTTGACAAACCACATAGAGCTAAGCTAATGGAGCCAGAGCCCTGGAGCTGGAGGAGCCACATGGAGACCCACGCTAGCAATGAGATGCTTCCACCACCACTGGATTCACAAGACTTTCCACCCATTGGCCTGTGATATTCCTGCATTTGGTATCATTGCATGAGTTGTGTGGGTCTGAAAATGAATGTAGGACATACGGACTTAATTGGGACTGGGCTGGGATATTTTCTAAATATGCTCTTACTCTTTGATATAAAGCTCTCTCTTACATATATAAGAGTGTCTCTGGATTTGTTTCTCTAGTCTACCCCCACTAACACAATCTTACACAGACAAGTCTTCATTAGAAAACAATGCTCCAAGGCAAATATACTTTACTAATTTACTTGACTAAACATTTGTTAAGTAAGCATTGATCTGAACAAGATTGGTGGCTCCAACCCAGGAGCCACTCTGCAGAAGACAGATGATACGATCTGCTCTCATAAAGATTCACAGCTTTGGAAATCCTACATAGGGTTTCCAGGAGTCAGAATCAGCTCAATGGCAGTGGGTTTGCTTTTGTTTGGTTTGGTATTGTTTGGCTCAAAGCAGGTTTCAGGGGATAGTTGAGGTGTAAGGTGTAAAGGATATGTCAGGGCAATAGTTTCAGAGGTTCATCCAGTGTCAATGGGTCCATAAAGTCTGGATCCCGCTGAGGAATTGAAGTCATGTTCTGCATTTCCCCCCTTTTGATCAGGATTCTTCCATAGAATCTTTGAGGAAAGCTTTAAGCAATGATTTCTGGGCACCACCTTACTTTAGTTTCTTGGCAAAGGAAGGAGTTGTTCACGGAGGCAACCAGATATGCATTATATTTCCTCCTCCAATGCCTGACTCTCCCCTTCCTCTGTCACTCCAGGAGGAGGAGACCCATTGTTGTGCGTGACCATGCTCCCCATTCAGTCCTCAGCTTCCAAATTAATATTATATTAAAGCAGCTAAGCCATGTCATTAACCTATGGAGTCACAGATCACTATTAGCTTATGTTGAGCTGCCTACTCACTAATCTTCATTTTTACACACATCTGATCCGGCTTCCAAGGCTTCCAGGGGAGAAGGGGCCTGAGCTTTGCCTGGACTGAGGTCCTGGAAGCCAAACCAGATTTGCTCTTGCTGTTGCTTTTATCTACCGGTTGCGTGCTTCCAACTCATAGTGGCCCAGGTCTGTTTCTCAGTTGCCTCTGGGTGCTTTTGAACCAACCTGTCCACTTGTCGTCTAGCACTTAACTAATTGAGCCACTTAAGGACTCAAGTTTTGTTTTTGCGACTTGTGCACAACTCACCCCTTTGTCCCAGTCATGCTCAACAAAGCACAAAATCCCATTTGTGCAAGAATATTATTAGGCAATGACTCGGAGCGTTTGAACGGAAGGCTGCACCAACTCAGGCTCTTTTCTTTCACTGTTGACGTTAGATGTTGGTGAGTCGGTTCTGACTCATGGCAACCCTAACTATGTACAACAGAATGAACACTGCCCAGTACTGCCGCATTCTTTGAGATTTTTATGTCAAGGGATTTTTTTTTCCATGCACGGATTGGGGCTGGGAATCATTCATTTATTTGTCTTGCAGGGCGTTCCTTGGCACCATGTTTTCGATGTATTCCTCTTAGTGACCGGTGAAAGGGTCAGCTGCCTGGTCAACACTCCATTAATCTGGTTTAATGGAAACAGAGGGACATCTGAAAGACAATGTTCTGGCAGAAAGGGAGCAAGGGCCAAACCCAACGTAGAGCGGCAATCAGGGCCCTCTGACCCAGGGTGCTTGGGCTACATCTGCAGCGCCAGCCTGCTCTCCTCTACTCTGGACTCTGCTTTTGAGACTTAGGTAAGGGACCTTAGAAAAATTTTTTTTCAAGTATTAAATTCAACCCCTAATATTTCTCCTTTTTCTCTTTCTCTTTAACTCCCTCCCCTTCCCTGGTTCTTCCTCAATCCTAAATAATAAGGACATAAAAACCAGGGCCTAGAGACACACTTTCCTAAGGGATCCACCATTGCGGTGAGGCAAATCTAAGTGGGGTTTGAAGACCTGATCATGTTTTTGTGTCCATGCCTGATTAGTGGATGAGAGGGGGAACCCTGGCTCCTATTGGCAGGGAAGCTCTTAGAAGGGTGGTACAGCCTTGATTGGTGCTGAGGAAGGAGGACGACTCTGATTGCAGGGGACTGGGGCGGGGTGCACAAGCCGAATTCATTCCCACCTGTAGGGTGAGGACTGGGTGTGTGCCCGGTCTCTTCTCTCCAGCTTCCTGACCCCATCACCTCGAGGCCACCTTGTCAATGAAGATGGCTGCTTGCATGAAAACACCTACTTTCCACCTTGCTCGTGGGGGAAGCCCCCAGTCGCCCTGGGTGTTAGCCACAGGCTCCAGAGGCACCTCCTCAGTGAACGCAGGAAAGACCGTACACATTAAAGTGTCACGCCGTGTTGATCATTCTGTTAGAAACTGTTGGAAATCTGTTAGAAACTGTTAGATATCTGTTAGAAACTATGAAACACAATGCACCATTTCCCATCACCGTGAGTAACCTTATAGAAACTCTGCCCGGAAAGACAAATGACCCACTTTCCAACTGGCTTCTGGAGGATGTCACAGAGCTTTGCCAAGTGCGAGAGGCGGTACTGAAGAACACAGACACGCCCTTTCCAGCCTCAGCTTCCAGCGACTGCTTTCCTGTGGGCCACGCGCTCCCATGGGGTCTTTGAGTGTCGTGTCCCCACGACAAATATTCCTTTTCATACTTCGTGAGGCAGGCACTGAAGTCTCAGGAAGGCATCTAGGAACTGAAGGTGGACCTGCAGAGGTTTGCTGAGGCTCACACTTGTCCCAATTTGTCATTATTGGAAGAAAAGGCCCCAGAACTAAAAATGCTATTGAATTCCCTGTGTTTCCAGCTCTTATCTGTGCCCGTGTACATGCTCTGGCTAGCCGGATTTGTAAGGTAGGATTGGGACACAAGGAATCCAGGACAGGTAAAGCCCTGGGGACCAATAATGAGAGTAGCGATATCAGGAGGGTGGAAGGAAGGTGGGGGGAGAAAAGGGGAACAGATCACAATGACCTACCTATAACCCCCTCCCAGGGGGACGGACAACAGAAAAGTGGATGAAGGGAGACATCTGTCAGTGTAAGACATGAAAAAAAAATAATTTATAAATTATCAAGGGTTTATGAGGGAGGGAGGGTGGGGGAAGGAGAGGAGAAAAAAGAGCTGATAACAAGGGCTTAAGTAGAAAGAAACTCTTTTGAGAATGATGATGGCAACAAATATACAAATGTGCTTGATGCAATGGATGGATGGATGGATTGTGGTAAGAGTTGTACAAGCTCCCAATAAAATGTTTTTTTTTTCTTTTTTAGAAAAAAGAAAAGAAAAACACCATGGAAAGGAAGAAAAATAAAACCGAAAGCAAACCCAATACCAGTAGAAACAAACGTATCCAGTCCATTACTCAGGACCCGAGTCGGCCCAGTAGGATGTGTAGAACTGCCCCCATAGGGTTTTGAAGGCTGTCAACTTCACTGAGACTGTCCCATCTTTCTCCCTAAGAGGCAACCACTCGCCTGTGGCTTAGCAGCTCAGCACTGCCTCCTTCCTGTGCACAGAGCGGGGGACAGACAGGGGAATCCAAGGGTCCCCAACCAATCATCAACCGGACAGGTGCCTGAGCTGCCCTCTGTGCATTGTTGTTGCTGAGGCCACCTCAGTGAGTGAGGTCACAGAGGGCTGCTGTGAAAGGTTCCTCAGTGGCCTCTGGGAAAGGGCACAGGCCAGGAAGACTGCCGTCCCTCCCTCCTGCGTGGAGACTTGTGTTCACGCTTTTTACCACACACCTCCCCCATGCCCTGCCCCCACCCGGGCCTTCATTTGGGGGGTTTTTTGGGTTTTTTTCTTCCCTTCAAGTGTTTCAACATTTTTCATTTGCTTTGCTTCAGTTTCCTTGTTTTTACATCTTCTTGTCCCTTAAGTTTTATGTCCTGTTAGACTAAACAGAAACTAGCTCGAAGACAGATGTGTCAGTCACTCACTCACTCCCTCACTCACCTCTATAGGACAGAGCAGAACTGCTCCCGTGGGCTTCTGAGAAAACCTCACCTTTCTACGCTGGAGTGTCTGGTGGGCTTGAACCCCCAACCTTTCAGTTAGACACACACACACACACACACACACACACACACACAACCTTACAGTGCTTTTCCATCTATTCTTATTTGCTTTTCCCCCGATTAAGTCAAGGTGCTTTGCAGACATGTACACAAACCCGACATTTCCTGTGCTGCACATCAGAATCTGCTTTGTGTATCCGCAGCGGCTGGAGCGCCCAGCCTCCCGCAGCTGCTCTCTCCGGTGCACACGGAGCACCCCGCTCCGCTGTGACCTCCTCCCTCATATTCCTTCCTTACTGCTCTTTTGCCCCATTCGTCATAAGAGAAGAGACCACATGGATCTTGGCTACGGTTCAACTAATGCACTTCTATTTCTGAGCAGTGGTTTTTACCTAAAATGGAGTTTGCTGTGCTAAAGGGAAGGGCAGGCAGAGAATATCAATGCACTCATCCTGACAAACTGGCCTCGCGGAGGGCCGAGGGGACGACGCTTAGTCATGGGAAGCAGTGGCGATAGGAAAAACCAAACTAAAAAGGCCCTTTCACAGAGGAGAAAATGAATTCACGTATTGTCAGCCAGGTAGAGGGGGAAACCCCATCTGGAACAAGGCCTGGATAACAACAAGACCGCCTGAGAGCTAAGACAAAATGTATGCTCTTATCTAGAGCTCCCTGAACAAGAGAAGCTGGGGACGAAACACCCAGCACTGGATTTGGGCTGTGGAGGAACACACAGAACCACATTTGGGGCATTTCCTTTATCTCATGGGAAGTAGTAAATTCTTCTCTTTTTTTGCATTACATTCTATGCTATGATACATTTTTCACCCCTGTGAAAGATGAAAAGTTTAAATTCCATGGAGTCAGACTTTTGGGAACGCCAAATGCCAACATTCTGGCCCTCTGGCAGACGCCTTGATCTCACAGTTGTACTGATACTGGGCCTTTTTTACAGACCCAAGACATAGGTGTGCATAGGAAATCCAAAGAGAAACTGAGAGCTGCTTCCCAGAAATCCCTGGGACTAAGTTCCCTCTTATCTCCTGGCCTGGGTGTCAATCCCTCCTCTGGGTTGTGGCATCTCTACCTTGCTGTAGCACTGATAGGGTTGACAGATAAATGAAAATATGGGGTGTTCGGTTAAATTTGAATTTCAAATATATAACAAAAATATTATAGCATAAGAATGCCTGGCTCCTTCCACCCCATGCAAACAGAAAACAAACTCCCTGATAGCAATGGGGCATCCTGTATGTTAGCTGGCAACGGTTGGCACTGAAGCCAGGGAAGCCTCGGCCTTCTTCCTGGGACCACTCCCGAGTAGCTCACACCACTGAGGCCCACTGCACCTGGCCTGCATCAGAGTCAGAGGCCATGGCTTGCAGGTAAGATTTGAGTAACAGACTTAAGAGAAAGGGCAGTGGAGGAGGGTGGCAAGCCCTGGAGACATGTCCTGTGAGTATTACCACCTCCTCATTTCGAATTGGAAAATCTCTCATTAGCTCCGTGTCCTGGGGGTCTTCCCACCATCTCATATAGAAGCAGAAAATCCCCCATTAGCTCCGTGTCCTGGGGGTCTTCCCACCATCTCATGTAGAAGTAGAAAGTCCCCCATTACCTCCGTGTCCTGGGGGTCTTCCCACCATCTCATATAGAAGCAGAAAATCCCCCATTAGCTCCGTTACTCTGGACCTTATGGAAGTCATGAAGCCTCTTGTTTATCAGCTTCATTTCTGATACAAGGGAGCAAATTAGATGGTTTGGTTTACACAGCCTAGTAACTCGAAGATAAGATGATTTTAAACAACCTGGCAATGGTCCTAAGAAGATCTGTCGTGTAACTGGTCTCTTGACTTGCTGAGAATAGACCCTTCCTCAGGCCACTTCTGCTAAGAAGTGCTTATAAATAAAGGATGCCCTTCCAATGCCAGGCCGTCTGGAACTGGAATGTTAAGGATACAGGACTCGGCCATTGTCAAGAGCATGATGTTGTGGCTCTCTACGCTTGAGGTCCTGCTGTGTCTCGAACTCTTCCAGTGTAGGCTGCCGCCCAGATACTTGCTGGCGTGTCTGTTTCTATTGCCAAATGAATGTAGATCCTTTGCTCCAAGTTAAAATTATCCAAGAAGCTATATACTAGAACCACCTAGTAGATACTGTCTACAAGAACCCTTTGTTCTAGAAATGAAGAACTCTCTCAAGAACCCTTTCTTGTCCAGGTCACCAATTCTTGCATTTCAAATTTCAGAGAAGGCACCAATGCCCAGTGAAATCAACTGTGGCCAGGGTGGCAAGATAACACACAAAGGACAACACTTTACCGAGAAAAGACCATTTATTATTATGCTCAGTCAGAAGGGGGCTGAAAACACGGGGTGCTTCAGAGTCCCGTGGTTCCGTCAGCCCATTCTGCATCTTGTCATTCTCGCCTCTCATACAATCCCAAAGGACAACTAACTCCAACTGTTAGATTCGTCCATCCAATTCTCATTTTTTAGTAGTGTCAAACATGAATTTTGAAAGACCCGAAAACTGGAGGATTTTAATGCATCCGGCTTTCTTAGAAATGTTAGAGCTGGAGAACTGAAGCCCAGAGGGAGGCTCAGCACGGAGGTAGCGTCATGTCATTCAAGATTCCAGCCCTAGGGGGCATCCCCCTTCCTTGGCTCTTCTCTGCCACCAAACTATCCTACACAGTGAGCGCTTTCTCTCCAAGGTTGTCCAAACTATTGTTCCTCTCTCAACAATTTACTCTCTCCAATCAAAACATGAAATTAGAAAAATTCAGATTGATGACTTCAAAGTCACTTTGGGACCAGATTTCTATCCAGACAACACATTTTTCCTTTGTTCAGTTTCTGTGGCTCTGGTCAATCTCCGGTCTTGTTGCTGGAAAAGAGACAGCCGTTTGTGCGCTGTCATTGTGCTGATGAACTGCGTGAGCCTCTCTTGCTCCCTAAGTGCATCTCTCCTTCCTGCCCTTTGTTCCGAGGCTATTAAGAGCAGCAATAAAATCACAAAACCCCACTTTTGATCAATGCATTCCAATCAGAGGGAGATCTGGTCGTCCTTTCAGAGATCTATAATTAGATTGCGCTTGGACATGTGGATTGCCGCAAGAAGTAAAAATAACCACAAAGCAAAACAGTTTAACCGTAGTTTTACATCACCACCGCAATGTTTCAGAAGGAAGCTAAAGAGTAAAAAACCGGGCACAGTAGAACGAAAAGCAAGGCATTTTAAACTAGTGAGTTAATGGCAATACTTTATAAGTAGCTAGAGGCCTGAGAGCCAAACACTCAGCTGCCGATTGAAAGGTTGGCACTTCCAACAATTCCAGCCAGTTGGTGATAGGAAGCTCTGTTGATCTGCTATCATAGATCACTGCCAAGGATGGGGCAGTTGTACATGGGGTCACCATGAGTGGGAGTTGACTCACCAGCACCCAACTACAGTTGAGTACCGGTATAGTAGTCTTGCACAAAGGTAGGTTGTTCTTAAGCAGTCATTTCCCCACCCCTCCTCTCTCGTGTATAATTACAACAACCGAAGAGGAAATATGGTATTCTGATAGGCAATATTCATAGTGATTCTGCAAGGAAGGATGGAACAGCCCCTGTGGGTTTCTGAGCCTATAACTCTTCACAGGAGTAGACAGCCTCATCGTTCCCCTGCAGGGCTAGTGGTGGTTTTAAACTACTGACCTTGACGTTTCAGCCCAACTGGTAATTACTACACTACCAGGGCTCTTTCGCTATGAGTTGGCATCGATTTGATGACAGTGAGTTTGGTTTGGGATGGGCAATAAGGGGTTCCTTTGCCTCTCATAAGAGTCGCTGTGGAGTAGTGGGTTCTGCATTTGGATGCTGACTACAAGTTCAGCAGTTCGAAACCACCAGTCATTCTGAGGGGGAAAGAGGAGGCTTTCTACTTCCATAAAGAGCCACAGTCTTGGAAACCCACAGCAGCTGTTTCATTCTACTCTGTCCTAGAGAGTGACTATGAATCTTCTCTATTCAGTCTTCAACCCACGGCTCTACCTTCCGTCTTTAGCTCAGAGTTCCAGGATTATCATGTTTCATTTGGTCCTTGTTACACAGGGTCCGTGTATTGTCTGCCCAGTGTAACATTGTGCTGGAAGTCCTTTCTACCTGTGTTCTCATAAATGCCCTTTATCATGTTGAGGAAGTTTCCCAGTTCATTTCCTGAGAGTTTTATCTTGAAATGTGTCAAATTTTATGGAAACCCTTTTCTAATTTATTGATGTGACCATATGGTGTTTTAAAATTTTTTGATCGATTTATTACGTTCATTTTTCTTTCCTGTTAAAATAGTGAATTGCATGCAAAGTGGCTTCTGAGTGTTAAACCACAACCTGTACTTCTGGAATATAAGCTGTACTGTCATTTTTTTATATATTGTTAAATTTGATCTAGTGATATTTTGCTGAAGATTTTATGAGTACATAATTGGTTTGGGGCTTTACTTTTCTTATTATTGCCCTTGTCTGGTTTGGGTATTAAAGTACTATTAATATCATAAATTGAGTTGGGACATATTCTCTCCCTCTTTCTAAGTGTTTCACAATTTCTTACTTAAATCATAGAATTTACTGGGATGCTGCCATCTGAGTCTGGAGTTTTCTTTGCAGAAGATTTTTAATTGTGCTTTTTAGGGCCCTTTAGACCTGCGACAAGCACTAACTGAAAGTTAAAAATAATAATTACTAGTCCTCTGTCTGAGAGAAAAGTTTTCTCTACATCAAGTTGCTATAGCTAGAATACAACTTTTATTCCAACCAGGCCGACACTAGGAAGAATGAACTCAATTTTCCACCCCCACAAAGAACGTGTTTCCCAGTCCCTTCATTTTTATTCCATCTTCACAAACACATTTCCCTCAGCAGATGCTAGCTTCTTCACATCTGGTACTAATTTTTGTCTCTAGAGCCCAAATCCATTGTGGTGTTAGGTGCATGTAAGTATTTGAACTTGTGGACCAGGAAGCCACAAACTTGGTTGTTTGTGGTTCTCTACTGATCTCAGAATTTAAACATGAAGTTAAGCTGAGGAGTAACTCAGTGTTAGTGAGAAGAGATACCTATTGGTAATCATAGCGTTCCTCAGTAACCTAAACTCTGGAAGATTCCAATGTCACCAACATTCTGCAATACCAATATGTGTGTGTGTATAAAATCTCCCTGTAGCTTTTATATGGCCAGCCCATAGGACTCAGTACATCCTCATCTCAGAGGTTTTTACAGACAAAGATGACACTAGTTTGTGATGACAGAGAATTTGCATCAGTAGGCCTGGAATCACTCTTATTCTTGAAACTCGAGGTGATGTGAAAACAAAGTAAAACAGACTTGGGAGTTACAAGATCCAGACTTTAGAGTACTTCTGCCACCCAAAAGGATGTGTGTTTACAGATGTAAGTATCAAATGAGAACATGTGGGAATACTAGGTAGACTGCACCGATCAGTAAAAAAGGCGAGTTAATACTATTTTCCCATAGAAATGAGTTACATAGGTCGTGTGAAAACTCAGTTTCTCTCTGTGTTGGCAGTGATTGTTACCAGGCTAGCTTAAGCTAAGCCTGTTGGTAGGTAAAAGAGTTCTCTGTTCCTTTCCCCCTGCCCTCTTTTACTCGAGAACTCCCAGCCTTTTCTGCATCCCTATCAAGGTTCCATTACCCTCCTGCCGTCCCTGTAAGACCCAACCTCACCTTCAACTTTCAAATTCTCGAAGCACTCGTTACACAAATTCAAAGCTCCATCAGGCCCTAGAGGTTATGCTTTTACATAACCTGTATATTTGTAGAGGCGTTTTCAGGTACCGTGTCAGGTAGATGGGAGAGGTCTTTCAGAAGCAGAGGCAGAGGAACCCTTTAAGAAGACCCTGGACCAGTGGCTGTTAAGTTGTTTAGACTCATGGAGATGCTGTGTCTGTTGGAGTGGTATTGTGCTGTGTACTTTTCCATCACTTACTGATTTCTTAGAAGTAGATTACTAGGCCGTTCTTCCAAGGTGCCTTTGGGTGGCTTCAAACAGCCAATCTTTCGGTTAGCAGCCGAGTACACCTCCCGTTCTAGACACCCAGAGACTCCTGCTAGACGTCCGTAAGCAGATGGCCATCTATTTGCAGGGCCATATCAAAACCCGAAATAATTTTATTTTTACTAAGCAGCTTTTCTTAACACCCTGGGATTCAAATAAGCTTTCTGAGACACTTTGTGGTGTAGATTTTAAATTACAAACTAGATTTTGGTACCCTCAAATACAGCTCTTTAAGGAGATAAAATTGTTGCACACAGCTGCCAGTAGTTTCAATGAAGAAAAAAAAGTACATTTGCGTAACATCAGATGACTGTTTAATGTCTGAGATACCAATCCTTGCATCACCGTGTAGAACCCTTCCAGTCCATGCAACCAGTGACTATTACCTTATTAAAAGTTGCCCTAGTTTTTTCTAGCAGACTTGATGTCTATTTTACGTCAAGATAATCAATATGCTCCTGAGGTCACCACACCCTCCCTGGGAAGCTGCGGAGACAAAAAAGTTTCTCTGAGATCCAACTGGATCCTCGTTCCTTCAAGGTATCGTCTTCTTCCTCTTACTCCTGAGATTCCTGGTGCTGAGAACGTCTCAGAAATCCTTCACTCTCGGAAGCGGACCTGGAGGCCTACAGGCAATACAACACCACAGTGATATGAAATAGGATTCTACTAGTGACTGGAAAGGTCCTAGAGGATAAGTTTCAACTTATCTTGACACAAAACCAGTGGGAATCAGCATCTCCAAACCCTTGTAATTAGACATAATGAGGGTAAAACATGAGAGAGTTACCTGTGATGGGCTGTCCTCTCAGTATACCTGATGAATGCTTTTTATGGAGCCACATAATTAGTACCGTCAACATTTTACATATCTTACATACAATCTGAATACAAATTCTTAAAATTTACAATAAAACATTAAAATAATCTTCTAATAAAAATCAGCCTTATGTATAAGGGATCTGAATTTCATTATCTTACACACTTCTAAATAAATATCTTTGATCTATAACCTTTTAAAATATTACAGTTTATGGTGACATGATGCAGACACACCAAACAAATAGTACTACAAGTGAAAATAAAACATCAATTTAAAAATAAGAGTCTAAAATCACACTGAACTGAAATTATAGAAAATCAAAACACTAAGTCTATAGTAGTTAAATATCTAGTATTGGGATAACCAAATGCATGCTCAGCGACACACTATCAATTTTTATAAAAAAGAAAGCCCTTTGAAATTCATGTAATCTAAATAAATAAGCAGAAACATAAAGGGAGGGGACTGTACCAGTCAGTAACAACTAGGAAGTAATGTCTCCCTTTTTTCTTTTAAATGATCCTTAATGGAAAAATGCAAAATAAGAATAACTTGCTGAAAAACTGTAATTCATGTGTCTAATGCTCTTAAAATGCTGCCTATGATAGATATAAAAAGCCAAAGCAAGGCTTCCTAAATGTCAGACCACTATACCTTAGGAAAGGTTGTCCAACCTGCTTGAAATAAAAACCAGACATTTATCTACTCAGGATATGACTGAATTTTTGCTTAATGACCCCATAATGGGTCTAAATCAAGCCCTATATGAAAGCACATTCAGACATCGGAATGCGTGATCTATTAATACTGAATTATATATGGGATTTAATTTGACTGCCCAAGCATTCATTTATTTTACTTAAGGCCAGCATTAAGCCATCTAGAGCAAGATGCCATTGCCGAATGAATCCGGCATTCGTACGCCAGCAGCACGCCATCCGTGAGGGCACCGGTTCCCCAGACTGAGAGGGACGGCTCCTCAATGCTACCTCTAGACCTGCGACTAACTCCTGGCTAATCAGGCCAACTTGCCACAGATATGTTGCAATGTCTCATTTCAGGGCCAAACTTTTCTAAAATTCAGCTATTCCACAATTAAGCCTTCCTCAAAGATCTGAACCTGCCTAACTGGAGTGAAGGTAAAAGAATAACCTTTGTTATTCTACGGTGAGTATTTGCTTATGATCATTGCTGAAAGGACACACACACACACAGAGATCCATTTCACAAATGGAGAAGCAAATGAGAAAATAATGCACAGAGCTTAAATTACAGTGCCCCCAAAGTTAAATGAAAAAGACAATGATTTCATAGGCTAACCCTTTGTGACTCTACACAAGCTTAATGATGGCTGGAAGCAATATCTTTGGATTAACAGATACAAACCACAAGTGTTTTTTGACCATTTGCTTGAGAAGGTAGTTAAAAATGGAGTAGCTACAAGATTGCCTTAAGTCTGCTCAGTGAGCCTCAGGTTCGAAGCAGCCCCTGGGACGCGATGGCTGTGCTCTTGGAAGCGCATCTTTCCGTCCATAATGCTGCAAACCACAGAGTTCTTAGGGGCTGCACTCTGTGACGGCCACGGGGTGCAGGAGGAGAAACAATGGCAAGTCACAGCCATTGTTGAAATAAAAGCTGTTGAAAAGTTTCACATCTTCAATTCTCACTGCCGGCATCTGCTGCCTGTCACTCTTGAACGCTGCTAGGAGAGGTAGATCCAGTGCTTAAGTCCTGCCACTCCCTGCATTAGCTTAGTGTAATAGAAGTCCACGTTGTCCGCAAAGTCTGTGCAAACAGGTGACTCCACGTCACCCAAAGTACAGTACAAGGCGGTTCCCCCAACACTAATGAAAACAGTTACTATGCACAGCAAGATCAGTAAAATACAGGAGCCACCTCCAACTTCATCTGCAGGCACAAACAGAGACACAGAGGAAAGAACAGTGAGCCTAAATTGACAACAAAATGGAAGTTCTAGCACCTGCTGCCTTGTCACTGACTAACGTTAGACGTTTCAATGTTTGTCTTACAAGGACAGGAGTTACTGACCCAAAAGTGGTCCACAAAGGCCAACCTATCCGTGACCATGAGAAAGTCCGGTGGTGCAAGCCCGCTAGCCGCTCTCCGGGGGAAAGACAGGCTGTCTGCTCCAGGGAAGATTTACTCTTGGAAACCCTGTACAGCGTTGCAAAGAATTGGAATCGACTCGATGGCAATAAGTTTTGTTTGTTTTTTTTAAACGAGTACCACAAACATGTATACTTGTGCAGCTTGTGAATCCTCTATATAAAACTGGCTCATTTATACAATGAACATAATTACTTTTATGATTCTGCTCAAAGCATTGTTTTTAGAGTACAAATTATAATTTCACAATTCTAACATGCAATTTCGCATTCATGACCTTATTGGGATTTCATTTTCCCCCTAGTAATAATCAATTTTATTCTTACAGCATCTCAAGATAGTACAGTTCAAGTTAATACAGTGATTTCTTTATATTTTGCTTAACAACTTTAGTTGGTTTATTAGGACATCTTAATCAAGTCTCCCTCTATCATTTCTGGAAAAGCTTAATGACCTGTAATAATTAAAGAAAAAGAAGTTTTGAAAAGACTGAAAACGCTGTATTAAGAGGGTGTATGGAAGCCATTTGGGAAAGTAAGTTGGCAATTAATGTTAAATGTAAAAGTAATTAATCCCCTAAATTAGGTCATTTTGGGGGTAAACAGAGCACTGAGGTAATTCTGGGAAAACTGATATAAATCAGGGCTGTCTTAGAAAACTGGGAAAATATTGCCTCCACATTTAGCCCAGGGAGTCAGTATACTAATCATAATTTATCACAAAGAGGAAATTTTATAAAACAATTAAAAAACAAAGTCAACTTTCTTGGGATTTTACAGCAGTCTGTGATTATATCCTGTCTGTCAAAACGTGCACACAGCGCATCCCAGCGTCTGAGGACTCCCCCTCTTTACTTCTCACCCCGCTGCATTTCCCTCCCACCCCAGAATACATTTGTCATGTATTCTTCCAGATTACACACATGATTTCAGTAGTTTTATGCCACAAAACAAATCCTCTTGCCAGCGAGTCTGTTTGGACTCCCATAAACCCTGTGTGACAATGCTGCCCCAAGGGTGTCCAAGGCTGTAATCTTTACAGACGCCGTGCCATGTCTTTCTCCCATGCAGTCGCGGGTGGGTTGGAACCATCCATCTTTAGCATAACTGTTAAGCTGTGAACCACTGAACCACTTTTAGGGCTCCTTTTAGAGGGACAGAATTATATAATTGTATTATTTTGTTATTTACATTTTAAAATTACTTCTACTAATATATGTAAGCATAGTATTTAAATCAATGATTAAATATGATCATACCATTCATGCTGCGTGATTTTTTGTTTTAGTTATTTTGGTTAGTTCAGTCTTGTGATAATGTTGTTGTTTTCTGGTGGTGGGGTCCACTCTTACTCTTAGTTAACAACTTAGTTTGTATATATTTTCATTTTCCTATTCATTCACAAATGTTTAAATGTAATTTTAATATTTTCTACCATCAGTTCATTTTATCTATAGGAAGTGAAACTGTTTAGAGCTTCAGTGGCTTCCAAATATGCCAGGAACCACAAGGGGCTACTGAACCCATGGCATGTCCAAACCAATATGTGGTATTTGTGTAAAAGCATGCTGGATTCTGAAGATTTTGTGCAAAAAAAAAAAAGAAGGGGGAATGTCAAATGTTTCATTAGTAGATTATATTGGTCACATTTTAAAATAATATATTTGATACAGTGGGTTACAGAAAGTATAGTATTATAATTAATTTCACCTGTTTCTCAAATGTGAAGACTATAAAATAAAAAATAATATATTTAGCTCATGTGCATTTGCAGTGGGCAACAATGATTTAGACTCTAAATTTTAGAGGAAGAAGACCTGGTTCTTTTCATAAGATGTTGGCAAAAAGTGAGGTTTATAAAAATACTGCATAAGGTACAGAGCACAGAAACAAACCTTCATTACCACCAATTCTTTCCATAAAGGTTTCTGTTTCTCAACATAAATTCCTACCATTCCTTTAGTCCCCATGAGATAGGTCCAAAGGATAGGATTCTTATTTTAAAGACAATGAAACAGTCATTCACAAGTGACACAGCCCAAAACAATAGAGCGATGGAGGTAAAATAGGAGACTGTTGGGTGCTAAGCGCAGGATTCCTCTCAGTGAGCAACTTTTTAGGCCGAATTAGTGTTAAAAAAGAATCAGTGCTTTTGAGAATGATGATGGCGACAAATGTACATATGTGTTGGCACAATGTATGTATTTATGGATTGTGATAAGAATTGTATGCGCCCCCCAATTTAAAAAAAAAAAAAAAGAAGAATCAGTGCTAAAAAGGAGCTGATTACTTTGTCTGGAGTTGACTGTGACCGTTCCAGCCAGGTCCTGAGGTACAATGGGAGTTAGGACGCATTCCCAAGCCTCCTGCCATCTTACAATTGTGAAATCATAGAAAGCTCTGCTGCTATCACTTTATGAAAGAGAATATCGATATATTTATGCTGTTATTTTAATAATGCAGTTTCATAGAAATAGATAGAGATATATAGTAAGGTTCTTGGTTATATTCCATTTATCCTCATTCATTTAGTAGGCCTTATATAAGCCTATTATAACCCCATCTCAAGGCAGCACCATTTGTTACATGCAACCACCTACAATATAAACCCAGAAGAAAAAAAGATCAAACATCGGCAATGAACAGTCAGAAATTGCTCTTAGGGGACACTTTTTCTCCAGGTCAAGGTCAAGAAGAAGCTACAGAAAAGACTCTATTTGTAATCCAGAAGTATTTTCCACACCAGGTAGAGAGGTAATAATCAGCAATAGAAGGAAGGAAAAAAAATAGACTAACTAGAAAAAAAAAGTGCTAAACAAGGAGAGTGAAATGTGTTTCACCATGAAGGACTATCTATGAGATGGGGAAGGAGACCTGGTGGTGTCGTGGTTACGCATAGGGTTACAAACTGCAAGGTCAGCAGTTCAAAACTACCAACTGCTCTGAACGAGAAACGTGGAGCTTTCTACTCCTGTAAAGAGGGACAGCCTCGAGTCACTATGAGTCAGCATCAACTCAATGGCAGGGAGTCTGAGTTTGTTTGTTTTTGATGATGGGAGCTCATTCGTTTTTCAACTTGTTCACTTATTTGAGTAAACAAAATGCTCACCGATAGTTGAAGTGCTGATAATAGTGTGGTTTTCTGTGCTACTCGTATGGAAGACAGAGCAACTACAAATTCTGCGAGCAAACATCACAGAAGTGAATTCATTCTCTGAGCAAACACTGCGCTGAGCTCTTTACCTTGATCCAAGTTATCATCTACTTCTTGGAATCGTACTCTTCGCTTGGATGGCTTCTGCTGCATTTGGGAATGATGGTTCCCTACAGTATCCTTCCTCTTCTTTAAAATAGAGACCAGTCCTTCAGCTGGGACAACCTGGAGGATTCAAAGAACCGTATTATGCGGCATTAGTACAAATCAGTGTTGGTTTTACGAGGAAGTCTAAAAAGATTCACGTAACGGGCATCTGAGCTTCTCTTGTAGGTGTATGGGGGGGGGGGGGACGACAAACTAACAGAATAAAATCTTTACTTTTATGCACGTGGTTGTTAAATATACAAGATTAAAACATTATTTGCGTTTCTAAATCTTTGACCCGACTTCAGGGGCAGGCCGTGGATTGGGAATCAAGAGGCCTCGTTTAACTTCCGGGTTACGTAGCTTAACTTCCCTGTCGGGTCATCTTGAAATGGCGCCTTCTGTACTTCCCCGTTAGCACGAGGGAGGGTTGGTTGCTCTACAAGAGAAGCTATAATCCACCACGGCCTTTCCCCACTCGTCAGCATCTCTGGCGAAATGAACACATGTGCCTTCAAAATGGGGATTGTGCTCAATTCCTCTGGGAAATTATGCATTGAGTCAGAATCGACTCAATGAAAGTGAGTTTGGTTTTTTATTTCCGAGGTGAATTCTCAGACATGGAGTCCAGAAATCATGAGGATGGGCTGTATTCCTTTGGAAACTCCATAGGTAGGCAAGCATGGCTGGGAGGCCAAAGGTCCAGGTCTATTTTTATAAATAAAATATACCTTAGAATAGAGTCAAACCGATTAATCTATGGTTGCTTTGGAGCCACAGTGAAAGAAATAAATAGCCACAACAGGCCATAGGGATCATAAAGCTTAGAATATTTACTATCTGCCTATTTACAGAAAACCTCTTCAATCTCCCACCCTTACCCTTTCTTTCTATGCTGCTTCCTGGTTTTCACTTGGGTTAACTGCCCATCCTATGCCCAATCTTGTTTTTTAAAAAACAAAACCACAAAACCTTGCCATTTAACAGCTGTGAGACTTCAAGATGCACAGAGAAAGAAGATGAGCCGTAAGGTGAGGCAGGCTGGGAGACTAGGGCCTCACCACAAGCCCCCCTCAGAAGTTGACTTGTGAGTTGCTGTTTGCTGCAAGTGACGACACAGGGAGGCATTGTGGGCCTAACAGCGGATGTCCGTGACTTGCTGAGGATTGCCTACAATGCCACTTATCTGACCAATGGCATAAAATGCTTCATATGATTTCTAGTTTTAGCCAGCCGTCTCATATAATGGGCTATGCACAAATATTGCATATTCTATTAGTTTATTTTTATAACTCAAGGCTTTTAGGGAGAGATAATTCAATATAGGCTTAGGCTTCCCTGGACATGGGTCTGTAGACAACATTAGTTTTAAAAAAAATCAATAAGTACTCAGCAATTTATTCTTTAGGAGGATTTCAGATAATGCCCTTGGTCTGAGAAAATTACATTAGTGACATTGGAATACAATGTAAACAGAAATATGCAGAGGAATACCAGTAGTTTTTCAAGTCTTCCTTTAAGAAGTTTAACAACATTAAAGAGTCCCTTTACTGCACATGAGGAGCCCTGGTGGCATAGTGGGTTATGTTTTGGGCTGCTAACCTCAAGGTCAGTAGTTCGAAACCACCGGCTGCTCTGTGGGAGGAAAGATGAGTTTTTACTCCCATAAATAGTCTCAAGAGCCCAGAGGCAGTTCTGCTTGGTCCATAGGTTTTCTCTGAGGCAGAACAGACTGGATGGCAATTCTCAATACCTCACATATTATGTAATAAATAAAAATGATTTCACAAAAACCTTGCTGAAGCTGAAAAATAAAGGAAGTCCTGATAAGCTTGTAAAGAGCAAGGGAGGAAATGAAAATTAACTTTAATGATTCTAGCAAAATTTGGAATAGCTGGTTTTGAAAACAAATGTACAGGTTTTTATTTGACATTTCTAATTTACTCGTCATCTATTTTCTCCATAAAATTGAGTCGTGTTATTTACAAACGGTAAATTCACACACCATAGATATTTACAAGTTGCTTTAACTTGGAAAACTAATCCTATACAGGCAAGATTCCAGGATGCGCCTGAGTGACATCACTGTTAGTGTCCTGAATCACTGTGATATGAACTTGAATCCATAAATTCTAGAAACAGATCCAACCATGAATCACAAGAGACCGCGAGTACAAATAAGTGGGTATTGAAAGGCTGAGAGAAACTACTGGAAAGGCATAGAATGTTCTCAGGGCAGCAGCTGTTAGGGCCCAGCCCTAGTTCTTGCTCAGCAGAGCGTGGGTGCTTAGCTCTAGAAGCCCTATTGTAAAGGGACAAAAGTCTCACCTCAGGGGGCAACAAACTGTGACAACTACTTTAAAGAGGGAAGCAGCAGAGTGTGAGAAATTATACAGCTGAGTGGGTAGGTCAAAATTTTGTTTTGATTATTAAAAAGAAAAAAAGCTTTGCTTTGATTCCCTTAACTTTGGAGTGAAGTACTAACGACTGCACATACAAATATCCACTTAAAGTAGGTGTTCTTCTTTTCTTTCTCCCCACCCAAACCTTTAATGCATGAGTCCTGCCCTACTGACTGTTCTGATAAAATGTGTTCATGCCAATATGTCCTTTCAATTTTGCTTAGGATCTCCTTCAGGCTTTTGTGTCTGTCCTCTGGTTCCATCTGCCTATGGATGGAGAACAGGGGATGGTGGGACCAAGTTTAAGCCCGGAGATGCAAGCCAAGGAGGAAGCCGTTAGGAGGCAAGTGGGCATGGAAGACATGAGAACTCATCCTTTCTGGTTTCTTGAGGGTTTGGGGCAGAGGTCTTGGAAGCGATCCTCTGGCACAGGAATGCCTACTGACCACATCACAACAGTCAAGTGTAAAGAGCTTAAGAAGAACACTTTGGTAGAGTTTGTCTTAAATTCTGAGATAGAAAGCCAAGTGAGGCAAAAAGCATCATGGTCTTAGGTTGGGGTCTCACTCGGAAGTTTGTCAAGTGTTTCTAAATAGAGTGGAAAGTTGACTGCGGGCCCACAAAAACATGTCTTCCCCAAACTCCTCTAAAGCCATTTTCATTTGTTGTTTTTGAAACCTTGGGGTAAATATTAAACAATTTTTAAAAATATTTTAAATATGTTAAGTGTTCAGTAGTTAAATCTCAAAATATAAAGCTTTAAAAATAAATTTAGTTTCTGACTTCAATGATCAAATTCCCTCCCTCCTCATACATTAAGCTACATAAGGTATAATTACGAGGGGGTACCTCCCAATGGAAAAGAGCTACGCCAGGCAGAGCTTTCATAGTATGTATTTTTCCTGCGAAGGGAGCATTGAGCAAGTCCCTCACTGGCAATGGCTGGGGTAGGTTCTTTCTGGTCACAGTGAATTTTTTTGTGAAAGCAGTTTTACTCAAACCTCATATTTTGTGATGGCTGATTTAAGAGAAGAGTGTGAAGCTGTGAAATTTTGTTTCCTGCTCAGGAAAAATGCCACAGAAACTGTTGTGATGTTCAAGATAGCTTACAAGGAACGTGCTATGGGAAAACCTCAAGTGTACAAGTGGTATTTTCAATTTTAAAAAAAAAGGTGAAATGTTGATTGATGACAAAACTCATGCCGAACAAACAAAAATGTTAACTCGTAGTGCATTTGGAGTTCGTTCCACCAGGTCAGACTGTTAATCAAGCTTTCTATTTAGAGGTTCTGAAAAGACTGCCTAACAGTGTGCGACAAAAAAGGCCTGATTTCATCAAAGAACCAAAAATCATATCATTGTAAATGAGGGGGAGTGCAGAGTGGGGACCCAAAGCCCATTTGTAGGCCACTGGACATCTCCTTACAGAAGGGTCTCAGGGAGGAGATGAGCCAGTCAGGGTGCAGTGTAGCAACGATGAAACATACAACCTTCCTCTAGTTCCTAAATGCTTCCCCTCTCCCCACTATCATGATCCCAATTCTACCTTACAAATCTGGCTAAACCAGAGGATGTACACTGGTACAGACAGGAACTGGAAACACAGGGAATCCAGGGCAGATGATCCTTTCAGGACCAGTGGTGAGAGTGGTGATACCAGGAGGTAGAGGGAAGGTGTGGTAAAAGGGGGGAACTGATTGCAAGGATCTACATATAACCTCCTTCCTGGGGGATGGACAACAGAAAAGTGGGTGAAGGGAGACGTCAAACAGTGTAAGACATGACAAAATAATGATAACTTATACATTATCAAGGGTTCGTGAGGGAGGATGGCAGGGAAAGAGGGGCAAAAATGAGGAGCTGATACCAAGGGCTCAAGTAGAAAGAAACTGTTTTGAGAATGATAATGGCAACAAATGTACAAATGTGCTTGACACAATAGATGGATGGATGGACTATGAAAAGAGTTGTATGAGCCCCCAATAAAATGATGTTTTTTTAAAAAAAGGCCTGATTTGTGGAAGACAGGGGACTGGTTTTCCCATACCACAATGCACCTGCTCACGCAACCATCTCAGTGCGCCAGTTTGGGGCAAAAAAGCAGCCCTCTCTTGCCCCATGCACCTGATTCATCTGACCTCACTCTATGCAACTTCTTTTTGCTTTTGCAAATGTAGAGGGACATGAAAATACAGTGATTTGATGACATAGAAGAGGTGAAGGAAAAAATGAGGGAGGTGCTGTCAGCCATCCAAACAGATGGGTTTGAAAAATGTTTCCAAGACTGGACTTGCAGACTCTTTGAAGGTGATACGGTTGTATTGTAAAAAAAGAACTGAAATACATAGCTTGGGTGGAGATGTTTCTGGTTTGGTGGGGAGGAACCCCCTTGTATGCAATCATTCCTAGTGATGCTCTATGAATAGCTGCAGAATTAAACGCAAATAAACAAACAAGAAACCAGAATCAAGCTGCCCTAGTATATTTGCAAATAAGCAGCATTTCCAGCAATTCTCCTCAAACGTCAATGACCATTTAAAATAAGATTTTAAGAATGAGCTGGTATAAAAGAAAAAGAAATTCTTTTACAACTCCACCAGCATACAGAAACACTCAGAGCTCTGCTGTTCGAAATGCTTCAGGAAAATGTGTGGCAATCTTTTCTTTAATGATGTGAGGTCTACTCAACCCAGAACAACCTCAAGGTCAGGTGCATTTTCAACCAAAGTATATGCTTGGTTTTCCATTAATGTAAGAACTTACATTCACAAACCATAACAGCACATTATAAATATATTAATGCCAAAGACTGCAGGAGTATAGGTTAAATAGACCACTATTATTTTTCCCTTAAAGAAAAACTGATGCACTCTATCGCCTTTAGATTTAAATTCTATCAGAACTATGTCAGTGACTGTGTAAGCTTCATGTAAAGACATTTCGATGTCATATTCAATCCTCACAGCTCTCTTATATAAACATATAAGAGATGAAGAAACCAAGTAGAGCGGGCTTAAGCAACTGGCTTAAGCTTGCACTAACAATAACTGGCAGGGTTTGATTAGTTCATATTTCCTTGCTTAAAGGGACAACATGATCAGTATAAAACGGAAAAAGAAACAATAAAGTCATGATCTCAGTTTCTAAGCTCTAGAGAAGTGTTTAACAAGGACAAGTCCAAATCAGAATTCTTAATTCTCTTCCCCTCTAGAACTGCTTCTTACCACCATATCTCATATTTAATATTCTCAACTTCTCCATGAAAAATATGCCTTCAGTTTAGAAACAAATTGAACAAAAAGATAAATAACATATGCTGAAAGCTAGAAAACAAAAAAGAAAGTAATACATGGGAAAGCATGCCATGTTCACTGACTGGAAGCTGACTGCTATGTGAACAATACTCCCCAAGTTCATCTACAGATCCAATGCCATCCCAATGAATCCACAAGGTCCCCTCCCTATCACCCCCCTATAATTTCCAAAAGGACAGATGTAATACCTCCCGATTTCAACATTTTTACCAAGCAATGATCATCAAGACAGCATGGTATTGGTTCAAGGAAAGACATACAGATCAGTGAAACAGATTTGTGATCAGCTGACTTCAGTAAGGGTGTCAATTAGACACTCTTGCTTTGGATCAGCCACTAGGGGAGGATAGTACATTTGGTGCAGTCGAGAGCCAGCGAGCCCCTCAGTAAGATGAACTGGCACGAGAGTCACAATGATGGACTTCCAACATGTAAGCAACTGTGAGGATGACCCAGAACCAGGCAACAGTTCATTGCACTTCAAGACCATGCGTTGGGATCAGCTTGATGACAGCTATCTAATATATGACTAATTGGAGAGAGAGAAGATAACAGTAGAGGAAGGTGATTTTTTCATGACTACTTACTTATTTGCTATTGCAAGGCCCAGAAAAAATGATTACAATGAAATGAAAAAAGAGCTGGATACAAGACAATAATGAGTTAATCATTAATTAATTCAAAAATGAGAAATAATAAAGTAGGCAACTTTTAAATAGAAAGGCAAAGATGAGGGCTTGGGTTATCTCCTTGGGGCTTTAGACACCTACGTAAACCTTAGGTCAACCATTTCCCAGGAACATTCTTATGCTATTGGAAGACTGTATGTCCTCTAATTGCGAAGAAGCTGAACTTCCCTTACAAAGAGCCAGTCTAGGACTAAGAATCAGGGTTGTTGTTTCTAGAACGTACTTCTGTCTTAGATCCACAGGACAGCTACTTGCATGGTTTCATAGAACATTACTGCTAGGCATTAAGAAGAAAAATATGGTTCATGTAGAAGTGAATGTAGTTGGCAATCGAGGAAGCTACAATGGTTTTAATTATCTTTAAAATCTTTTCACAAGGTTTTACTTTCACATATATTTTAACGTCTACTTTGGCTTTGTTACTTTTTCATTTTCCTCCTGAAATTAATTTTCTTAATTAAAATGCTGAATTAAAAAAAAGGGTATTCAAAAACCAAACTAAACTCATTGCCATTGAGATGATCCCTTCTCAGAAAGCCTATAAGACAGAGCAGAACTGCCCCTTTGGGTTTCTGAGGCTGTTAATCAATAATAGAGAAGAAAGCCTATCTTTTCCCCACAACACAGATAATGGTTTGAACTAATATATATAAAGTTATAGTTTTATATAATTCCCAGACCTGTCTCTGTGGGTTTCTGAGATGAAGACTTTGTGGGAGCAAGGAGAAGAAAGCTCAGTCTTTCTCCTGAACAACGGGTATGACAGGACTTAAATGCCAAGTTGGGGGGTAGGGATGGGGAAGGTCAGGTAGCTAGTATCCTAATTTTCCAAAGAGAATAAAGAGAGTTAGGTAAAAAGTAACTGTGGGAGATTGGGAACTGGTGAAGTTGGGATTAAATTAAGGCAATCTAGTTTACATAAAGTCTGCCTTTCCCCAGGGGCTGTGGTTTTGGCATAGCTTTAATGTTTTGTTTCTTTGGAACCTTTTAAATGCCTTATCAAATAAGCACAGTCATCTTTGTCTTTGTTTTTATTAGTTTCATATTGTTAGCTTTATGTTCTTTAGGGAAATTTCAACACTATCATATTTATAATAAAAGGACTTAGGAGTCAAGTAGTAAGTTTTAAGCTTCTTCACGCCTAAATTCTAAAAATTAATACTATAAGAAAGGGGAAAAAGGCGGGGGGGACTCACAGCATGCAACTTAATAGCTTAGACATTTATCCATTATGTCCTGGTCTTAGTGTGAGGTTGAAAGCTGTCCTCTACTTGGTTAGACTGTTTTAAAGATTTTAAAATATATATTAATAAGAGGGAAAAATACTAAACACAATTTATCTTCTAAATGCATGAAGAGAGAACGAGAGAGAGTACACGATTTTCTTATAAGAATGTTTCTAAAAAAAAAAAAAAGAATGTTTCTAACTTTATCCTGATTGTAATTCTTAGAATAACCATATAAAAGCCACAGCAAAATACAAAATAATGTTCACAATGCTTATGTACCCAGAGGCATGCAACATGGCTTGCAAAAATATAAACTTCATTAAGGTTAAAAGTCATTTTATTCTTCAGTAGATTTAAGTAAACATAACTATTAATGTAAGAATGAACATTAACTAAAATTTCCCTTTGTGGTTGAGACTAGAGAAATTTTACCAAAACAAAGTTTAACATATATATGCTTCTCAGATTTCATTTTGTTTAGCTTAAATCACTAATTTACCTCTGCGATCTCTATCCTTTTTGCAAGATCATCAAGAGAAAGATCGCTCTCATCAGAAGGCAGGCTCTCCTGTAAACTATAGGACGCCTCTTCCGGGGAGAGATCCTGAAGGAGATCGGAATCGTCCTCTTGGTTATCTTCATAGGAAAGAGAATCTTCCGTATATTTTAAGCATCCTTCTAAAAGACTATTCAAATAATCTTCAGTTTCTTGGCTGACTTGGTCATCCGTGCCTGCCTTCTCCTCTGGGGCCATACACACCCCTGGAAGCACTGCACTCAAGTCAGAGCCAGAGCCACCTGAGTCAGGCTGACCCGGTGGTGATTTTCCATCCTGGTCGGTGAGGTCAGGTTGCGGCAGCTCATTCAGTTCATTGTTCTCAAGCTGGGCTGTGGGCAACGCCTCAGAAGCATCCAGAAGAGGCGATAGGAGTTCCTCAGAAATCAAGGCAGGGAGTGCCTGGGCACAGCCTGCTGAAACCAAGGGCTCTCTCACTGACTCGGGGGAACACACCACCTGCGGCTCTGCAGAAATGCCCTCTGTTCTGGCTACATCTTTTTCAGCTAGCTGCCAGCAGTTATCGTCCTGACCGGGATTCTCAGAAGCAGCTGGCCCAGACCTGCCCCCTGCTGCCTCTGCGGACTGGGTGTGGAGCTGTAGGGCGGCTGCAGGACTGCCGGGCGGCTCCTCCTGGTGGCTCTTCCCCGCAGTGTCGGAAAGGCTGGAGGAAGCAACCGGCCTGTCAATCTCTCCTTTATGTGGGCTTTCTTCACCTGGCTGCAGGCCGAGACACGTTTCTCTCTCTGAAAGTAAGAAAGTTGCTTTAGGACGCCAAATGACATTATATATAGAATGGATGAGAGGGGACATAGTGAAAACATATGTAACACACTATTTGAACCCTCTCACATGGGAATTCGGTTAGACAACAATTTATTTCTAATAAAACAAATTCATTGCTTTCAAGTCCATTCTGACTCACGGCAACCCTACAGAACAGAGTAGAATTGCCCCTGAGGGTTTCCGAGACTGTAACTCGTTATGGGAATAGAAAGCCTCATCTTTCTCCCAAGGGGCAGCTGGTGGTTTTGAACTGCTGACTTGGTGGTTAGCAGCCTAATACGAAATCCACTATGTCACCAGGGCACCTTCCAATATCTTTAGTAAACATTTTAGTAAATAATCCATTACATGTCAAAATGACTAGACATTCCTCACAATTATATTAAGAGTAAAAATAAATCAAGTCTTCGCTGTAATCGGAAAGGTCCATCCTTAAAGGTTTATAAGATATACACCTAAACTTTATTGGCTTTTTATCTGATTTAAGTGAATATTTTAAAATTCAGAAAAATTCTTTCAGTACAAATAATCCCTGACTTACAGTGTATTTTATTTATGGTAAACCTCATTTAACACCATCCTCTTTTGGGGCTACACTTTATTGTTAGTAAATTTTCCTGGGAGAAAGCTATGCAAAAATGCATGCAGGAGATAAGAGAAAAAATGATGAACTATGTGAAGGCCCTCTAAGCATTTGATTAAGAGAGTAAAGTCAGTGGGAAAATCTTTCATATGGCAAAAATCCTGAATTTTACCTGGATGTCATGGCAGATCACAAAAAGGGGGATTGATAGTGTAGTACTTCGTGGATTTTATATAAAGGAGAGAAATGCTGAAGAAGGAATGAGGAAGAGGAAAAAGAGAAATAGCTGATGAGAAATTACATCCTCATTCCCATGGTGACTTCACAGTGCAGTTACTGCCACAAATGCCAACATTATCCGGCTCTTCATTGTTGGAATAAATGTTTATAATTTGTGTTTTTTTTTAACAATTTACTGGGGCTGATACAATTCTTTTCACAGTTCATACATATACATACATCAATTGTATAAAGCACATCTGTACAGTCTTTGCCCTAATCATTTTTTTCTCTTTTCTTCTTTTACATTTTATTAGGGACTCAAACAACTCTTACCACAATCCATACATATACATACATCAATTGTATAAAGCACATCCATATAATTTGTGTTTTTAATGTAGGCAATATATATATATATGTTTATATATAATATTTTAAGCTCCCAAAGACAAAGATCTTACTTGTAATGATACTGATAATAAAAGGCAATAATCATAAAAACGAAAAAGCAGGAAAAAATGCAACATTTCATTTATTGAGTTATTATTCATTATATCAGAACTGACTTATGACAGAGTTGGGAAGAAACTTGTCATTAAGTCAGGGACTACCCTACCTGTATATTTAACACATAGCAGATCAAGGGAATCTTTTTACATGATGAACATTTCGAATTTAAAATCTCTGAAGAAAGAAGCAACATGGATTCTGATTGACTAAGACTAAAGACCATAATATCTCTGATTGACATGTTTGCAAATTACTTGCAACTTCATAAAGGGAGGCAGCCTGGGGTAGCAGCAAGAGGAGAAGAGATCCAATGCATCCCATTCCCGTGCTGTCCGCCTTCTCTGCCGCGGGCTTTCTCCACGCAGCACCTGTGGGAAACTCCGCCAACCTGCCCCTGCCACCGAGTTGATCCTGACTCGTAATGTCCCTACATAGGGCAGAGGAGAGCTGCCAATTGCATATCATATAAGGACCCAAGGAATGCAGAGATGAATCAAAGAAAATGGAAATGGAAACTGCACTACAAGCCAGGCATTATTAGAGATAAGGAATTGGAAGTGAAATAAAACAAAAGTTATTGACTATAATGAGAAGCTCCAAAACGTTGAAAATTTCCATGATCCATTTTCACAAACTTTTGGAAGTACTCCCATGAATCATTTAAATGTAATTATTCTAAAACTTTCCCTTTCTCATATTCTCACATATCTCTGTATTTGTTTTCTTACATTTATTCACAGAATAATAAATCTGAAGAGACCAAAGCTGGAAAATTTGGTATTTCCCATTAACACACATATGTTATCAGACTTGGGCAAGTCTCTATAATAAAATGTTGGCTAGTGGGCTTTGGGTTGCTGATGTTTTTGTTAATCCATACCACTTGAAACATGCTATGTTCAATCAGATACCAGAAGCCCCAAGCTGTGAATCAAAGCGCCCAAGAGAAGAAATTTAGCGTGATGTCTCGGTTTTCCCATCAGTGCCACGCACCAAGTTCACAGAGAGAGAGAATTAAAAGATAACAGGAAAGTTTCCATGAACTTTTTGGAGCCTCCTCATACCTGCCAGCAGAGGCCAAGCTAAAGGTGGCGCCCGGCTAAAGCTAGGCAGCAACCAGTGCCGCTTCTGAGATTCAGACAAACAGCTCACAGCATCGCTGCCCAGAGTGCATGAGGGGGACTCAATTTTACATTTCTTTCACTTTATGTACGTTGTAAAATGCATTTTACTGATTTATGATATAATAATGACTATTGGGGGGATATACACACACGAACACAAATACAAGTTAGTAGCACTGACCTAAGACAAATCCCTACTTAACCTCTCATCAGAGGAAAATAAAAAAATCCCCCAGCTATTTAGCCATTTCTGACTCGTAATTCTATAGGACAGAGTAGACTTCCTCGGAGGGCTTCCCAGGTGGGTTCAAGACGCTGGCCCTTTGGCCAGCTGCCAAGTGCTTTAACTGTGCCACCAGGGCTCCTCCGACCAGGGGAGAAAATACAACATGCTTTGCCATGGAGTTGATTCCAATTCATAGTGACTATGTAGGGCAAAGTAGAAATGCTCCTTTGAGTTTCCAGTGCTAAATCTTTATGAGAGCAGCCTCATGTTTCTCCTGAGGAACAGCTGGCGGCTTTGAACCTAGGATCTTGCTGTTAGCAGTCAGGCAGTGCTACCAGGATTTCATTATCTGATAAAAGAGGATAAGATCTTTTTAAAGTGCCTTATAATGAATAGGGATAACTCTGCTAGTTACCACTCTAAGATGTAGTCAGTTATATGGCCCTTCTAGCCATAATCTTTTATGAGACCTTAGATGAGGCATGGTGGTAGAGTGGCCATGTGGTAGATTGTAATCTGTAAGCTCAGCCATTGGAGAGAAAGATGGGGGCTACCTACTCCCATAAAGAGGGACAGTCTTGGAAACCCAGAGAGGCAGTTCTACCCAGTCCTATAAGGTCGCTATGAGTCAGAATCGGTTTGACGGCAGTTATATAGTATATTAGTATAATGAATACAAGGTTAGTTAAGTTGAAGGCAATAACGTAGCTTATCCTTTCAGGGAAACTCAGCCAAAACACCTGACACTACTTCTTTGTATCAGCACTCCAAGGTTCACAAATATAAAGCCACGGAATATGAGTCAGTGTAAAAATCATAAATCAGGAAAAAGTACTTACTTATTTTTTTAAACTACCACATTATGATCATAAGAAAAAAAGAGTTTCTAAAGTCCTAACTTGCTGTTGTGAATCTTCTTTAAACACTATTAAAAGTATAAAGAATTGTCTGTCCAGGAAATTTTCTAGAGCTACTATCTAAAAAGTTAAAAGCAAGAAAATGATGATGGCAACATATGTACAAATGTGTTTCATACAATTGATGTATAGATTGTTATAAGAGTTATAAAAGTCCCAAGTAAAACAATTTATATATATAAAAAAAAGTTAAAAGCAAATAGCAAAGATAACCTTTTTTTAAACAGCTTTATTGGCATATAATTCACATACCCTGCAATTTAATGGTTTGAATATATTTCAAAAGTTATGTAGACAACACCACAACCAATTTTAGAATATTTCCTTCATTCTTGTACCAATTATTAATAGTTTCCTATTACCACCCCCCAGCCTCCCCTGCCATAACCCTAAGGAACTATTAATTTAGTTATTGTCTCTATGGATTACCCATCCAAGATTTCATATAAAGAAAATCATACCAAAAAAATTACTTTCGGGGGGCAAATTGTTACATTAAATTAGAAAACTGAAATTCTTCTTTTTAGTTAATATTTTTAGCTTAAAGCATGAAGTAGTACAAAATATAATTCACACTGCTGGATAAGAAATATTGCTGGATAAATATTGGAAGTGTATATATATAAATTAAAGCACATCATAGATTAGTCAACAAAAATGAGACAAGAATGGCTACAGATAAGTCATAAAAATGCCACTCGTCAAAAAAAAGATTCAAACATGACCATGAACCACAGCGCCACCGTAGCTTGCTCCTCTGTCAAATTCATAGCCTTTAAAGATCGAGATCCACAGAAAGAACTTAATGCAAAGTCAGTACAATCATTGTGGAGCTTTAAACAGAAAAAGATATATTGAATACACTAAAAACAATCCTGCTCAGAGCATACTTGTACAGTCCTTGCATATTCTATTAGGTACATAAAACCACCTAATGAAAACACAGAAATGATTTTATATTTAAAACAAATTTAGGTTTTACCATCTCTACTAACAAACATTTAAAATTGGAGTAATATTAAAAAGAAATCCTGTTTTGCTACTTTGCTAAGAAAACATCTAAAAAGGGTAAATGATAGACAATTCTTCACAGCAATACAGACCTGTCAAATATTGGGAGAGGGTGGCACCTTTCCTGAATTAACTTAAATTAACTAAATTAACTTAAATTAACTAAATTAACTTAAATTAACTAAATTAACTTAAAAACATGCCTGACTCGAAAGAGGGAACCGATTACAAGGATCTACATGTGACCTCCTCCCCTGGGGGACAGACAACAGAAAAATGGGTGAAGGGAGATGTCGGAGAGTTCAAGGTATGACAAAATAATAATTTATAAATTATCAAGGGTTCATGAGGGAGGGGAGAGTGGGAGAGAGGGAAAAAATGAGAAGCTGATGCCAGGGGCTTAAGTGGAGAGCAAATGTTTTGAGAATGATGCGGGCAATGAATGTACAAATTGTGTTTTACACAATTGATATATATGTATGGATTGTGATAAGAGTTGTATGAGCTCCTAATAAAATGATTTTTTAAAAAGAAAGAAAGAAAATTTCAAAAATAACCCAAACATACCTGACTCTCTGCCTCGCTCACTTGGGTCTTCATCACACACTCTCAGCTGTGTACAGCACTCTCTTGCCAGGGATTTTTCTACAGCTACAATCTAAAAAGTTAAAAACAAGTTTAAAAAACAGTATTTTTCTTTCTTCCAACTGTTGCATTGAATTAGAAAGCTAAAAATAGTTTGAGAAAGGTTTCATTATTTTTAACAGAGTCCATAAATTATAAGACACTAACACTTTTTCTATAAATATTTTCAAAATAAACTCCCTTACCTTATGTTTGGAACACACAGGGCTATAGAGAAAAAGAGAGAGAGAGAAATTTTTTTTAAATTACAGCAACAATACACTTCCAAAAAAATGTCACTGAAAAGTTTTTTTTTTTAAAAATCCAGTTTCTCTGGATTCTAATATTAGCACACAACATTTTAATGGCTGAAACACTGCCGCTGGCTTATGAAGTTCCAAGTACAGCTACATCATGTGTTAGCTTCCTTAGACAATATCTGTCAAAAACCTCTGGGGGATTACAAATGCTAACACAGAGATAAATAAAAGAAAGTTCTTTTACTAATAATATATTTTATCAACATTGCATATAATAAGTATTATGTTAATATATCATATTCTAAAATAGATCATTGTAAAAGCATTTTTATTAGAATTAACCATGGAAACAGACAACATAAAAAAGCATAATTTTTTCACCCAACCTTGTCCTTAAAAAAGCATACTTTTAAAATATTATATCTTAGTGAATAACTGAAAATAGCAGAATGCATTTATTCACCTGAAGACAGGCAAAAAACGGTTTGTTGCTACTTTAATTATAATATTAAAACAGATAACAACCAAGTATCTGTGACCCTTAGGCTGAATAAACTGCTGCACAGTATTATGATCTATGCCGCAATAAAACAGAACTACTCTGTTCTATATAATAACAGATGAAACAAAAATCTATTAGCTGTGATTCCATTTATATGAAATCAAACAATAATGTCAATATATAGCTATATGGTTACCTTGCAATTGGAGTAATGACTTTGTGCACGAATAAGGGAGCCTTTGGAAAGGCTAGAGTTTTCTGTATCTTGATCAGTGATATATACATATATACATATATACATATATATACTTATATTTATGGTTAAGTCCAACTGTTTTGCTAAAAATTCATAAAACATTTACTAAATAAAAATACTTGATGCCACTGTTTCCTGGCATAGCCTTTATCTACATCTACATGCTCCTGGTGGTAGTGTTTCCATCTCTGTAACCCTTCTCCAAGGAATTCTGGGCTGTTCATCCTGCACGCTATCAAAATGGCAGTTTCGGCATCCTTGAAAGACTCAAATCACATTCCTTTGAAATGCTGAGTTTGGGGAACAAAAGAAGTCTGAAGGGCCAAGTTCAGGGTTGTGGGTAGATAAGGTTTTTCTCAATGAAATTTTTGTAAGACCAAAGATTCAACACTAAACTCACTGCCATCAAGCCAATTTTGTCTCCTAGTGGCCCTACAGGACAGGGAAGGACTGGCCCTGTGGGTTTCTGGGATTTTAGCTCTTGACAGGAGTGGAGGCCTTCCTTCCTCTTTCACCCAATGGCTGGCCTTGCACTCAGCAGCCCCATACATAATCCGCTCTGCCACCAGGGCTCCTTGCCATGCTTGAAGGATGAGCGCTGCCACGATGGAAAATATTTCTTGGTACAGGTTTCCTGGCCCATTTTTCTCACCAATGCAGTTTTCAATTTTCTTAAAGCTTCTTTAAAAGCCCCAGTCCATGTCCTTGAAAAACTCTCAAGATTACCTCTTTGCAATTCCCTCCAAACAGTTACCCTAACTTTCTCATCCAGCAGATTGGCTGAAGTCACCATTTTTATTGGATTTTGCTGTCTGGATTGTATTGGTTTAAAACCATGACTGGTCCCAGTTCTAATTCGTTTCATGAAATCATCTTCAATTAGTTTCAATTCTGTTTGAAAGATGACAGTAACATCAGCTCTTGAAGCTAGCAGATCTTTGCACAAAGTTTTTGGCGTCCATTGAGCCAAAATTTGCCAAGGCCAAGATATTTACTTAAAATTAAAAATCCCTAGCTACGTGCGATCCCAAATTTAGCAGCTATTAATTCAATGGCAATTCTACTTGTCTTCTTCCAGCAGCTCTGGACTTCAGTTAGTTTCTTTATTCGTCAAGGAAGAAAGTCTTCCCTCTTTTTGTTCACCTTTGAGGCTTCCCTGATCTTCCTTAAAATGCTTGATCCATGCAGAAACTGTGTTTTATGTGGGACAGTATTCCATAAATTTATTGCAAAGCTTCAACGATTTGACAAAATGTGCCCTTGAGTTTTGTTTAAAATTCAGTATTAGCCCTGACAAAAAATGACAATTTTTGCTCTAACACAAAATATCCCGTTTTTTAAGGTACTTAAGGATACTAAGACCAGTTTATCATTGAAAAAACGTAACTGCAGTCATTCACTGATCAGAGACAAGCTTAAACACATTTTGTTTAGAATAAATGCATTCATAAATAAACTGAAATCCTAGTAATTTTTAAAACTTAAAGTTTGAACACTGTTGTTTATAAACCTTCACTCAAAAAAGTGTTCTTTAAAAAACAAATTATTTTACTTACTTTTGTTGTTATAAAAATGCACAACAGAACATAACAATTCAATAATTACTACTAGACATTTGCCATCATAGAGGCTGAAGAAGAACCCATCTCTGCACCTACAAATACCCTTTAAATGTTGGTCTCCAAATTAAGGAGACCCAAAAGCAAGTTCTGTATCTGCTGCATAAGCTATGTGATCTTTACTTGGTGCTGGCCCATTATTGATAAGGGGAGCTTATCTTATTCTTTGAGATTCTGGGACACAGGGAGGAAAAACACCAGAATGGGGATCTTTCAGCCTTTATTTTCAAAATCCCATCCATCTTTACTTTAATCATAATCATGCGCCCTCACCTTCAAAATTCTGAGTCTTCAACTAGTGAACTGAAAAACATGATTTAAATACTTCATTATTTCTTTAACTTTTGAAATATAACTCAAGAAAGTCAGGTGATGTAAAATGATCTGGTAAATGTAGTTTTACTTCTGCAGCACCTGGGATAAACAGTATATTACATATTTGCTTTCCGGCATGAGGCTGCCACTGAACAATGCTATTTTTACTATAATTTACAAACATTGCTAAACAAAACTACAGAAATTGTCCTAATTGACAAATTAGTCCATCTAAATTGCTTCGTTTTTCAGCAGCAAAGAGATCAAAACTTTGAAAGTTTCATTTAAAAATTTCTAATCAGAAGGGTCCTTTGAACTGTGATAAAGCTGACATTTTGCCGAGTTGAAAGAAATTAAGATGAAAACTCGAGGAGGGCACTAGTATTTTATTACAACTCTAACTGAAAATATTCGCTGTTTAGAAAAAAGTACACTTTGTATTTCAAACACTCAATGCTACAATGCTTCTGCAATACTCCAGTCCCCTCATTCTGACCAATTACTGATATACTTACTCTTGATGAGTTGTGCAAAATTTAGTAAGCCATTCAAAATCTTCACTATTAAATCCTTTTACTGAATTCCTTTGAGACACGACTGTGTGTGGTTGTACAGTTTTCCATTTTGCTTCTAAATTTAAAATATTTATTAGTTATTGACTCTTACAAAACATATTTAGAAGGAAAAATAGTTAACTGACATCCTTGATAAAGACTGGCATGGACAATCATTGTTCTATACCACCTAAAAGTTAGCACAGAATTTAGAAAGTGATTACTCTTCAATATAAATATTCCAGAATGATATATGTATTAAATCCCAACTAATTGAAAAAAAATTCCCACAACTAAATTAGTCAGTAGGGCATGCAAATTAATCATAAAAATATCAAAATAACAAGCATTCTTTTATTATTAACATGAAGAGTGATACACAAAGATGAACGTTTCTCACAATAAAATAGTTTATGATTTATTTCAGAGGACAGCACTGAATCTGTAGCTCCGGGAGAGGGACATGTCTGATCAGAGCACTTGGGAGTAAATGAAGGGGGAGGAAGAGAGAGTCACGCACATCCTGGCCCACCAAGCCTTGAGGAAGATATTCCTGCTCAGGGCAGCCAATCCACAGAGAGACCACATGGCCGGCCCCACTATGAGACATGACATCCCTCACTGACCCATAACCCTACAGGGGACAACACTGGAGACACAGTGTGAGAATTCCACCTGATCTGATCCCACCACACTGAGGCAAAACACTAAGGATGTGCAACAGAAGAGCAAGTGGAACAGAGCAACAAAGTCCCAAGGGAATACCAAAAATGGACTTTGGGGCCAGGGCTTGGTACTCCAATAGACTCAACTGGAAAACACTCCTAAAGGCCAACAAACAGTCCTTGAACTAACTACAAGCTTTTCTTTCTTGTTCTGTTTTGTTTTGTCGTTAGCTTGTTGTTTTATTTGGTTGCTTGGTTTTGCTCTGTCTTGTTTTTGTGCATGTTACTATCTCTGCAGGTCTGTCTAGATAAGATAGGCTGGATGAAAAATCTGGAGAAAACAACAGGACCCACAGTTCCGGGTGGGACATGGGAAAAGAGGAGGTGGGGGGAAAGGTAGTGGTGTTAACAACCCAGGGACAAGGGAACAAGTGATCCAAATTGGTGGTGAGGAGGGTGTAGGAGACCTGGTAGGGCATGACCAAGGGTAATTTAACCAAGAGGAATTACTGAAACCCTAATGAAGGCTGAACATGATAGTGGGACAAGATGAAAGTAAAAGGAAATAGAGGAAAGAGCTAGGATATAAAGGACATTTATAGAGGTCTAAGTACAGGCATGTACATATGTAAATGTATTTAGGAGGATGGGGAAATACCTCTATGTGTATATAGGTATAGATTTTGTATTAAGGTAGTAGATGAACATTGGGCCTCCACTCAAGTATTCCCTCAATGCAAGAATGCTTTCTTCTATTAAATTGGCATTCTTTGATGCTCACCTTTCCAATACAATAGCTGAAGACAAAGTGGGTGAATAAGCAAATGTGGTGAAGAAAGCTGATGGTGCCTGGCTATCAAAAGATATGGCGTCTGGGGTCTTAAAGGCTGGAAAGTAAACAAGCGGCCATCTAGCTCAGAAGAAACAAAGCACACATGGAAGAAGCACACCAGCCTGCATGCTCACGAGGTGCCGAAGGGATCAGTTATCAGGTATCAAAGAACAAAAAATCATATCATTGTGTGTTCACCTCCCTGATACGATTGCAGAAGACAAATGGGTACATAAGGAAATGTGAAGAAAGCTGATGGTGCCCGGCTAACAAAAGATATAGCATCTGGGGTCTTAAAGGCTTGAAGGTAAACAAGCGGGCATCTAGCTCAGAATCAACAAAGCCCACATGGAAGAAGTACACCAGCCTGTGTGATCACAAGGTGTCAAAGGGATGAGGTATCAGGCATCATTAGAACAAAAAATCATAACATTGTGAATGAGGGGAGTGCGGAGTGGAGACTCAAAGCCCATGTGTACGCAATAATCCCCTTATGGAAGGGTCGTGGAGAGTAGATGAGCCAGTCAGGGTGGAATATAGCAATGATGAAACATACAACTTTCCTCTAGTTCTTTAATGCTTCCTCCCCTCCACTATCATGATCCTAATCCTACCTTACAAATCTGGCTAGACCAGAGGATGTACACTGGTACAGATAGGAAATAGAAACACAGGAAATCCAGGGCTGATGATTCTTTCAGGACCAGTGGTGAGAATGGTGATACCAAGAGGGTGGAGGGAGGGTGGGGTGGAAAGGGGGGAACCAATCACAAGAATCTACATATAATCTCCTTCCTGGGGGATGGACAATAGAGAAGTGGGTGACGGGAGATGTCGGACAGTGCAACATATGACAAAATAATAATTTATAAATTATCAAGGGTCGATGAGGGAGCAGGGAGCAGGGAAGGAGGGGGAAATGAGGAGCTGATGCTAGGGGCTTAAGTGGAGAGCAAATGTTTTGAGAATGATGAGGGCAATGAATGTACAAATATGTTTTACCCAATTGATGTATGTATGGATTGTGATAAGAGTTGTATGAGCCCCTAATAAAATGATTAAAAACAAACTTGAAAGAGGCCTTTTGCCACAGATTTGCCCAATGGTACCCGATCATTGTGCACTCTACATTAGTGTGTACTCACCCCACTGCTCCTGAATGGCAGAAAGATTTGCCAGCAATTGCTCGTGATATAGTCGTTCAAGCTGAATAAATTTCATTGCTTTCTCATCTGAACAGAAAAATTGAGGAAAACAAAAATCCAGACTTTTTACATTTAGCCCCATACTCGAGGAAGAATGTCCTTATTTAATATTAAGAAAGTTATGCCTTAGTAAAAAATGAAATGACTGAGTATTTTAAAATGTAACCACATAAAAGTAATAACTATCTTGGTTTTGAAGTGGGTGTGTTTTAATGCAGCACGTTATGCAGTAGCAACTGGGTTCCATATTATTAGCAAACAGCAGAAACTAAAAGGTTTTAACACCCAAAGAAGGGCTGCTCTCGGATATAATTCTAGCAGGATCAATTGCAAGCAATTCTATTGGCATCCTGGGGTCTAAGTGTTTCCCTTTTGATCTCTCTCTTTAAATGATCTTCTGTCAAGCCACTGTTACCCTCTAGTCAAGTGCTTGTTTCCAGTTTCAAATCACCTTAATACTTCATGTCCTACTGAACGGGTTTAGTACCTTATTTCTCACAAGATCAAAGAATCGTATGTCTGAGCAATGACAGTGCAAAAAAAGTATGGATCTTTTGGCATAATTTATTTGCCATACACATCATGTGACCTGATTATCTTCTAAATATTCTATGAACTTCTGTTTTCTTATCTACAGCAAACATATTTGCACCTTATGAGAGCATGGTAAGTTGTCCAACTGCCTACCATCCCCTGAGCAAGGTTCGAAAGTTGATCCAGGAGGAAGGACAAGGAAATCTCGCTGCTTAGCTTTATGTTCTCGTCATGATCGCTCGACTCAGTTATCTCTCTCTGCTCTGTCACCTTCAAAGAAAAATACAAAGAGAAGAAAACCTACCAATCTCCATCAAGTCTATTCCATCTTCTAGATCTACCTTACAGAACAGAGAACTGTCCCTTCGAGTTCTGAGACTGGGAATCTGTACAGGAGCGGACAGCCTCATCTTTCTCCCGCAGAGTGAGTGATTGGTTTGAACCACTGACCTCACGGTGTGTAGTTCAATGCTTACCCAACAGAACCATCAGGGTTTCTTAAAGACACTCAAGGATCCTAATAGACCAGCAAGAATCAAGCACGATGGAATATTTCTTTTACTCATGATGTAACGTATACTAATGACATATTCTTAGATAAATAATATGTGCATTTATCAGTTTTTTCAAACCGCACCATCCCCTTGCACGTAAAATTCCGAGGAGACTGTGCAAGCAAGATGTTTACATGAATGCATTGCATGGGAAAATGCGGCATTTCTCAAACTTCATCTGGCAAACTTGTTCAAGTACAGATTCCTGGGTCTGATTTCTAGAAATCTGGACTCAGTGTGTCTGGGGTAAGACCCAGGAATTGGCACTGCTTACATGCCCTCAAGGAAACTGATACTGCTGGTCTTCACTCTGCTGCATCGTAAGCATCATCAGATTGAAGAAAAAATGAGAGAGATTTCTGTCGTCATTAGGTTTCCAACCTATTTAGTAATAAACTGCCATTGCCTGAAGGTATAACTAGTTAGCTGACAGAACTCAGGAAAGTCACAGCTTACCCTCCATCTATCTGATCAGAGGTGTGAGAAGTCACCAGGCTAGGAGGAGAAGCAGACCACAATAGGAAAAAACAGGTGTATATGAGATATTCTTTTTAGAGGCTGTCTGAAGGGAAATTTTTAAAAGTCTGTGATAATAATTACAGGATTAAAAACCCTTCTATCTCTTTAATATATGAGCTCTAGAAACTTTTATACGCAGTAAGATGAGCCATTTAGTGCATCCAAAAAGAACTGAAGAGCCCTGGGAATTGAACCATGTCAGTGCTGTCTTTACATTATTCACTGGAAAAGAAAATGGGTGCCCTTTGAAGATTTTTCAAGATTAAGAAAGTAAAATTAGTGAGAAGTTAAATGAAGACTGTAAGGTGGGTGGCCGAAAGATTTCCCATAGAAACTCTTGGAAAAGCATCCTTGTTTGGTGAGAGGCCTGAACAGGAGCATTATCATGACAAGAAGGGCAATTTGGTGAGGCTTTCCCAGTTTTTCTGCTGAAACTTTGGTGGCTACCTTTCTTAAGACATTTTCATAATAAGCAGATGTTACTGTTCTTTGCCCCTCTGGAAATTCAACAAGCAAAATGTCCTGAGCATTCCCCAAAACGCTTGCCATTACTTTTGCTCTTGACTGATCCCTTTTTGCCCTGACTGGACCACTTCTATCTCTAGGGAGCCATTGCTTTGATTGGGCTTATTATTATTGATTGGGATTAATACACATATAAAACCATTCTATAGTTCAATCATGTCCAGCAGAATTGTACATTTGTCTTCAGGATTGTACTGGCAGGATTGTATCTCCTGTTAAACTCTTCTAAGAAATGCTTCAGGATTTGATTCCACTTGTTTAACATTTCTATTGAAAGCTCTGCTCCTGTCCACAGCGCGTCTGGGAGCAACAGTTTTGACATGCATCAAGGGGGTTAGATGTGTGCTCGACTTAAGTTTGTTGGTCTGAATCACGCAGTTACTATGCCCACAGTGCTGGCTGTTGTTTCTGCCGTTCATCTTTGGTCCTCTCCAAGGGGCACGTGAACAAGACGGTTTCCTCCTGAACAAATGTGGACAGTCTGCGCCTGTGGGGTTTCATCTTCAACGCGGTCTTGTCCATTCTAAAATTGAGCTATCTGTAAACTGCCTGTTTCTTTGGGGGCATTGGTCTCATAAACTTTTCCTAAAGCATCAATGATCTCACCATTCTCCCACCCAAACTTCACCATGAACTTTATTCTTGCTTTCGTCTTGCAGAATTCATGTTGCTCTGGGATATTTTTCAAGCTGTTGTCTTACTCCTCTTTCAGATCTCATTCAGACATGTTGTAACTATTTCACATTTATTTTGGTGCTGAAATTTTTAACTCATGCGTAGCCTTTTCATAATATGCATCTTCCTCGAACTGCTTAAAGATCCACTGTTCCACAGAAAAGCAGGGAGAGGGATTTTCCCTGTCTGAAGTTAACATGCCCTATCTTTTGAGCTCATTTAAATGGGTTAGTACAAGGGAGGAACTCTATTTTGGATTTACAATGAGTATTGCACTTGAGATATTCTAACATATACTTATTATTGTACTTGCACATCTATTTAATTTCAAAGGAAGAAAATGCAATGTATCCTCTACGTTTATTTTTTTCAGGAGCATGTGCGTTTATGCTTTCCTTATTTTTGTTCTCCTGAACACACAAATATTTAGAGTTTTATAAAATTAGGATTTGTTCACAAAAGGTCAATTGTGGGTGATTCAATGGAAATTTGTAGAGTGAGATAATTTTCTATATTTTGTTGGGTGTGATGGTTACATGAGTAGCTACACCTATCCAAACCCAGGGAACTCTTATTGTCTGTACGTTTTAGAACATGTATTCTTCATGATTAACAAAAGGGGGAGGTAGGAGGCCCTAAGAGTTCTGTGGATTTCTTCTTGTAGTTAAAAAAGGATACAGTCTTCCTCCCGGAAACACGACTCCGCAATCTGTTAGAAACAGAACCAAAGGGAATTACATTAACATATAGATGAAAAGACAAATTTGGAAGAAATCAGGACCTCAAAATTCTGAAAGTCTTTAATATCCAACTATGAAAACTTTGTTACCACGTCAGAAGAGGTTTGACTACAAGCACGTGGAACAAGTCTGAAGGCATTCGAGTGAAGCAAGGCAAATGTAGACATTCCTTGGTTTTCACATGACCTGTTCTTCCTATTCTATTTCAAGTCAAAGCAAGCTCCACAGATGCATTAGCATTCAGGAGTGAGAATTCTAAAAAACGGGGAAAATGAAACAGAGGCTCATAAAAGATTTAACACTGTGAAAAATAACTATTATAAATTAAAAGTTGAAATATGTTCTAACACATGATACCTTAAAACCACGTCCATTTTTATTTCATGAATAATTGGCTACAGATCCCTTGGGACACACTGACTTGGCTTCTGTTTTGATGATTAAGTAAAAGTCAGGTCAACTCCAATTGCTTAACAGTTGAGTGATGAAGTCTGGAAAATTGTGGTAGGGTGTTATCTCCTAATATGGCTCTTCTACCCATATATCTGTTATTCTCTCCAAATAACTGGACAGGACTATGCAAATAGGGCATATGTAACCCTAACAGAGGGAACAATCAGTTTTAGTTAGCCACCATCCGTGGCTAGAAGGATGAGCCATCTTTGAAGCAGGACGGAGAGGAATCGTGGACCAACAGGAAAAGAGTGCGTTTGAGATCTGCCTAAAGCGGCAGACACTGAGAACAGAGGCATCGGAAGCTGAAGCAAGGAGGCCATGGGACAGAGACTAAGGGAGCAGTGGGCGAACCTCCTGGTCCACAGAAGCAAAGACCAAGGAAACAGTGGCTGAGAGGCTGAGGGTCAGAGAGAGACTGGACTGCTAGCTGAGGAGGGATGCTGCTAGAGACCAATGACTGTATCCTTATTGTTCTCTGATCTTGGCATGTGGTAACCTGCTAACTAATAAATGCCCTAAATTTTAGTATTGTTTGTGAATTTTGTGTGACCATCCCAACACATGATCAAACCCAGCCGAGAGGCAGAGTGCTTTGTGAGGAAGGGTTGATGTCAGAGTGGGTATAGAAAGATGGCAGGAGGGAAGCATGCTTGATCTCTGACTCATGGCAATAGGGAAGGCAAAGGCCAATATGCCCTCCCCACCCACCCCAGGCCCCTTTACACAAACACGAACAAAGTCACAAGTGGTGCACACTCTAAAGCACATTATATAGGCATCTGTGGACTCAGACTCTGGTCTCAGTTAAGGGTTGTCACTTAGCAAGTTAACCAACAAAACAAAACTCACTGCCAGCTAGCTGATTTTAACTCCTAGTGACCCTATAGCACAGGGTAGTATGGCTCCTCTGGGATTCCGAGGCTGTAATTCTTTATGGGAGTAGAAAGCCTCGGGGTTTCTCCTGTGGAGGAACTGGTTTCGAACTGCTGACCTTGCAGTTAACAGTCCAGAGCGAAACCACGACACTTCCAGGGCTCCTTAAGTCCATTCTAAGGCACCTTAAAATTAAAAATTCCTTCATTGGGAATATTCTTTATTTATATATAACATTTCTGCACGAGCGAAGTATTTTCTGAAAAATATTTTTACATACTATTACCATATTTAGAATATTTCATGTAAATTTCATATTACACCTTGAAAATGTTGCCACTGATTCTTACTAGATGTCATGTAGATATTTATGTTCCGTCTGTAGATCGTAATCTCAGTTTTCCAGGTAGCTGTCAATGCAAAGGCCAAAAAGTGGTTGAACTATTAAACTTAGAAAGCCATTTCAAGTGCTCGTGCACCTCTACACTAACACAAAGGAGAAACCAATAGAATGCAATGGGGATGGTTCTTCCCTAATGTGTTACAGCAGCACACTTCCAACGAGACACATCTGCATACCTTGACACAGTCTACAGCGAAAACCTATTTCTCAAACACAATGGAGATGACTAGACGAAATTACCTCTGTGCGCTTGTAGCTTACTCGAAAACCTGAGTCCATTCTGACTTTACCTTCTGAGGGCTTTGCAAGGGATACATTCATTTTCAGGGTTCTGGGATCAGGCAGAGGTAAGCACTGGCTGGTAACCAGAAGGTCAACGCTTTGAACTCACCAGCTGCCCTGAAAGATAAGCAGTCTGCGTCTATGAAGATTTACAGCCTCGAAACCCTCTGCGGTAGCTCTACTCTGTCCTACAAGCGGCTGCGACTAGCGATCAAATGGGAGGCGGTGGGTTTAGTTTGGGGCTTTCTTTTCACAGATAATTGTTACAACAGTATTGATTTGAACCAAATCAAACTGCCAGCATTCAACCATTTCCCGTCTAGAAGCTAAGAGTTGCATATGGCTTAGCCGTGGTAGGCTGACGATGACTGTCAACTTCAGAGCTCAGAGAAAGGCCTGGCGTGAGGTGCGTGCTCATGTGTGTGGTGTCGATTTCCAGTTGTCCACGCGCTCTGCATCGCTGACTACCCGCCGCCCCCGGGAGCCCGTACTAGCAGGCCCTAGCACATCATGGTCGCACCTAGTGGAAACCACTGACAACTGTCCTCCATCAACTTCCAGGAAAAAAGCTACCATGGTGCTTTCTACGCACAGGTTGAGGTATAGCTTTAACTTGCCCAGTAAAATTAAAAGGCTATCTTTTTTAAACTTTACACATTTACATTATTATTGACAAACTTATAAGGGGGCTTGAAAAAGTTCATGGAGACGGAGTGGGTGGGGGTGGGGTGGAAGGGGGTAAAAAACAAAAACAAAAAAGAATAAGTTCATGGAAAAATTATATGATCTCTCAGTTCCATTTTTTCACAGTTTTTTGAAGCCTTCTCTAATACTATGTGCCAGAGTTTCTGACAGGGCAGATATAGAAATGACAATTAGCATTCCGGTTTTGCTGGCAATTCCAATACCATAAGGCCCAGAGTCTCTAAAGCAAAAGGTGCTTCTAGGAGACAGGGCCGCCTGAACAAAGAACCAAGCAGCAGATTTCCATAGAGCAAGTGCAGCAAGGCAAAAGATGTGTTGTTGGGTTTGGTTGTTTTCTGGATTTTCCACACAAGGAAGCTTCTGAAGGTTTGTGAGAAAATTATGCCTTCATTCCATTCTCGTTTGTCTACATCTGAAAGGTAGCTTAGGACAGCAGAAAGAATGGGGGTGGGTGGGTTTGGAAATGAATGACCTACATGCTGGCCCATGCTCTCGCTATTCCTACTTAGCCCTGTCCTTTTACTTCCTCAAACCTCAGCCTCCTTATCTGTGGAACAAGGACAATGCCCACAACCACATGCGGCAGAGCTCTTGCAGGACTTCAATTACAGAAGGGGTATCGCACAATGAACAACACTGAGTGCTCACAGCGGCCGGAATCACATTCTGAACCAGAAACGCAAGCTGCCGAGCAGAATAGTGCGAAGACATATCAACTGAAAATCATCATGGGAAAATGACGGTTTTTAAAGTTACGCTTGTTTCAGGTAGGGACAAATTTTTAAAAAGAGGAAAGTGTCGTTGGTCATCTTCTCGCAGAGGAGCTCAAGGACCCAAGGACTCTGCCTCTTGCCCAAGCCTGACAACAGGGCCAATGTCCCCTGTGAAAAGGACCAGGGACTTCAACAACATCGTGGAAGTTTGTCACATATTCTCATTTCATTTCTTGTAGAACTTTTTGAAGCTCCTCCAGGTGCAACTTCAGTGATAATTTGTAGTTTAAAGCTTATCCAATAGTCAAATTAAATAAGTCAATGTGTGAAAGATTACTTATATCCAGGAATAAGAATTTTTGTGGAAGTTTACAGAAATCCAAGAGCTAAAAGTACAAAGCTAAAGTAATCATAGACATATTTCCAATTCAGAGAATGCCGGTTAAAAATCACAGTTTTCCCAAATTTTCTTAATTCCCTATCTCTGCTAGTAGCACAATGTGGATTTTCAATAAGCTTTTGAGTTATAGTCAATTAATAAGGCCCACAATTCCTTATGTGATATAATTCTGGACTGTATAGCCCAATGGCTACAGCCCATTTTGGCGGGCACTCTCCACTATCCAAATAGGCAAGGTTAGCGTGGGATTAAGACCTGACCTTAGAAGCGGTGTGAACACAGCCATACCCATTTGCTTCCTTGGAGACTTCTTTGACTCTCCCTTAGGAGAGGGTGTCATTTCAGACACTATCCGTTGTTTTCCTTGCATGGGGTGCATTCCTAAAACGTATCGCCTCATCTAGAAAGCCCTACCGGTATTCCTGACCGTGCTGTGAGAGAAGCACGAGGCCCTGCTGTGACTTTTGGCCATCTTTGTCTTCTGGCTCTGGCTCTGTATTTAGCTCACTTCGGCCTGGCCTTAGGGTTTGGTACTGAACAGCACCCACCACCACGTGAGGCTGTCCCTCAAAGTTTCGTGAGTCGCTGCGGAACTCACGAAACTTCTGCAAGGCGCAGAGCCCACGGCCAAGAGGACACATCCTTAAGGGAAGAGTTGGGGGAATATGGAGCAGAATGGCGTCTTGGAAGAATTGGGTCTTTGGGACAGCTTTAATCTCCATCTTCTTTGGGCAAACCTGGTATTGAGTCTTCTAAGAGAAATGATTACCACGCCCATCTCTGACATCTGTATCGCTTTTTACAATCGAGCGCCAAATTCTAGTGCTCTTCCTTTTGGGGATTTCCAATTCAACCTCTCCAATTACACGGCTACTCCCTTCAACAAGACACCTTTCTTAGCTTGTGCTGGAATGATTTTATTTTTAGAAAAAGTGTATATAGTGTACAGTCAATAGTTTTATAATGTTAGTAGAGGAAAATCACAGCCTCTGCCCTTATCCTACTCCCCTTTCCTTAGGAAAGCACACTTAGGATTCATTCTGCCTCTTTTTAAAAAACCATGTACACTACTAAGTAGTAAGCCTATATAGGCCATTTCTAGATTTTTTGCTTTTAGAAGATGAGGATTGAGTCATTTACTCCTATCCCATCCCAGCCTACCAAGACATACTGCTGCTCTCTCACAATACCTTTTTATGAACCAAGTCATGTTGTAAACTATGACGATTTTTCCTTTCCTAAAGGGATGTGTGTGTGTGTGTGTGTGTGTGTGTGTGTGTGTGTGTGAAGAATGGGGGCTTTGTTTTCCATGTATCCTTCATTTTAACTCAAAATTAAAAAGCAGGAATAGGAAAATGATAGAAATAGTCTCTACTGAGATCTTTCTGATCTTACTGGTTACCCTGGGTAATCTTGTAATCTGTCGCCCTAGAATCCTCCCTCGTCAATGCCTGGAGATTCCCTTCGACTCTCTCCTAGCTCCTTGGATTGTTCCTTTGCTTTGGTAGAGCTCGTGCTCTGTGACTTTACTTCTGAGAAAAGGTCTGAGGTGGAAGCATCCTTGGTATGTCTAAGGGCCTGCTAGGAGGTCAGTGTACCTGAAAAGGCACGAGTACGGGGGAGAGTTTTAGGACTAAGATATGAGATGCAACAGGGTCAGATCATGGAGGGTCCTATAAGCCATGGTGAGGATTTGGGGTTTTATTCTTAATGAAAGAGGCGCCATTCAAGGGTTTTAGACAGAAAAAAAATGGATAAATTCCAAGGTTTGAGTCTTAGCAACAGGAGGTATGAGGTCACCATGCAACAAGAGGAAGAACACCGGGAAAGCAGCACACTCGGGAGGAGGATACAAATTTAATTTCAGACATTTTACATTTAAGATGTTCATCACATATCTCAGGCAGCTGGATTTTAAGCATAGAGTTCAGAAAAGAGCAACAACTAAAGGACTGGTTGAAATTACCCAGGGGATGGATGAGTATAGATTAGAAGAGATTAAGCTATCTAGATACCCGAATACTGTGTCCATTTAATATTTTACACTTAGTAAAATGGGACACAGCAGCAAATGAGCCTGAGATGGCAAGGCCAGTGAGGAGAGAAGTAAAAGCCAGGAGTAAGGTGTCTCAACGGCAAATAAAGAAAATGTAAAACTAGTGCAAGAGATCCACTTGTCAAACACTTTTAATAGCACCAGTAAAATGAAAACTGCGAATCGGCCCCTGGATTTGGACACCCCAGAGATCACTGGTGACCTGTCCAATGTGATTCTGGCAGAGTCGTGAGTGGTGCCGAGCTTAACATGCTCAGCTGCTAACAGGAAGGTTGAATGTTTGAGCCTACCCCAAGGAACCTCCGAAGAAAGACCTACTACTGAAAACCCAGTCAGGCACTGAAACCCAGTCACACACGGAAAACCCTTTGGGGGAGCATCATTCATCACTGACACACAAGAGGGCGCCCAAGAGCAGGAGTCAGCTCCACGGCGACAGAAGGATGATTATAGAATCTTGACAGCCAAATGCAATTTGTGACCCCGGGCTAGATTCTAGAGTCAAAGAAAAATAGCTATAAAGAATATTTTTGGGGAAAAAATTGGTGGAAGTTTAAATCCATTCTACACAAGGGATGGCATGGGAGGAAGATGGAGCTTTCTACTCCTGTACAGTTTGTCTCAGTTACAGGGGCAGTTCCACTTTGTTCCATGAATCAGTCTCCGCTTGCTTGATGGCTGTGAGTTCAGTTTTTGGTTTTATAGAAGAAAAAGCCAAAATGTATTGCTACAAAATCATAGGAAGTTGTATTGAAGAAAAATATCACAATGTGAAGCTACTGTTGCTTGTCCTGGCTTCTAGCTCGGTCTATGTGCTTCTAAAGGTGGTGCTTCTCTCTCTAACCCCCAAAGAATTCTCTGTTCTGAGGTTTAGGCCACATCAAATGGCTGTGTGCGCATCTTTGCGGGTTTCAAATACTTTCCCTTGGAAGTGTTTCTGAAAGGGCAAGGGCAAGGTGCATGGGCACGACTGGGGTTGCAGGGTATATGGGGTAAGGTTTCCCAGTGGCACTCTGGTCAAACAGCCCTTGGTCCCTCCCTCAAAGAAGGAGCAGATGCGCTGTCATGAAAAGGCATTCCATGAATCAACTGTCTGTTCCTTTTCCCCGCCGATGTAATTTTCCATTTTCTTTAAAGTTCTTCATAATAAATGCCACCATAATTCATGTGTATCCTTAAGGAAATCTACCCAGGATACCCTTTTGGGATCTCCCCAAAATAGTCACCAGAACCAGCTCAGCTGAACTGAAGCGGCCCAACAGATCCCCTCAGAAGCCACTGTTTCCAGTGGACTTTTAAAAAAAATGATTTTATTAGGGACTCATACAACTCTTATCACAATCCATACATACATCAATTGAGTAAAGCACATTTGTACATTCGCTGCCATCATCATTCTCAAAACATTTGCTCTCCTGACTTTCTTTTTAAATGGAACTAAAGTAAGTATGTAATGGTGAGCACTTGTCTGCAGCGTGCATAACTCACAGACATGTGTAAAGATGTTTGGGGTGGAATAAACCCGAGCGTGTAAGAACTGAAACCCAAGTAACATATTTTTTGACTGGTCTTTGCATATTAAATAACCCTGTATCGGGCAGATGATCCCTTCAGGACCAGGGGTGTGAGGGGCAATACTGGGAGGGTAGAGGGTGAGTGGGTTGGAAAGAGGGAACCGATTACAAGGATCTACATGTGACCTCCTCCCTGGGGGACAGACAACAGAAAAAGGGGTGATGGGAGACGTCAGACAGGGCAAGATATGACAAAATAATAATTTATAAATTATCAAGGGCTCATGAGGGAGGAGGGAGCAGGGAGGGAGGGGGAAAAAAGAGGACTTGATGCAAAGGGCTTAAGTGGAGAGCAAATGCTTTGAAAATGATGAGGGCAAAGAATGTACAGATGTGCTTTACACAACAGATGTATGTATGGATTGTGATAAGAGTTGTGTGAGTTCCTAATAAAATGTTAAAAATAAATAAATAAAAATAACCCTGTATCGATGTCTACTTTTTTTAGGTTGATTATGGCATTGTAGGGTTTGCAAAACAATATCCTAGTTTGGGGAGATAGCAGTATAAGCCCTTAGGAATGATGTGCCCAAATGCTTTGAGAGTACTTTAAAAAATGTTTTAGTGGATAAAAACTGCATGTGAGAGCCTGTCATCAAGGGAAACAAATTTGAAAAAATAGCAACACCTGGTGAATCCCGGTGAATGGCACAAGGTATGGGCTGGGAATTACTACAGGCATATAATGTAGCTCCCTTCTCCTCAGGCACTTCAGAGAATTTTTTTTTTTAACTCTTGGGGCGAACAGAGCCGACATCAGCTGACTCCTATTGCCTGATGTCTCAGCTTACTGAGTTTAGGCGTCTGTGCTAATCCCTAGCCTTTATTTCCAGCAAACAATCTTTGAATTAAGGGCAGGGAGTAGACAGCTGTAATACTTAATATAGCTGGCTTTTACTGGGGACCAAACACTGTGTTAAAGTGCTTTTACATCCATTATCACATTTAATCCTCTCGAACCTTACAGAAGAAGAAACGGAAAGCCACTTCGCTTGCAGGGGCAGAATCAAAGCACACACTCTTACACGGCCGCTGCGTTTGCTAAGCTCCTTTCCCAGGAGGGAACAGACTGCTGAGACATGTAAGAAGTACAGTAGTCGGCACATTGATACGCTACGGAGGGGCGGAGGAGGAATTTAACTTTGAAACGTAAAATCCTTAAAAATATTCAGGTCCAACCAAGACTGTTATCATCTTACTGCCTAAAAATAGGATTTTCTCCTAGCTCTGCATTGGCTCTAGGATCACTTGCCAACAGAAAAAATTTTTTTAAAGATATTTCTTTTCCTTTTAATGTAACAAGTGCCTTAAAAAGCTTTGTCCATACTTGCTATTTCTATCCCAAATGTTATCTTTTATTCAGCTTTTAAATAAAACCCTGTAGAAAGCTCACTAATAGTAACATGGACCTTTCACTTCCATTAGTTAATTTTGGACATCCTGTTACATGCCTTCCCTGTCTTCTTCCCTCCCTCTTGCATATTTTTACTATAAGCTATTTTAAGCCAGTCACAGGTATTTTGACACTTCATCCATAATCCTGGCTTGGACGTGCCTCTCCCCAAACCAAGGATACTCTCCTCTGTCACCTAATGCCTTTGCTCACGCAAGAAATGAGACACAGAGACAATATTGTTATCTAACATGCGGGCCATAGTCAAATTTCCCTCCAGATGTCTGGCACGGCTGAGGTGACTGGGATAAACAAGTCCTAGCTCTAATATTACAAGGAGCTTGCTTTGTGAGGGGCTCCGGTTTCCTCATCCCTGCACGGATGATGAGACTCTTGCCCTAGCTCAGTTATTTGGAAGATTAGCTAACAAGGCGTGCAAACATCCTTTGCAAACTCCCACCACGGCACAAACGTAAGGAGGGCTGGATGCTGCCTCGCTGCTGGTGCGACTCAATTAGGGATTGAATAACATTTGGGTGGCCAAAAAGCAGCACCTATTTTCTCAAAAGCCTTTTTTCAAGTCAGTAAAAAAAAGGGGGAAAAAAGGCAATATAAATCTGTAAGATTACATACCTTCCCCTTGGGACAAAAGTTTCTATTCTTTTTTTTACTTTTTGAAAACTGAAAATTACTTAGAGCTCATTGCCAAGGTTAACATAGAATTGAGGTTTTTAAAAGGGGGGGCTGCTTGCCATTCTTATGCACCAAGTGTTCACATTTTAAGGGAAAATAAAAAGCAGCTCAACAATATCTTCGTTTTGTCTCAAACAGCTCTTGTGTTAAAAAAGCTGCTCACCCACTGTTCTAAAAGCTCTGTGAGTTTCTATGTTGTCTTTTAATTCATCCACCCTCCTAATCATTGAGTTATTTTTATAAAATTCAATTTCAATTCTGGCAATCCCATACTTAAACACTCGCAAGGCCCTAAAAAGGGCCTTCATGTCATCAGCTGTCCAATCTCACCTCCTATCTCTTTTCCATCTTAATCTCCAACGACATCCAGCCATCCCTTTGCACAGGCTGATATGTCTTCATGTACCAGTTCACTCTGTTCACTTACTGAGCTCTTACTCATCCTTCAAAACCCAGCTCAAGAGTCACCTTCTGTGCCTACAAGACTAAGTTCATCACTCATTCCCTGCCCTATGAAATGTAGATGCATATTTGTCTAATGCTTAACTGGAAAACTACAATTACTGATTTCCATAATGGCTCCATCTATTCCATAGTAGGCTGCTGAAAACACTCACGTCAAAAATAAGCCCATTGCTAGCTGATTCCAACTCAGAGCAAGCCTTACAGGCAGAGCAGGGCCCCCCCATTGGGTTTCCAAGGCTGAAAACCTTTCTAAAGACAAACTGTCACAGCTTTCTTCCACAGAGCAGCTCGTGGGCTCAAACCACCAACCTTTTGGTTTGCTGCTGAGCACATTAACCACTGTGTCACCAAGGCTCATTAAGAATACACCCGGTGGAGTAATATTTCCCTAGTCTCTAACATTGTTTGTGGCACCTGATTAGTGCTTACCAAGCATTTGCCACATTGACTCCTATTTGCACAGAGCTTAGTCACTATATAAAAGGAGCAAGTAAGTCATTGCCTGAACTATGGATTATCCAAGGGCACTAATATGTGGCCACCAGTCAGGCAAATATCAAAATTCTCCCTAGCTACTGATCTAAGGCCACCCAGTAACAAGTGGGGTCAGGTTATCACAGAGGATTAGATGCTAGATTATTCCAAACATTGGTACAGGAATTGTAATGAGGTCAAAGTGAAGAATTACCTGATGAAGGCAAAGAGGAAGTGCCCTTGAATCCAACTGCTCAGCGTCACCGTGTTTGTGAGAGAACAGATGCTGCAGAACTGGACTGGGAGCCTCTGGCGGTTCAGAAGCAGTCACTTCCGCTGCCTCTTCGTCAACAACAGCTTGTGTGGCTGCACTTCCTGCCTTTTCTTGCATTGAAAGTGTACTGTCCTCCAAAGAAAGTCCTTTAAGAAATAGAGAAAACATCTATCCTGGAGCGACTACTTAGAACAACTATGTTAGCCACAAAAGCTTCAAAGACATTTTAATCATAGGCAAGCAGTCAGAAACCACAAACGATTATCCTCATCAAATTAAGATGGTGTTGACATTTGATTCCTTCTGGGATAGAATTACAATGAAGGAATTAATAAAAATTAACCAAAGAGAAAATGGCAGGGTAAAACCTGAGCAGGAAGTTGATTACAGCAAAGGGGGAAAAAATGGATTAGCTGTGATTCTGATTCCTGGCCTTCTGGTAATGAAAAAGGGCGGCACATGCAATTATCACATGAAATGGCTAAAGAGGTTGAGTCACTCTCCCTACACTCTGGTCTTGTAACTTTAGAACTACTTCCAGGTCCCGGGAGAGCAGCAGCAGGTCAAGAAATCCGTGCCAGGGCCAGTGGCTACAGAAGCTTTTCTCCTACTAAAATCCTTAAGTGACACTGACTTGTAAACAACTGTCTGTGAAAAATGAATACACATGTCACCGAGTAGATGTGTGACCAACAGCTCCTGAAATAATGTACCAAATTTTAAAATGTGAACCAGATGAAGTTCGATTTATGTCAGTATCAGCTCTAATTTTAGTGTTCGGATTGGGCAGACTGTTTACATTTGCACACATCGTCAGCTCTCCAACTAGTCTGCCACATAAGTAACTGTTCTCAGTAATTTATAATAATACCCATAGATAATATACCTGTGATGGTTAGGGATTATGTCAAGTAGACACTCCTGGGTTAGGGTTAGATCAGAACTCAAACTCTCACTTGCATCGCAGCCTGATGACATTCTCTTGGTATCATAAGCCTTTTTGTGTAATACAGAGAGAGACCAAAAGAAGTGACTGACTCCTCCTTGGTCCTTTGCCTTCTGCCAGATCTAGCTCTTGTATCTGGTTTTGTGATCTCCTTTTGTGTTGCCTGCGCCTGCTGATCCAAGGAGTAGCAGGCAGGCTACTGACAGTGGATTCATTCAGCTGACGTGACCTCTGCATCCACCAGCCTGTCTCCCTCATTCTTTGCTTTGTCATCCTGATCTGGTTCCTCGACCACCTGCTGTGTGTTGCCTGCTGACAGTGAGTTCTTCAGCAGACTTCGGACCTCTGCATCCACCAGCCTGTGCCCCCAACTGTCTCTGCTTTATCATCCTGCTTCCCCAAGTCCGGAAAACCTTGAACCAGACTGGACTTACCTATTTTTCTACAAAAGTCATATCTTGATATAAATCTCTTTCTCTCTATAAACACCTATATGTCATGGATTTTGTTTCTCTAGAGAATCCCACCTAACACAATACCCACAATCAAGATTGCGCTTCTCAAGTGGTTCTTGTTCATTCTTCATTTCCAAAAGGAAATATTCTGGACTTTGGTGAGCAGTTACATATTCTAATAGATGTAATGTTTTCCTATTATCTATGTCAGAGAGAGGCTGGTGGCACAGTGGGTTACACATCCACCTGCTAACTACAAGGTCAGCAGTTCAAAACCACCAGCTGCCCCTTGGGCAAAAGATGAGCCTTTCTACTCCCATAAGATTTACAGTCTTCAAAACCCACAGGGGCAGTTCTACTCTATCCTGCAGGGTCACCATGAGTTTGGATTGACTTGATGGCAGTGGACTGAATTTTACTGTGTCTATGTCAGTGGCGGTTTGCAGGCTGCATTGATGCTGAACAGATTTTAGCAAAGCTTCCAGACTACTTTTGAAGATAGACTACTTCTGAGTACTATGATGCTGAACAGATTTTACTTTTGAAAATAAGCCAGTAAAAATTCAGTGGACCACAATATGTTGCACATGTCATGTACAACTCAAAGGCAGCTAACGAAAATGTAGTGATGGCTGACAGTTGATGCTCAAAATAGATTTGCAGGAAACATACATTGATTAAGCCTCCAACAAATCCCCTCTGACCCTAGTCAAGGGATGTGAACAGCCTTGTTATCTGACAGAGAGCACTGTAGAGTTGATTATAGCAAATATAGTTAAACTAATCCAACAGAATGCAGAAGTTATCAAACAATATTAATATCACATGCAAGTAAAATTTTGTTAAAGATCATTCAAAAACAGTTGCAGTAGTATGTTAACTGGGAACTACCAGAATTCAAAGTGGGTTCAGAAGAGGACATGAAATAAGGAATATCATTGTTGATATTAAATGGGTTTTGCCTGAAAGCGAAGAATATCAGAAAGACATTAACTTGTGTCGCACTGACTATGCAAAGGCATTCAACTGTGTGGATCTTAACAAATGTGGGTAACGCTGCAAAGAATCAGAATTCTAGCACACTAATTATGCTCATGTAGAACCTGTGCATAGACCAAGAAGCACTTTTTAGAACAGAACAAGGGGGGATTGCGTGGCCTAATGTCTAGAAAGGTGTGTACCAAGGAAGTCTCCTTTCTAATAATCCATTTGAAGTTGTAATAAATGACACTGAACCACTGTCTGTCCCTATTAGCGTCTGGGTTCACGCGTAACACCAATTACGAGGATGACACAGGACTGGTAATTGTGACTTGGAGCTAATTCTATGGTACCTAACTGCAACAGCCTTAGGGCGCCTCACCCAAACCATGTTATTTTCAATGGCCTCATACGCATGTGATGGTTGAACATTGAATAAGGAAGACCAAAGAGCAATCGATTCCTTTGGATTGTGGTGCTAGTGGAGAGTACTGAAAGTATAGTGGACAGCCCGAAGAGCAAGCAGATCTTGGAAGGAATACAGCTGGAATGCTCCTTGGAAGTAAGGATGGGGAGACTTTGGACATGTTCTCAGAAGGGACCAGCCCCTGGAGAAAGCCATCAAGCTTGGTAGAGGAATATAGAAAAGAGAAAGACCCTTAGTGAGATCAATTGATGTGTGGCTATAACAATAGGCTGAAACATAACTATGTGAGGATGGTGGGGACCAGGCAATGTGTCATTCTGTTGTGCACAGGGTTTCTAGGCATCGAAGTAACAGCACCTAATAACAGCCTCCAGTCAAACTGTCTTTAGCCACACCTAAAAAGAACTACTGTATATACTCAAATATAAGCTGACCGGAGTATAAGCCGAGGTACCTAATTATTACCTGGGAAACCAGAAAAACTGACTGACTCGAGTATAAGCCTAGGGTGGAAAATGCAGAAGCTATTGGTGAGTTTCAATAATCAAAACAAATGAAAATAAAATTACTAAAAATTGAGACATCAGTGGGGTAATGTATTTAAATATTTATTTAAAATAAAAAACATAAAGGACAAGTCATTTAACATTAGTAAACCAGCACAGTAAGTGGAAAATTGGTTCAACAAAAACAATAAGGTATCAACAATGATACCTTAAGAGTACTATTCCCTGAGCCCAATCAGCAACCAAGCTAAAATGTAAAGAGTTAAAATCCTTCAAAACTGGATTCCTCATCATCATCCGTATCCCAATGCAGAGTTTCAGCTGGTGTAAGGTCATCATAGACACGGTCCTCACTGAGATCGCCGTCATCACCATCACTGCTGTCATTTTCATACAAAGTGCAGTCTTCACTGCCATCCATAGCATTACTAAAACTACATTTCTGGAAGGCACGTCGCACCATGTCTTCTGGAATGTCTTCCCATGCATCTCAAACCCACTTTGCTATTAACTCTCTGTCAGACTTCATGAGATTTCCTCCTTTTGTTAGTCGGGCTTGACCAGATGACATCCATGCATGCCACTGACCGTGTATAAGCCGAACCCCAGTTTTCAGTACATTTTTGGTGCTGAAAAACTCGGCTTATACACGAGTATATACGGTATTTATTTCATCCTTTCGTATAAAATGTTCAGACTAAAACAGACGCGCTAGTGAATTCACAAAGTACCCTAAACTCAGTATTCAGACTTACAGACACAGTTGAGCTGCAACATCACTTCTAGAACTGAGCTGCAGGAAACTCAACAGGAATTCAGCAAATCATGCTACTAGGTGCTCCCTTGGACTACTCCAGGCTAGCGCTCATGCACCTGTTGACCCTTAGGACTGTACAAGCAGGGAAAGCCGTAGGCAGCAACACCCTTGACAGCTGTACATAGAGCGCTGTTCTTTCCAGTTCTACACTTTCAAAAAGTTTGCTCAAGGCTGTTTCCTTCCACATTTAAGGTACAATAAAAAGAACCTTCAATGCTGTCAAGTAGATACTGACACACAGCGACCCCATAGGGCAGATTCGAATTGCCCCTATAGGTTTGTTAGACTGCAACTATTTACAGGAGTGGAAAGCCTCACCTTTCTCTCAAGGAACAATTAGTACACAAAAATATTGCTGAGAATTAGACTCTAAATTACTTATAACATGTCAATTAGCACCAATGTTTGGATTCCCTAATTTCCTGTCCCTATAAGTTCGATTAGCCATTTTGTACTTAAACATGTTTTATTAAAAACTCAAGCTACGCATCAAAAGAGATAGTGTCTGGGGTCTTAAAGGCTTGAAGGTGAACAAGCGGCCGTCTAGCTCAGAAGCAAATAAGCCCACATGGAAGAAGCACACCGGCCAGTGCGATCACGAGGTGCCCAAGGGACCAGGTATAAGGCATCATGCAAAAAAAAAAGATATAAGTGTGTGTATGTATGTGTATATATGTGTATATGTATATATGTATGTATATATATGTATATATATCATATTAAATGAAGGGGGAAGTGCAGAGTGGAGACCCAAGGCCCAAGTGTCGGCCAATGGAGATCCCCTCATAGAGGGGCTTAGGAGAGGAGATGGGTTAATTAGGGTGTGAGGTAGTATCGATGAAGAACACAGCTTTCCCCCAGATCCTGGATGCTTCCTCCCCCCAACTACCATGATCCGAATTCTACCTTGCAGGGCTGGATAGGACAGAGGCTGTACACTGGTACATATGAGGGTTGGAGGTACAGGGAATCCAGGGTGGATGACACCTTCAGGACCAAGGGTGTGAGGGACGATGCTGGGAGAGTAGAGGGTGAGTGGGTTGGAAAGGGGGAACTGATTACAAGGATCCACATGTGACCTCTTCCCTGGGAGAGGGACAGCAGAGAAGGGGGGAAGGGAGACTCCGGATAGGGCAAGATATGACAAAATAACGAGGTATAAATTACCAAGGGCATATGAGGGAGGGGGGAATGGGGAGGGAGAGGGGGGGAAGAGGACCTGATGCAAGGGGCTTAAGTGGAGAGCAAATGCCTTGAGAATGATTGGGGCAGGGAATGTATGGATGTGCTTTATACAATTGATGTATGTATATGTATGGATTGTGGTAAGAGTTGAGTCCCTAATAAAATGTTAAAGAAGAAAAGAGAAAAAAATGATTAGGGCAAAGACTGTACAGATGTGCTTTATACAATTGATGTATGTACATGTATGAACTGTGAAAAGAATTGTATCAGCCCCAATAAATTGTTAAAATAAAAAAATTAAAAAAAAAAAACTCAAGCTACGCAAGGGATGTAACTAAGCATCAGCTATTTGGCTAATTTTAAATATCTGATTCAAATCTACAGATATCCTCAAGCACCAAAGTTTCAAATAAAATAACAAGTTGTTTTTCCATTTTTGTTGCTGCGTCCCTCGTGTCCACTCCCACTCTAAGCAGCGCCACGGGACCAGCTCGAACTGACCCCTGAGGTTTTCTTGGCTGTAACCTTCAGCAAGGCAGACTGCCAGCTGATTTTCCCACAGAGCTGACGGGCAAGTCCAAACCACCAACTTTTGGGTTAGCAACTGTGTAATTAAGCAGTGTGTTAGAGAGAACCAGAAACCCAGTACTGCACAAGGTACTTTAAATGTCCTTCCTTTGCTCTTTATTCTCCCTTCCATGGAGAATTATTTATACTATCTCAGGTTAGACAGCAATCCCTCCTGGGAGTTCCCAACAACTCTTCTCCGTGTATTTTGTCATCCTTGTGCATACTCAGCCCTCCTCATTAGACTGCACTTGTGCGTTACTTAAATGTCTCCCGTGCTAAATTAAATAAAATTCAAGGACAAGTTCACCAGCAGTTTCATAGTGCCTGACATACAATGCTCAAACAATAGCTATTGGCTAAGTGACTCTGAATGGTTCTGCAAGAGTGCCTACAGGATTTATTTTTAATATGGGAAAGAGAAATTTTATAATGGAGAGACTTCTATAAGGCAAAGCCATCGACTATCTTAATTCCCTTTTTTGTGTAATAAGCAGAATAAAGATTCATTGCCATTTGAGTCAATTTAGACTCACCACACAGGGCAGAGAAGAATTACCACTGCATGGGCAGTGACTTATTTCATGTGGTTGTTCTAGCCAAGGTCTCCAACTCCCACCAAGGTACCTTTTCCTGCATGGATCTGGTAAAAAGGTGGGGAGAGCTACTGAAGGGGTTCACTGGCAATTAATTGTGACTAGGATTCCCTAGAAAGTCATCCAGGCTCTGTATAAAATGAGCAGCAGGAGGGATCCAGCAAGAGCCAGGTGGGGCGTACATCCTCTGGATCCGAGATCTCTGTGGAGTGAGTGGCACCCCCTTTGGGGCATTTATTAGCAGTCCTGAAAGAACTTTGCAACATGTCCTCATAAACAGCTACCCTGAGCATTTCTCACTGGCATGCCAACCAGCTAACTTCCTTAATAATTCCTTCTCTCGTGAACTTTGCCTGTGTGTTCTGTGTAGCCACTGGAAGTGAGGAGTAGAACCTAGAGATATAATAAAATAATCTCACGGCCATCGAGGCAATGCTGACTCAAAATGACCCTTTAGGGCAGGGTAGAAATGCCCCTGTGAGTTTCTAAGCCCAAGTCTTTGCAGGAGGAGAAAGCCTGTCTTCCTCTCTCAGAGGGTCTGGTGGTTTTGAATTGGTCACCTTTCTCTGCAGACCAACATGGAATGCTAAATGCAAAGTCAGCAGCTTGAAAGCACCAGCCTCTCATTGGCTGAAAAATGAGGCTTTCTACAGCCCAAAACAGTTACGGTCTCGGAAACCCACTGGCGCAGTTCTACACCCTGACTATAAGGTCACTATGGGCAGAATTGACTGGGTGGCAGTGAGGGTTTTTTTAGAGTTGAATTGGAAACAACACAGCCACCATCAGTCGCCCAAAGCTATAATCTTTAGGGAAGCAAACTGTCACATCTTCACCTGTGGAGCAGCTGGTGGGTTCCACCCATTGACCTTCCAGTTTGCAACTGAGAGCTGATCTATTGTGCCATCAGGACTCTGGACGCAAAATATTCCCCCGTTGTCCCCTCCTGCCCAAATGTCCACACTCTATGCCTCTGTACCTGTAAATATGTTACATAACATAGCAAAAGAGAATTAAAGTTGCAGATGAAAGTAAGGCTGCTTATAACAGAGAGATGATCCTGGATTATCTAGCTGGGACCAACATAATCAGAAGGATCTTTAAATGTGGAAAAGAGCGACAGAAGAGTCAGCTAGCCAAAGATGGGGGTTGAGAAGGACCCAATATGACCTCGCAGCCTATGAAAGTATGGAAGGGGCCAGGTCTGAAGTCAGAGAAATGTGGACAGCCTCTAGAAGTAAGAAAAGGTTCCTACACAGAAAAGGCCACTGGAAAGGAATGTCGCTATGCCAACAATAACTTAGTCCAGTGAGCTTCGTGGCAGCGTTCTGACCTACAAAACTGTACGTTGGTGTATTTCTATTGTTTTAAGCCACCAAGTTTATGATACCTTATTATGACAGTAATATAAATAAATACAATTTTAATTTGGGATATATATACATATATATCAACTTTAAAGTTCTCGTTGATTCAAAAATTATTTGAATCTACAGACAAAAAGGAGCTCCTTCATTCCACTGTATTCTTACATAAGAAATACTACTTTTTGGAGGAGATATGCTCTCTCTCCAACTATCAGTCCCTTACTGATGGGGAGAGGGGAAAGAGAAGGCAGCTTCCTGCAGGTCACACTCCAAAGAATTTTGTGTTGAGAAGGCAGAACTCCTGTGACACGGAGCAGAGGTAAACCAGGTAAACGAGGACTTCAGAATGATGGGCACTCCATGTGTGGCCTGTAAAGGAGTGAAAACGTCCGTCTAATGCATGAACAGTCTAGGTTAAAATTCTCAAACATCAAGCCCAGTACCAGCATTCCTCCTACAGGGGTTGATGGGAAGGCCCTGAGGTAGAGTGGACGCATGCCTGCTCACTAGTGTACCACCAATCCCACTATCGCAGTCCTGGCCAGCCCTCTAAGCATGTTACCTCAATGGCTCTGCTCGGCATTGGACCTCACCACCAGCTCTAAAGGTTCTATTCTGGTCAAAGACAGGCAAAATGCAGAGAATCCCTTCTTTACAGCATTACTAGTTATGACTTTTGGTGTACGTTAACATGCCAGCAGAGATCGACTGACTTTAAACTAGGATGGGACTAGAAAGGACTTTTAGAAATACACAGAAGGAAAAGGAAGGTAAATCTGAAAAGAGAGGCTACAAAAAAAGATCCCAGGAAGAGATGAGAAAAGTATAGAGAACAACATCAGAAAAACAAACTCACTACTATCGAGTCAATGCCGGCTCATAGTTACTTCATGGGTAGAACTGCCCCTGTGAGTTTCCAAGACTATAACTCTGTCTGAGAGTAGAAAGCTCCATCTTTCTCTCGAGGATTGGATGGTGGTTTTGAACTGATGACCTTGTAGTTAGCTGCCTAACTTGTATCCACTATGCCACCAGAGCTCCTTGACAAACAGGTAAAGTGGATTCAAAATCAAGTTAAACTAATCTATTAATTTAGCTGAACGTTGCTCCTAGTTATGCCCCTCAAAAGCCATCTTGCCATACACAAAATATCAACACACAGAGCTATCACTTAGAAGCAGTTATTTCTTGCTGAACACTTTCCTAAGAGCAGTATCTACAGGGCCCTTTATTCTAACAGCCACAAGAGGTGTAGGATCAGCCTTGCTTTACAGATCAGGAAAGAGGCTCGGAGAAATAAGTGACTTTCCTAAGATCACATAGGTTGGAGCAGGTAGAATCAAGAGTCAGACTTGAAATCTCTGTTCTTCCCACTGCATACGGCAGACTAGGTGATGAATTAGCAAGGACTGGCTAACCGTTTCCAGGGTTGTCTGCTTCTAGCTTTCATGCTATGGTGCCATCTCCCAGCTGGTGGGAAAGCCTATAGGGAAACAAGTCAGGGCACTGAATAGGGGCCAGTCAACTTAGGAGATCCTCCTTTCTAAAGTTTCCATCAGCTGCGGATCTCTGGCTTCTTACCACTTGCAGGATTGTTTGGTCCTATGCTTAGATACTATGGTAACTGGTGTTGAGTAAATAGCGCAAGTATGTTGTTATAGCAACCAGCAGACACTTTCTCTGAACTCGTCTCTTAGAAAATGTATGAACTAGTGGTTGTCAGAGCAAGGAAGAAAGGGGAGTGACTGCTAAAAAGTACAGGGTTTTTTTTGGGGGGGTGATAAAATGTTCTGAAGTTAGATATTGGCGATGGTTGCCCAACATTGTAAATATACCAAAAACCACTTTAAAAAGGTAAATCATGATATCTGGATTATGTCTCAAAAAAGTTGTGGCTATGATTTAAAAGATAATAAATTATGTTGAGAAGTTAGAACTCCTACATATTGCTGAGAATACACAATGGTACAAACTGCTGTGAAAGCCAGTTTTGTCCTTCCTGAGAAATTTATACATAGAATTACCCAGCAATTCCAATCCTAAGTATGTATTTCTGATACCTGCTACAATATGGATGAACTTTATGGTATGTGAAAGAAGCCAGTCACAAAAGACCACACACTGGACATTTCCATTTAGAGAAGATGTCCAAAACCAAAATCCAAATCCAATGCTGTTGAGTTAATTCCACTGCCGAATGGCCCTAGAGGGCACAGGAACTGCCTCATAGCTTTCTACGGCTGTAATCTTTAAAGAAGTTGACCGTCAGGCCTTTTTGTACCCAGGGAGCTGCAACACCCACTGTTTGGTCAGCAGCCAACAAGCACTCAGCCACTGCACCACCAGGGCTCCTCATGACAGGTCCAGAGAAGGCAACTCTGTAGGCAAAGTGGCTGAATTGAGGGTTGCCTCATGCTGAGGGTCACAAGAAAAATGGAAAACAGTTGTTAATGTACATGGGACAGCTTTTAGAAGTAACAAAACATCCTAAACTTGATTGTGGTGATGGATACAAAAATGAATGTACTAAAAATCATTGAACTATATTCTTTAAGTGGGCAAATTCCAAAATATGTGAATTGTATCTCAAAAGTTATTAAAAGGGAATGTGCTGATTCTCATAGGTTTAGAGTCTTTACCCCAAATCATGTTAACTTTACCTATAGTAAAAACTTGGTGTAATGCAGCTTGAAATCCAACGTTGACTATAAAAAAGAGGCTTCATTTTTCTTAAGAAACAAAAGAAAGCAACCCCACAATACATAGCAGTTGGCCTTGCCTGGGGTCAAGTTCAAGGAGCAAGTTGGAAATATGACCTTTATTTTACACCAGTCTTCTAAAAACTATTGCCTTATTATTATTCCTTCCTCTGGGAGGGGGTTATGTGTAAACTATTGTGATCAGTTCCCCCTTCTTCCCCTACCTTTCGCTTACCCTCCTGGTATGGCTACTCTCAATATTGGTCCTGAGGGGTTTATTTGCCCTGGATTCCCTGTTTCCAGCTCTTATCTGTACCTGTGTGTGATAGTTAAGGTTTTTCATGCCAACCTGGCCAATGAATACATGTGGGATTAATTGAAGGGCGGAGAGATAAATGACTCGGTGAGCCTCACCTTTCTCGTTCTCTTGCTCTCTAATGGTTGGACCAGATGCCTTAGCCAGTTCAGCTGGCAAGGCTTACTTCCTGTGAGACATCCCTGAGGAGAAGCCACGTGGACCTATCCTGATGTAGCCCTGGGTGCTAGAGAAGCCACCCTGCCAGTGCTGAGATGCTTACATGCTCACTGATTCAGCTTTCTTCCTGCATTTGGCATCACTGGGTGTGTTTTGTAAGTTTGAAGAGGACTTTGTAGATCACTATCGGACATATGAGTTAATGTTGGACTTATGGGCTTGGACTAGACTGGGTTGGGATGCTTTCTTAATGTACACTTACCCTTTATATAAAATTGTCTCATAAAATATGAGTGTCTATGAATTTTGTTTCTCTAGTCTACCCAGACTAACACATGGTGTACATGTTCTATCTGGATTTGTAAGACAGAATTGGGGTCATGATGTGGGGAGGGAGGGAGCATTAAAGACCTGGAGGAAAGTTGTATGTTTCATCAGTGTTATACTGCACCCTGAGTGGCTCTTCTCCTCCCCATGACCTTCTGTAAGGGGACTTCCAATTGCCTACAGATGGGCATTGGGTCTCGACTCCACATTCCCCCTCATTCACAATGATATGATTTTTTGTTTGGGGTCTTTGATGCTTGACACCTGATCCTATTGACACCTCGTGGTCACACAGGCTGCTGTGCTTCTTCCATGTGGGCTTTGATGCTTCTTAGCTAGATAGCAGCTTGTTTACTTTCAAGCCTTTAAGTGTCCAGAGGCTATATCTTTTGATAGTGGGCACTACCAGCTTTCTTTACATTTTCATATGCACCCACTTTGTCTTCAGCGATTGTGTTGGGATCAGTCATGTGTAAAGATTATGGCTCCTTAATAATAAACCTATAAATATATGTACATAGCTCTATTTCCCCATCATCATATTTACATATGTACATGCCTGTATTTAGACCTCTATAAATGCCCTTTGCCTTCTAGTTCCTCCCTCTATTTCCTTTTACTTTCCTCTTGTCCCACTATCATGCTCAGCCTTCGTCTGGGTTTCAGTAATTCCTCTCGGTTACACTGCCCTTGATCAAGCCCTACCAGGCACCTAAGATTTCTTTTGTTAAATACTTCCTGAGCTAGAAAATATAACTCATTCTCAATAGAATCCTTGCATTAAATTTTAAATTCTTTTGCATTCCTAAACTTATTTCTTCTTTTAACAACAAAACTTAAAGAGCTAAAATATGCCCCTTAAGTATAAAATATTGTATAGAAGGTATCAGAGACCAGTCCCCAAACAAGGCATAATGCTTGGTAAAGTAGAGCTTCAGGGCAAAATAAGAGCCTCAATGAGATGGAATGACACAGGGGCTGTAACATGGGCGCAAATGAAGAAAGACTAGGAGGTTAGCTCAGGACCAGGCAGTGTTTTGTGTTATTATATACACTGGGTCGTTATGAGTCAGAACCAAATTGATGGCACCTCACAACAACAAAACACAGTTGTTAGCTGTCACCGAGTTGGCCCCTGACACATGGCAAGTCAAAGTGCAATAGAATAAAATGCTGGCTAATCCTATGATACCCCATGATTGTGTTTCAGAAGTAGATTGAAAGGCCTTTTTTCCCCCAAGTCCATCTTGCCTGGAAGCACCACTGAACCTGTTCAGCACCACTGAAAGTGAATAACTGCATTTAGACTATACCATATCTATTAAAATAATTAAAGTTCGGGAAGGAATTGTAGAGACATATGAAGAAAAACACCACCGTGGTACAGGTAAAGCAACTGAAGTACAGAATGGTTAAGTCTTACCAAAGGATCCAGAACCAGAATTTAGATTTGAATTCTGGTTTTATGACTCCTGATTCAATTTACTTTTGCCAGTAATTTTACTTTATATTATATATAGAAGGTAAATGAAAAAATAAACTATAGAGACTATTGCTGAATTTTATAAATTACACAATTCAAATGCACTGAAGAGTACTAATGCTACACTTATCTCCTCACTAGGTGACCAGCGCTCAATAATTTTGAATTAGAGAATCACACCTGGGGAAAGTGGAATAAAATCCTAGAAGGAAGGAGTGGAAACAGCCATAATCTTTACACATGACTGATCTTATAGAGAAGTGACTAGATCTTAGATCTTAAAATCATCTCAAAATTATAGGGAGGCCTGCCCTTTAATTATAGTTACAGAATAGACAAATGTATAAACAAACAGCACAGTCTACCAGCATACATTTCCTCTTTAAATAATTTTTAAAGGCTTCCATATCACTTGTCAATTTTTTTTTAATTTGCTTTAAGTCTAACAGGAATGCAGAGGCAAAGGAATCATGTAACTGGCAAGTCAAACTATGAATAGATCTAAAAGTATATTAGTGATTAAGAATTTGTATAAACTGGAAATTTTCACATTTTGCTGCAAATACAAATGAATCAGAGTATGGGTAAATTGACTACATTTCTAATCAGCCAAAAAAACCAAGAACAGCAGAAGACAGGAAGAAACACTCGGCTGCATTCACTAGAGGCGTGGGCAAAGTCTACAGCCTAGGTAAAGTCGTGCTACACTAAGAATCCCAGTCGATGATGTACCAAAACTCTTTGTCTCGCATGTTTCTGATAAAAATTAACCAGCACTTCCCTGTGATTCAGGGAGGAAAAAATCCATAGCTCCAAAGTATATCTCAAATATGAAATAATCTAAATAATTTTGTCACCTAAATGAAAACGATAATTAAAACTAGAGGTCTTGTTCAGCATTGGTACAGGATGTCTATTAGTGTATACTATTCACCTGTTGAGTAAGATGGAAAGAGCCTATGAAAAGGTTGAGGACAATTGTACTGAAGCATAAACACATAGATTAAGATCAAAATTACAGGAATGATGCAAATAGTATTTTAAGGCTGATCTTGGTTAAAAAGAAAAAAGGGTTTAATCTCTACAGGAGGCTGCATGTACTTAAAGTATCTTATATGAACACCAGAAGCCTTGGGTGGCACCGTGGATAAATACTTGGCTGATAAGAGAAAGGTTCATACCTACCAAGTGTTCCTTGGGAGGAAGATGAGGCATCTGGTTCCATAAAGATTAGGCTTGGAGATTGTATGGGGCAGTTCTACCCTGTCCTATATAGTCTTTATGAGCCTAATTTGACTCAATGGCAATGGTTTGTTTTGTTTTTCCCCTTCCGTTTGGTGTCCAAATGAGGTCCGTGTGAACAGAAAGGTCAGCTGTTGTAACCCACAAGTCGCTCTGAGCGAGAAAAGGGGGGCAGCTTGTTTCTCAACGGATTTGCAGCCTTGAAAACGTAGGGGGTGGTTCTACAATTTTCCATAGGTTACTATGAGTCAGATCAACTTAACTTTGCTTGGTTTTATGGGTTTTCGTGTGAAATTATGTTTTCTAAAATGTCGATTTCAACATTGTTTATTATAGCAGAATACTAAAGGCATCCATAAAAGACTGGTTGCATAAATTATTGTACATCCATACCACAGAACACAGTGTAGACACTCTGTATGCATGTCTATTAGGTCTGAGAGCCTACCAATCCTAGTGTGCCTACGTGTGTCCATGCAAGTGTACTGTGGAACTCACTCCAGATGATGTTAAAAAAGGAAAAGGTAAGGTACAGGGCAGTGTATACAATATAGGAAAAGGAGGTTTATTTTTAGTCAAACAAAGAATAAAAAGTCAAAACGGTGATATAAAATACCTGGTGGTAACTTCTTGGCAGTGCCTTTTTTGTTTCTTGAACTTCTTTTTGCAGGTAATTTTTTGTCCTTTCCCAAGAAGGCTTGTTCCTCTTTGGGGCCCTCACCATGAGTGTGGTCCGAGTTCTCACTTGCAGCTGCCACACAGTGGGATGTGCACCTTTCGTTGTTGTTGAGACTGTCCTGTTCAAACACTTTAGGTTTTCCCATTGCACTGTCACTGCCAGCCAGACACTCGTGCCCAGCTACCTCAAGCTGATTTTCATTTTCATCTGACACAGAAGGCAAGTGTGTGACTGTGCTTTCCACAACATCACCAGGATTACACCCATCTTGTGGCTCTATCTGCAGGTTATATGTAGGAGTTTCACTGTCATCCATTAGAGCATCCTTTGTTGAACCATTAGCGTTTCATTAAAGTTCTTCCATGTCTCCAATGACAAAAAGGCGGGGAAAGCTACTTCATTTTCTAAGCTCTGTGGATTCTCGGTGATCTTTTTTTTCCTCTTGGGTTGTTTTACTGTAAATAGAAAAGAGAGAAGGAAATGACTGAAATTCACTCCTTTTCACCTTTTCTCCACTAACCACTCTTCCCCAACCTTACCGGGTTCTCCAACCTGGCTTACCCAAATCTTTACCTAGGCTCACTGAGTCAGAGATTTTTTGCTGAGTCAGGCGCACACACACACACACACACACACACACACTTACACAAATTATTCATGTAATTCTGAAATACTAGTACATAAAAATTACCCCTGTGATTCCAATGTATATACTGGTTGGGGCCACAGCCTCAATGATGAAATAAATTACTGATAAGTTGTATAAGTCCTTCTATGAGGGAGTAAACAAAAAAAAAAAAAAACCCAGAATCTCGCTTGGTGGAGTAGAGCTTTCTTAGTACACCTTTTTCTTCTTGTGACATCATTACACTGTTTCTCGACTGGGTATTTAGTCTGTAAGACAAACCCCACCCTTTTCTGAACTATACACTTTAGTGAGGAGGAGAGGCATGAAGAACAAACACAAAGGTAAGGGGGACAGGGATGGTCAAGGTAGCATTCACACACCAATAGCCTCACCAGTCCGCCTTGCTTTGCGGAGTACTGGAAGCGGTGGGGGCTGGGGGAAGGGTCTGCAGAGGGGCTAATCGGCATGTTCCTCCTCCCAAAGCCCACACAGAGCTCTGCATCTCCTGCTCCCATGGCCCCCCAGTGCCCTTGGCTGTCCGTTCTGCCAAAGGATTTCCCGCTGCAGCGCAGGCTGACCCGACACCTCAATGGTCATAGCCCGGCACGCCGGCACGTGTCACTATGGCGCATGGGCTTCCAGGATGCTTTCAATCTCAAACGCCATGTGGACACACACAGGTGAGAGGGGGCAAGGAGGGGCAGCGAGAACCCAGGTGGAATGGACTAATATTGACGCGGAGAGCTTGGGGAAACGGAGTTTCCCGAGTTTTCGTAAACAGGGCACAGACACAGCCAACATGAGATTTGGGCCCCGTATCCCACATAAGCCCAGCTGGTGGTGTACGGAGGCCCCTGGGCAGCGGCAGAGCTTGGCAGAAACCGGCTCTATTGTCGCGGGGGGAGTGGAGGTGGCAAGGATCACTCTGTCCAGCGGTGCCCGCAGTGTGGGGCTTGCACACGAAGTAGAGTCGCATGGCGTCCACGGTCCGGGCACCGTGTGACTGGAAAGCCACCGTCTCCTGGTGGCCACACTCTGGCACGGATGGTCCTCGGTCCGCGGCAGCACAGGTCCTGGGCCACGTCGGCGATGACCTGGGTCAGCTAGCTCATCTTGTTGATATGGATCCAGCTGATGTCGGCTTCTGGCTGGCAGGCACAGTTCCGGCACGTGTACAGAAGGACGCGATGCTCTTTGTCTTCCTTGGGATACAGCATGTTGTTACCTTCCTGACGGAACCGAATACCCGCAAAACCCGGCTCAGAAGTACCATCTGGTTCCATCAAGAACGCATCTTCCCCGCTAGGCGAGTATCAAGCAACTCGCTCTGGGTTAGTGCACTCAGTGGAGTCATCTGGTCACAGCGAATATTTTTGTAAAAGCAGTTTCATTCAAACCTTGTTTTTTGGGATGGCGAGGATGCGCCTGTGAAATTCTGTGTCCTGCTTGGGAAAAATGCCACAGAAACTGCTGTGATGTTGAACACAGCTTCCAAGGACAGCGCTACGGGAAAAACTCAAGTGTCAGAGTGGTTTTCTCTTTTCAAAAGAGGAGAAATGTCCATTGATGACAAACCTCGTTGTGGATGTCTGTCAACTTCTTGACGGACGAAAATGTCAACTCAAAGTGTGTTCCATCAGGTCAGACTGTACATCAAGCTTCCTATTTAAAGGTGCTGAAGAGATTACGCAACAGTGTGTGACAAAAAAAAGCCTGATCTGTGGCAGACGAGGGACTGGTTTTGCCACCACAACAACCCAACTGCTCAGGCAGCCATCAGAGTGTGCCAGTTTTGGCAAAAAAATAGCATGCCTCTCCTGCTCCACACACTCCTCACCTGACCTCATTCTGTGCAACTTCTTTTTGTTTGCACGAAGGAAGAGGGACATGAAAGGGCAGCGATTTATATTAATTATAATTTACATTAAGTAGATTTGTTGTGCTGTCCCTTGGTACTGTGTAACACTAAGGGAGTCTGCTAGGTATCCATACGGGGTAGTTCTATTCTGTCACATGGGGTAACTATGAGTTGAAATTAGAGGGAACCAATTTTCTATAGTTTCTCCCTGAAAAAAAAAGTCAGGCACATGAATTTCCCATCCATGCCCATCTCAAATATTACACAATATTTGGCTTCTGCCTGCATTCCTAGCATATTTCAATTGGATCGTATAACTTGATTTATATAATAGGATAGTTTTCTTGATGACATTTCTAATCAGTATAGCCCTGTTCATCTTTCAGAAACATAAACAATATAATTTTGCCTATTTCTCCTCTTTTCTCCTATGCCACACCAAAAGCACTTCAATTAGGTTGGTTTTCCAGTATAAACTGTATCTCACTACTCTTGGGTAAGAGAAAGAGTAAAAAGAGGCCCATTTTACACATATGGAAACAATAGTCAGGAAACCAAGTGACATGTTACTCTAAACAAATCTGAAGCATAAGACGTCTTTGAAGTGTTAAAGAGTAAACGTATCACTTTAAGGACCGAAACGAAGCTATGGTATTTTGAATTATCTCATATACATGCAAAGTTAGACAATGAATAAGGAAGACTGAAGAAACATAGAAGGCTTTGAATTATGGTGTTAGTGAAGGAAACTGAAATTACCACAGACTATCAGATAAGCAAACAAATCTGTTTGGGGAGGAGTACAGCCAGAATGCTCCTTAAAAGCAAGGATAGCTCAACTCCCTCTCATGTACTTTGGACATGTCAGGAGAGACCAAGCCCAGGAAAAGGACACTGTCCTTGGTAAAGCAAAAGGGAAGCAAAGCAGAGGAAGACCCTCAGCAAGATGAATTGACACCGTGGCTGCCACAATGTGCTCAAACATAGCAACCGTTGTGTGGCTGGCACAGGCCCAGGTAGTGTTTTGTTCTGTTGCTCACAGAGTTGCTATGGGTCCAAACTAAACAATGTAATGTACGCACAAACAATGCTAGGGATCTGGGAACTATAAGTACAGTTGAGAGCACCTTCAAAACAATTTGTTGTTTCTGAACTGTACATCAATCTTACAAGACTTCCTAGGACTACACACATTCTCACAAAAGAAACAGTGGCACACTACAACCACTGCTTAAAGAGCAGAATTTGGCATAGTTTGCCTTTGAAAGCACGAGAGTGAGTGCTGCCCAAGTTTCCAACCACTTGTGGCAAAATAGCATTCCATATAAGCACATTGTATAAAAGTTATTTGGCATGTTGACTCCGTACAGCTAAAGAATCTCAAGCAAACATATTCAAGTTAGGTTTATATAAAACTTTTTAAGAAAGAGGATATAAATTCAAAATTAATTTAGAGTAACATATTAACAACAAAAATAGTCTGTATTTTACCAAAAGCATAATTTCAATCTTAGGGATGATTTTTATCATTTCTGATATAATAATTATAGATGCTTGATAATCTTAAGCATCAGTTATTACTAAACATTTTTAAATGATTAAATGTAAATACAAACCATTACTTACTTAAATGTTTTAAAGTGACTGTGGTGCCAATTTTTTTATAATTACATATTTTCACTTTTGAAAGAAACCAAAATTCTTCCTAAAAATTGTGATTAAGCTCCAAATTTAAATTTGATGACTTATATTCAGACCAAAATTTAAAGGAAGACAGTTACCAAACCAATAATAATAGTCTATGAGCCGTACGTCCAAATTTGGCTACTCAGAGCCAACCCAAAATTGAGGAAGGAAAAAAAATGTCAACAAAGCTCTAGGTTATTCTTTTTATGATGGTGGTGTCACAACACTTGACATTTCACCATTTATTGTCCCAGACATGTTCCAGTATAATTTATATCTCATTGCTAAATCAGTTGCTTCCTATGATTAATGCTATCTTTGTTGAGACATCTGTACCTGCAGGCAAGTTCAATACAGGTAGTCTATGACTTAAGATACATATGAGTTACCAAGAAGCACAGTTTCTACTATCCATACACTTACCTAAAACACAACACCTTTCTGGGAGAAAGGTATGGAAAAATACATGCTGGGGATATGGGGGAAAGAAGCATTGAATTACATGAAAACCCTCCAAGATTTTTTTACAAAATGATTTATTAGGGGCTCATACAACTCTTATCACAATCCATACATATACATACATCAATTGTATAAAGCACATTTGTACATTCATTGTCCTCATCATTCTGTAAGCATTTACTCTCCACTTAAGCCCTTTGCATCACGTCCTCTTTTTTCCCTCCCTCCCCACTCCCCCCTCCCCCATGAGCCCTTGATAATTTATAAATGATTATTTTTGTCATATCTTGCACCCTCCAAGATTTTGATCAGAAATAATATGATAGACGAAATTAGTGGAAGAGCTTATAAATCAAAAGGAAGCAAAATTGACATGGATGCAGAGGCAGTCTTTTGAATAGAAAAAGGGTATGTACACTGTGTAGTTGACAAATCAGAAAAGGTGTGCATCAGAGTTAGGGCACAAGACCATTTTACAGTGTTATGAAACAAAGATGCCACTTTGAAGACTGTTGTGTACCTGATCTAAGCCCTGGCATTTTCATATATTCATGAAAACTGGACCATGAATAAAGAAGACAAAAGAAAAATTGATGCATGTGAATTACGGTGCTGCCAAAAATATCGAAAATCTATGGATGATTAGAAGAACAAAACCATCTGTCTTGGAATAAAGACAGCTAGGGTGCCCGTTGGAAGCAAGGATGGTGAGACTGGGTCTCTTGTACTTCGGACAGGTCATCAGGAGAGACAAGTTCCTGTAGCAGGACATCACGCTTGCTCAAGTAGCGGGTGAGCAAAACACGTGATGCATGTGGAGATGGACTGACACAGTGCTGTAATGTGAGTTCAAACACAGCACAATTGTCAGGAGGGCATTAGAACCAAGAAGTATTTCTGTGTTCTCTTGTACATGAGTCACTATGCATGGAAAGCAACTTGATGGTCTCCAATAATAACAATATATGATAACATGTCTATACTTTTTATGGAATGTTTCCAACCCACAATGACAAATAAAGAGACTGGTAATAAGTCAATAATAATGAACATAGGAGGGAAAAAGAGAAGGAAGGAAACAGGTATTCGACTATCACACTGCCTCAGGGAGAGTCACTGGAAGAAAATGCCAGCACAAGAGAGGGGCCACCTACATATCAGCAGTGCAAAGTACTCCTCGGATGAGGGGCTCTCACAAGTGTTGTGACGCACAATGAGAAATTATTTCTCATTAAGATCCTGTGTACACAAAATAAATGTATCGAACAAAGGTATTCTGAACAAAGGTTTCTTGAAACAACACCAGAAAAGCACTCTTTATGAGACCACGTCATAGTTTTTACATGTTCATCAAGACACATTAGGTTGATCCCACACCTCCACAAATGGGTACCACCATACCTAGCATAACATCTCCACTGAGGACCAGTCTGCGACTTTGCAAATATCTTTAAACTGCTAGCTGAAAGTGGTGTGGACCACATGAAACTCAGAAATAAACCACTTAAATTGTTGTCCATGATTTCAAGAAAATGTTCCTGATTTATAGCCTTCCTCTCTGAATTGTGCTGGTAAATCCAAAATCACTCCCAGTTATGATCATAACAGAAAACTGCCTTCATTGGCCTTGATCTTGTTTAAAAGACTGACTGAATGAGCCTGCTCCCATCCACTGATCACAGAGGCATGTCTAAACACATTTTGTTTGGAATAAACTCATGCATGTATGAACTGGAATCATAATAACAGTATTTTTATGTGACCTCATACATGGGTTGCTATAAGTATCCCCTGACTAAAGAAATTATTATAATAGTAATTAAATAATGTAAATGCTCACTAAAGGAAATATATGCTATATTGTTTTAAAATTAATTTGTCTGTACTTACTTATTTCCTGTTTTCAGAATGTAAACTCCCATATCACATTATCTCCTTCCTGGTCCTTCATAAATGTTGAATACTGAATTTAACTAACAAGCCATCCTTCTATAAGTTTTTAAAGTAGTTAAATTTATTTTCTACATAGTAGTATAGCACAAAAAGTTTTAAAATATTTAATAATAAAAACTCCACACTTTTATAAGAAATCAGATCTTGTGGAAAAAAGAAAGGGTTATAGAAGAGAAAGCTTATTCCATAAGAGCAAGAAAGAAAACTGTGACAAAGTAAACAACAAAGCTGGAAATATATAAACAGATAAGCAAGAAAAAAAAAAAACGAATGACTGGTTAAAGCCAAAGTGAAAGTAATGGTAGAACCTATCATGCAAAGGTTGTATTTTGGAAAAAAAAAAAAAAACACCTCAAAATATAAAGAAACAAGCTAACATGATGTGATTTATAAAGCTAGAACAAACAGGACAAGAGAAAAAGGAAGCAATCTGTTTCACTTTCCTCGGTTCTCTTTCACAATCGGGCTCAGTCCAAAAGAGCTTACACGTCTACAGAGCCTTGGAGTTCAAAATCCATTTCCCAAACGGAAAATGATAAATTAAAAGCTTAGGCATAACCAAGTCGTCTCTCTCGCTCCCTCTTTAAACCAGAACACATACATGTTTCACTTGCACTTAGTAACAAAAACAAAAAAAAAGCCAGTAGGAGCTCAAGGTCATCTTTAAGAGTCCAGAAACATGCCATGTTAGAAGTAATTGTAACGATTGTTTCAATAAGCAAACACATCATCAATTAGAAATTTTGTCTAACAGTCCACTGCCTCGGGGTGACTAAATTTGTGCTACATGATCCTGGAATTTAACTGTTTTTATATCATTTGAAGATACAGATCCGCAAATCACAAAATCAATTTATCAGAAACAACACAAACATTTCCTTAAAGAGTTTCCTAATTTGCTCCCTTACACTGGGAGGAAAGCACAATCAGTTTGCAGGAAATCATTTCCCTAGGCCCACAAACAAGTTGCACCTATGTAATTTTAAACATATTTTGTTGTATACTACCACCAGGAGATACAATTGTTACAACTAACACATGCAAAACAAACATTAAAGAAGAATGAAAGCGTTCTACTTCTGGCAAGGACAGACTAGGTAATTTCAGGCAAACTCCCTGCAGGTACCTACTGGAAACACTGGCAGAAGGTTACAGGTAAGAGGCCAAAAAAGCATAGCAGAGCTTTCAGCAGATGGACAGGTCTGATGGAAAACAAAGTCGCTCCCTCGAATGAGATGGAGGTTCCAAATGTTCACCTGGGCTCTAGAAGGAAAACCGAGCCTAAAGGAAACAAGCCTCGCAGCGTCCGAGGGCGGCCAGCAGATCATCTCATCCCCAAACAATGTGAGGTGACCCGCGGGCAACGCTTGGTTCTGTTTTCTGTGAGGTCACACCAGACAGAACGTAGCGGCAACAGCCTTCAATCTAGTTGGAAGAAGAAATCAAATAAGGGCTCAAATGATGTCCACATTCCATCTATAATGTATACCTATGTACTCCAATATGAGCCAACCCAAATATAAGCTGAGGCACCTAATGGTACCACAAAAACTGCAAAACATGTGCTGAAAAACTCGGCTTATACATGAATGCATATGGTGTATGCATATTTTTTTTAAAAGGTATGTCATAGATCCAAATTTGACCAAAAACCAGGAGGGAAACAGTTAACAGAAACAAGCTCACAGCAGATCCCTATCTCAAAACTCCCTGCCATAGTGAGTGGATTCTGACTCATAGCAACCCTGTGTGGCAGAGTGGAACAGTCCCATAGGTTTCTGAGACTGTAACTCTGTATGAGAGTAGACAGCCTCGTCTTTCTCCTGAAGCACAGCTGTGGGGAGCAGTCCAATGTGAAGTCACTCTGCCACCAGGGCATCCATGCAAATATCGGAGGTAATGAACTTAAACTTGAAGAAGGAAGGAAGGAAGGAAGGAAGGAAGGAAGGAAGGAAGGAAGGAAGGAAGGAAGGAAGGAAGGAAGGAAGGAAAGAAGGCAATTCTCAGCACAAGGAATCCAGGACAGAGAAAGCCCTCAGGAACAGTAAGGGGACTGGCGATGACATGAGGGTAGGAGAAGGTGTAGAAAGGAGAAACTGCTGGCAATGATCGACTTATAACACCCATACCCACACCCCAGGGGGATGAACAACAGAAACATGGACGAAGGGATGGGGTACGACATAAAAATAATAATTTGTAATTTCTCAGGGGTTCAAGAGGATGGAAGGGTGTGGGAGGGAGGGAAAATAGAGGGCCAAGCAGAAAGTAATGTTTTGAAAATGAAGATGGCAACATATGTACAAATGTCTTTGATACAATTGTTACAGGAGCTGTAAGAACCCCTGATAAAATGATTGATAAAAATAAAAAATAAATTAAAAATGTATCGTGGTAAAAAAAGCAAATACATATTTTACAATTAAAATACCATTAAAATTACTACAGAGGTAGAAATCAAAGACAATACTAATTTATTAAATTTCTCAAAGATTTTGGAACAAGGAATAAACAAGTATTTAACGTAATTCATTCCAAAGTCCAATAACTTATTTAAAACAAAATCCTACATCATTTAAATGAGTTACTAAAGAGGAAAAAAACCAAAAACCTTCCTGAACTCCATTTTCTGATCTTCAAATTCATCACAGACTTATATTTGGCCTGGCTAAACATAATTTGCTTTCATGAACAAACTTTTACCTACACTACCCTTTTCATATCTCACACTGATTTACTAGTATTTCCTTTCTGTCATAATTTTAAAAGAAGTAATAGATTGTAATTGGGAACTTACATTCACAAAGTTCCATGTTATACCAAAAAGAAGGCTGGGTAGAAAAATTACACTTACATACTATAGCTGACTTGGAATACATGGAAGATTGTAGGGTTACTGTTGAGGGCGCCCTGAAGTCAGTTCTATGACAAATTCAGAGTCTTCATGTTTTGTTAAGGAGACTTGGTGACACGGTGCTTAAAGGAATCACCTGCTAATTAGAAGGTGTCCACTGTTGGAATCTATTAGCTGTTCTTTGGGGAAAGATGTGGTAGTCTGATTCTGTACAGTTACAGCAGTGGGAACCCTATGCGCCAGTTCTGCTCTGTCCTTTAGGGTCTTTATAACTTGGAAACACCTTGATGGCTATGAATTTGGTTTGAGATTTTTCATACATTGTCCTCAACTCAACCACATGGCAAATACACTACACAATAGAAGTTAAAAGGAGAGCCAATTACATAAAAGGGTTATTATCAAAGATCTGCTGGTCAGTTCTCCCTGTAATGGAGTTTTCATCAGTTTGTCAAGACTAATTTTCTTTTTGTATGTGTGTTGGGGGGGGGGCAAACCTATTTATTTATTTTTATTGTTTTATTAATGGCTCATACAACTCTTATCACAATCCATACATGCATCAATTGTGTAAAGCACATTTGTACATTCATTGCCCTCATCATTCTCAAAACATTTGCTCTCCATCTAAGCCCCTGGCATCAGCTCATTTTCCCCCTCCATCTCTGCTCCCCCCTCTTTCATAAACCCTTGATAATTTATGTTATTATTTTGCCATATTTTGCCCTGTACGACGTCTCCCTTCACCCACTTTTCTGTTGTTCTGCTGTCCATCCCCAAGGGAGGAGGTCACATCCTTTAATCGGTTCCCCCTTTCCAACCCACCCTCCCTGTACCCTCCTAGTATCACCACTCACACCACTGGACCAGAAGGGATCATCCGCCCTGGATTTCCTGTGGTTCCAGTTCCTATCCATACCAGTGGACATCCTCTGTTCTAGCCAGATTTGCAAGGTAGAATTGGGATCATAATAGTCGGGGAGGAGGAGGAAGCACTTAGGAACTAGAGGAAAGTTGAATGTTTCATTGTTGCTACCTCACACCCTGACTAGCTTGTGTCCTCCCGGAGACCTTCTGTAAGGGGATCTCTAGTGGCCTACAAATGGGCTTTGGGTCTCCACTCTGCACTCTCCCCCTCATTCACTATGATTTTTTGTTCTGATCATGCCTGATACCTGATCCTTTCGATACCTCATGATCGCACGGGCTGGTGTGCTTCTTCCATATGGGCTTTGTGTCAAGACGAATTTTCATTTCTACTCCTGATCTTTAGGGAGCTCTGATGACACCGTGGTTTATAAGGTGGACTACTAACTGCAAGGTCAACAGATCAAAACCAGCAGCCACTTCACAGAAGGAATGATGAGGCTTTCAAATCCATAAAGATTTAGTCTTGGGATCTATGGCGGCAGCTCTACTCTGTCCTACAGGGTGATTGTGAGTCAGAGTCAACTTGATGGCAGGGAGCTTTGGGTGTGTTCTCATTCTTTAGTCTGCTACTCTCATATTTTCACTTCTTTATGGAAGCAACAGAGTGAAGTTCCTAAAATGCACAATTGCAATTTAAAGAATCAATCCTGTTCTGTTTTAATTTTTACTTTCTTGTGTGTGCATTGGGTGAAAGTTTGCAGAGGAAATCAGTTGTCCATTCAACAACTTCATGGCACTGACTGCTAGCCCTCGTTTCCTAAACCCTCTGAACTTTGTCCTTTGATAAATGTTGCCCTTTTGATCTCAAATCCTTGATGATTCTAAGGAGCTTATACCTCCCAATTGTTATTGTTCCTCTTACAGAGCTACCTATTGTTTGACTGAAAACTGAGGGCACAGGTGAGTTCTGTTTCAGACCTGAAAGTTGATTAAGCGTCATACATAGGCTTGGAGGAGGGGCTGGGGGAGTGGGACGCTCCATAAGTCTCTAGCTACCAGCAAACCTGGTCTTCTGTTGTTGTTTGGGCTGTTTGCTTGTTTATGAGTTTTGTTCCACATTTTTTTAAAAAAGGAATTCTTAAAAATCCTGATTTATGTTGCAATTGTACTCAAACAGATGCCAAAAAGAAAGTGATGGCACCACACTTTACCCGACCGCTCAGATTTCAAAAACACAAATATTGTATGGTATTGCAAGGCTTAGAAACACTCTATATTCAAATGCCATTCCTTTTATCGAAGTCCATTGTAAAGTTCATGGTAAGTTGTTTCTTATTGGCAATTTAGGATTTTTCTAACATAAATTTAAGACTAAATTCTTGTACCTATGTAAGAAAGTAAACCTCAGGGGGGAAATGAGCTGATACTAAGGGTTCATGTAGAAAGCAAATGTTTTGAGAATGATGAGGGCAACACATGTACTAATGTGCTTGACACAATGGATGGATGGATGGATGGATTGTGATAAGAGTTTTATTGGGGGCTCGTACAACTCTTATCACAATCCATCCATCCACCGAGCCCCCAATAAAATGATTTTTTTAAAAGAAAGTAAACCTCTTGTTTGCAGAATCAGAACATTTGAGCTCGAATATTACCTCATCTTTTAGGACCTAAGTTTCCTCTAAGATCCCTTCTAATGTAAATATTTGATGATTCTAGTAATTTATTCCTTTCTTAGTTCTGTCACTTCTCATTTATTATCTCATGTCCAAAACAAATACCTATCATTTTATAAGATTCATATCACTCTCCAGTTTATTACCTATATCAGCTGCAAATAAGTCACTTGTTATCTACTTTAAAAGTAACAGTAGAGGCAAATATTTGATCTGCCACCTTCACTGTGTACCTTTACCTTGAAAAACAATGATACAATATTTTCCTTTGAATAGGACCATGATGCTCCAGTCCCACTTCCAGGAGGAGACTAGTTTTGAATTAAATATGATATACAAGTGTTGGTTCTTTGTCTTTTACGCAGAATTCTTTATAATCAAGAGAACACTGCCCAGCATTTAAGGTGTAATATAAGGAAATAAAAGAAAGCAAACAAATCTCCACATGAAGACTGAACTTCAACCTTAGAAATTTAGTGCTTTCACTGAGTTAGCTAGTTGTCAACATAGTCAATTGTGACTTACATTACATGAGGTGAGAGAGATGAGACACAAGCTGCCTTTGGGAGCTTACACTTAACACTCACATGTTCACCACAATACTATACATAATAGCAAAAGGATGAAAACAACCTGAGTCCAACAAGAGATGGATGGATGAAACAACCAAGGCCCACACATACATACGATCATATGTAACACTAAAGAATGATGATGAATCTGTGCCATACCTCATGGATGAACCTGGAGGATATCAATGTTGAGTGAACTAAGTCAGACAAATACCGTATGAAACTGCTGCTGTGACAATTAGAGAGAAAAGGCTGATACACAAAAACTTTCTTTGATGCTATGAGGAACAGTAGCAGAAGGAAGGAGAGAGTAGATGTGTACTGATTTGGGTGAAGGGAAGGAAGTACACATAAGGGGAGGTGCAAGCAATATGACCAAGGCATTGGAAAGCGCTGGGCAGTAGTGAAGAATAAAGAGCAGCAGTGGTAAATCTGACTACAGACACCATCCTGCTATAACTGTAATAACCTTGAGGCTTCCTCATCCCCTATTACCATGACCCCAGTGCTGCTTCCCAGTCAGACTAGACCGTAACATGTACACAGGTATAGAAAGGGATGGGAGCTCATGACACACAGAATCCAGGAACAGGAGTGGGAACAGTGAAACCAGAATAGTTAGGGGAAGCAGAGGAGAGGAAGGGAGAAAGGGGGAACTGATCGTAATGATCGACACATAGCCATGCACCCCTCTACAGGGGGAAGAACAAAAGAATGCCTTTTATTTTTTAATCTGTTACCATATAACACAGCCGTAGGCACAGAGTAGGATCTTAATAGATGTTTATTCAAATAAACTGAAATACAAAAGTATCTCTTTTACTATGTCTTAATTGAGGGGGCAGATTTAGAAAACAGTTATCTTGCTTAAGATGATGTTTAAAATTTATTTGACAGTAAAAAATCCACACATATTATCTGGTAGGCAACAGAAATAAAGGGAAAGTTCAAAGTAGAAAGTATTTTTGTCACCAAGTATTTTGATATGGGTAACTTAGCAAATTCCCAAGACCAGGAGTGGTATTGATGGAAGAAGGCCATGCTCCACAGAAGGCATTAGTGAAAAACAAGGGTCCTGGCCTTAAGAATGCTCCTTGAAACATTGCAACAAGCTGGGAAGCACTGGAACAGTCATCAGCCTATGCCATGCAATCTGGCAGACAACTATTTGGTTAACCACCTGGGAATGAGTCATATTGGAACTCATTCCAAAGAAGATGACTGAACAGAATGCACTCTTGATCACATACTAGCTTTTGAATCAGGTGAACGTCAACCAATACTTTTTGGTACAATGCTTCTGGATTCTTTCCATTTTCTTTGAAAACTTCTGGATCATTTAATATTTTACCCAGTTTGAGGCTTAAAGTTTTTTCCCTTGAGTTCTTTCAGCTTGAGCAATGTGGAGCATGCTCTTCCTTTTTGGCTTTCTAACTCCAGGTCTTTGCAATTCATCATACTTTGTCTTCTCGAGTTGCCCTTGAAATTTTCTGTTCAGCTCTTTTATTTCATCATTTCTTCCATTTGCTTTAGCTACTATCCTATGTTAAAGAGCAAGTCTTCTGGCATACACATTTGTCTTTTCTTGCTTTCTTTTAATGTTGCTTTGCTTTCTTTTTTCATGCTGTTCTTGATTTTGCACAACGCATCAGGCCTTTGGTCATTAGTGTTCAGTTCATCAAATGTGTTCTTGAAATGTTCTCTGAATTTAGGTGGGATATGCTCAAGGTAATATTTTGACTCTTGTGGCCTTGTTTTAATTTTCTTCAACTTCAACTTTCATATGAGCAATTGACAGACAGACAGCTGCTGGTTTTCTTTTGACTGATATGGAGCTTCTCTATTGTCTCTTCCTACCGATTAAGTCAATCTGATTAGTGAAGTCCAAGTGTATAGACACCACTGATGTTTTAAAAGATATATGAATTGTCATTGGTCTTATAAAATTCTATCATGTGATCTCTAGCTTTGTTTCTACTACCAATTCGATATTTTTCAACTAAAGATTCTTCCTCTTAATTCTAGCTTTTGGGTTCCAATTGCCACTAATTACCAATGCATCCTAATTGCATGCTTAATGTCTTTCAGACATTAGAAGTTGGTAGAATTCTTCGATTTCTTCATCACTAGTTTCATTTGTTGTTGTGTAAATATGTGAAATAGTTGTATTACTTGGAATCTTTGTAAGTGTATAGATATTATCCTACTACAGTCAACATTGTACTGAAATGTTCTTGATGATGAATGGGATGCCACTCCTCTTCAACTTGTCGTTCCTGACACAGCAAACTATGGCCTATGTCACTCCACTTCACTTCCCTAATGCCTAGGATATTGATCTTTGTGTCGCATTTCATGTTTGATGACTTCCAATTTTCCTACACTTATACGTCATATGTTCTGTGTTAAAATTTTTAAAGGATAATTGCAGCTTTATCTTCTCATTTTCAATCAACTCCCATCAGCAAAGAAGGTCTCAAAGTCTTTTCTTGGTCCATGTCATTAAAGTGGACTCTACTTTGAGGGCTATAGCTTCTTATGAAACTTCTTTTTTTCTTAAGAAACTTCTTAAGAGATGTGATAATCAACTAAATTCGAATCAATCCTATAAGCATTACCCTTTGGGGGTTCAAGTACACTGCAATATGCATGTGCGGGCGGGTACTGGGTCGGGCAGGGGGATCGCTCTCAACATCAGCCACCCAAGGCCAATTTCTGGGAGGCAGTGGTCAGACACACTTCCAACTACCAACTTTTTTTTTAAACCAATTCTAACATTAACAGTCCCTCCCACAGTGCTCTGCACTGATCTGCTGTGTTCCCTAATCCATTGCAATGGCTTCAAAGAACTCACAGACCATACTCATGGTTAGCCGGTCTATTAAGGGAGTAACAAGTTAGAGAATTCAGATGCAGGATACAGTTCCTAGATCTGGTAAAAAGGTATGCAGAAATAGCTACTGAGACAATTAGGATGTTTTCACATACCGAGAAGAACTAGAACAAAATTGAAACCTCCCATCTAAGGTTTAAACAAAAGCACATCATTTTATACAAAGTATCACAGAAGTACTAAAAACTTTGGTTTAACATTCTTTATTTCCTCAGGGTCAGATAAGATTTCCTGAAATAAAAGAAGCCCACAGTTTAGTACGTTGTTACTATTTTAACCCACGTCAAGGTACACAATGTAATACCTTCCAGTACGTTTACAATGTTATTCAAGCATCAGCACTATAGATAGTTCCGGGGCTTTCTAATAGTCCCCCAAACAAGGTCTACATTCATTATGAAGGTGTTGCACCATCCACCTCCGAGGACCTAGCAACAGCTCACGTGCTTTCTGTCTCTACAGATTTGCCCACTCCAAGCATTTCCTATAAACGGAACCAACATTTAATGCATGACATTTTGTGCCTCCCACCCCACAAGACTCATCATGTTATGACATGGATCAGTACTTAGGGCTGAGTAATATCCAATTGTATGAATATCCTAAAGCCAGGGGTGGTGTGCTCATGAGCTGTTTTGTTCTTTGCACACACAGGCATGTCTTCTGAGGCTTTTGGCGAAGACAAGCCTTACATGCAAACAGGTTTCCCCCAGGCACAGAGAAAGGAAGGATAAAAAAGTCTGGAGTCATCACAACTGTCATAGTTATCTACTGTTGCTTACAAAAGAAATACCGCAAGTGTGTAGTTTTAGCAAACATTCACTTTTTCACAGTTGAGGAGGCTGGAGTCCAGGTTGGTTGCTTTAGTAGAAAACTCTGTGTATACGTGCATGTGAGTGCAAATGTAATTTATTTCATGAAGGAAGGTTCTTGCCTCTCTTTTCAGCCTAAACTCCTTTCATCCTTGGTGACTATTGGGGGTCCTGTATATCACATTCTCCACCTCTGCACTTTTATAGCACAAAAGAGACTGGTTTAAAATACTGGCCACATCAATTCTGCCTCATTAGCAAAACAAAGAAAATCTATTCCCAAATGAGATGACAAACACAGGTATATAGGTAAAGATTTACAACATATCTCTAGGGGAAAGGAGAGCAATTAAATTTAAAACCATTTAAAAATCTATATAATAAATCAAGAACCCACTTGGCATAATAAAAACCAACCTCCTAAATTACATAATATTTTACTTTAGGGTAATTTGAAATAGATCTCTTCTAGCTATTGATAATATGAGGTTTAATGAAAATAAGAGCTATTTTCTGTTGTCCATCCCCACAGAGAGTGGGTGAAGGGAGACATCGGACAGTGTAAGACATGACAAAATAATAATAATTTATAAATTATCAGGGTTCATGAGGTAGGGGCAGGGAGGGAGGGAAAGAACGAGGAGCTGATACCGAGGGCTCAAGTAGAAAGAAAATGTTTTGAAAATGGTGATGGCAACAAATGTTCACATGTGTTTGACACAATGGATGGATGAATTATGATAAAGAGCTATGACAATCCCCCAAAAATGATTTTTTTTAAGTTACAGTCTTGGAAACGCACAGGGGTAGTTCTACCCTGTCTTATAGGCTCACTATGAGTGGGAAGTAAAGTTAAGACTCCTAATCAGAGAAAAAAATTTCTTTACTTAGTGCCCCACTGGCAATTAAGAACGTTTCTACTGTAGCCCATAACCAGGACAGAGTACAGGTATCTGCTTTTCAGCACCCTGAACACTTCAGCATCGCCCAGACTGGGAAAAACTTATCTATACAAACTAAGGCTTCACTTACCATGAAACCAGAACCAGACGAAAACCCTGCTACTGCTACCAACCATTTTGAGCAGGGTTACAATAGATGGAGCCTGACCAAATAAAAGAAAAATGTGGGACAGATTCATACTCATAAAAGTCCAGGCTTACTAGACTTAGGAAGACTGAAAGACTCTCTCAGACTATGGTCCGGAGATACTCTTCAAACCTTGAACTTAAACTAATCCCTGAAGTTACTTTTCAGCTAAATAACAAAGTGTCTCCTGAAGAATAAAACTTGAGAGTACTACACTCCTTTGAAAAAAAACCATCTCTAAGGAGTAGGGAAACTAGATCACTGGAAAGAGAACAACCAGATTAGAATAAATGAGAATGTTGACACACTATGAAAAATGTAGCAAGGACACTGAATAATTCATGGGGAAATTGCTAAATGGGAACCTAATCTACTGTGTAAGCATTCACAGAAACACATTATAATATTATTTTTTAAAGGTAGAGTAAAAGGGGTTTAGAAAAAGCTTTGTGATTTGTTATAGGAAATAAAGTCTATTGACTAAAATTAGATAAAACTATATGAGAAATTGGTTAAGCATTTTTGAAAAACTAAGGAGCCCGAGTGGTGCCAGGATTGAGCTTAACAAAAGGTCAACGATTTGAAGTCACTGGCTGAGGGAAAAAGACATGAATGTCTGTCTCCAAAGACTGACAGTCTTGGACACACCAAGGGCAGTTTTGCACTGTCCTGCACAATGACTATGAGTTGGAATAGACCCAACAGCATTGGGTTTGATTTATGGTGGATTTGGGAGAACTAAATTTAATAATTTTCTAATCGGCATAGTTTCTACAAACCTCCAATCCTCTTTGCCTCTGAGATGAATCTGTGCAAGGAGATGGTGCTGGTCATTTGGCATGAGCCCTCTACAAAATCTAATTTAAGTGAACATTCTCATACTCCACACGTGGGGAAAAAATACACAATAAAGTGCGGTGTTTCATTAGGTAAAAACAAATTATTGAACTTCAATAAATAAAAGACACACTCACTAAACTCCTGGATAAAAATCTTAAATGTGCCCGGCTATCAAAAGAGATAGTGTCTGGGGTCCTAAAGGCTTGAAGGTGAACAAGCAGCCATCTAGCTCAGAAGCAAAAAAGCCCACATGGAAGAAGCACACCAGCCAGTGCGATCACGAGGTGCCCAAGGGACCAGGTATAAGGCATCATGCAAAAAAAAAAAAAAAAGGAATATATGTATGTGTATATATATGTATATATATACCATATTGAATGAAGGGGGAAGTGCAGAGTGGAGACCCAAGTGTCGGCCACTGGAGATCCCCTCATAGAGGGGTTTAGGAGAGAAGATGGGTCAGTCAGGGTGCGAGGTAGTACCGATGAAGAACACAGCTTTCCCCCAGATCCTGGATGCTTCCTCCCCCCAACTACCATGATCCGAATTCTACCTTGCAGGGCTGGATAGGGCAGAGGTTGTACACTGGTACATTTGAGGGCTAGAGGCACGGGGAATCCAGGGTGGATGATACCTTCAGAACCAAGGGTGTGAGGGGCGATGCTGGGAGAGTGGAGGGTGAGTGGGTTGGAAAGGGGGAACTGATTACAAGGATCCACATGTGACCTCCTCCCTGGGAGATGGACAGCAGAGAAGGGGGGGAAGGGAGACTCCGGATAGGGCAAGATATGACAAAATAACAATGTATAAATTACCAAGGGCACATGAGGGAGGGGGGAGAGGGGAGGGAGGGGAGAAAAAAAAAGGGGACCTGATGCAAAGGGCTTAAGTGGAGAGCAAATGCTTTGAGAATGACTGGGGCAGGGAATGTGCGGATGTGCTTTATACAATTGATGTATGTATATGTATGGATTGTGATAAGAGTTGTATGAGCCCCTAATAAAATGTTTAAAAAATAAAAAAAATAACTGGTGCAGAATGTAACAGCAAACAAGAAGGACAACGCATGCAAACATTGAACATACATGCTATTCTCTCAAATATCTAGAAAGACTATCATGCCACAGCCTATGAACTTAAAAAAACTCTTTCAAAATCTAGAAAGGCTTTTAAAGGGTTACTTACTTTGTCCTTGCTCAAATTAGAAAATCATAACTACTAAATTAACTGCATTTTCAAAATGCTGACAACAAAGGATGGGGCTCTAATTATTTAGTCCCAAGCTTAATTTTCCTGGTACAACAAGCTAAGTATTGTCATAAGAGAATTTCATAAATATGAGGATTATAAAATTTTGTAAATCTTAAAATTTCCTAGAAAGTGGCAATTAAAATGTCAAATACCCAATATGTTAATAAATTAAAGATAATTAAAAGGATCGCTTACTGCTTTAGAATTTTTCCTAGAGAGAGGGGGGGGAGGGGGGAGAGGGGTATCTTGATTCAGTATTTCCCTTCCCACATGGCTAATGATGATGAAAAACAGGAAGTCCCAAGAGGTGACAGGGTGGAGTGGTCTTAGGATAAATAACACAGCTCTACCAAAAGCCAATCACTTAAAACAACTTACAAATTCTCAAGCTTTGATAAAACTTAAGGGTTTTTTTGTTTTGTACCCAAGGTGTTTTTTTTTAACAGAAATATTGCAAACATTTAAGACCAACTATTTCAAGTATATGAAAAACAAGGTATTCCCTGGTTGAAAGGAATTAGGATTTCCCCCCATGGGAATAAGTTCTAACTAAGATCTGTATTTGTGCAAATCTTCAAGGTCCTACATTGAAGAGAATGCTCCACAACAGAATCAGACTGCACACTTATCAAATGCATAATTTCTCAATATACATACAATTTTAAGAGACCATGAGAGTTTATAAGGGCTTTTTAAAAGAAAATTTTAACTACCAATTATTCTCCCTCAAATAATTAAAATTTGCTAAGCCTAATTTGTAGAAGCCATCTTTCTTTCTTATCCAAGCAAAACAGTACCAAATGGACAGCAAGCTACATTTAAATTCAAATAAAAATACTATGCCCCTTCATGACATGCGTACATGTGCAGAAACAATATTCATTAATGACCCCCCCCTCAAGTCCGTTTTAACTCTTCTAATACTCCACACACTATACATGCTGCATCACGTTTACTGTCTCCAGATCTTACAGAGGAAGCTTGTTTACTAACCAAGTCATTTAAAAGTTCTTTATGTCATAAAGATTGGACAGGAGATGTTTCTCGTTCTAGATGACATCACACATTAAATAGCCCAGGGGCTAATTTTGACATAGAGAAAACACCAAACTCACTGACATTGAATCCACGCCAATTAAGAGCCACCCTACAGGATAGGGAAAACTGCCTCTGTGGGTTTCCCAGACTGTCGAACTCTTTAGGGGAGCGGGGAGCCCATCTTTTCCCGGAGGAGCAGCAGGTGGTTTCGAGTAGCTGACAGTACAGATAGCATCCCCGTGTGTGACCACGCCGCCACCAGAGCTCCCTTGGCTACCATTATTTAAATCCCAATCGAATCGAGTTTAGTGGTGGGTCATAAGAGAAAATCTTTCAGCAACATTTGAAAAGGGTGGGGCCATATTTCGTGGCTCATCATGTCCTACTGCATGTGTCAGAGTAGAAGCGGTCTGTGCCCCATGGGATTTTCTTTGGTTTTGTTTTAAACATTTTATGGGCCCGACGCTCCAGCGCCATCCATTTTCAGGGCTAGTTGATTCGGCAGGTGAGTTGTTACACACTCCTTAGCGGATTCCGACTTCCATGGCCACCGTCCTGTTTTAAACATTTTATTAGGGGCTCATACAACTCTTATCACAATCCACACATACATCAATTGTTTAAAGCACATTTGTACATTCATTGCCCTCATCATTTTCAAAGCATTTGCTCTCCACGTAAGCCCTTGGCATTAGGTCCTCTTTTTTTTCCCCTCCCTCCCCGCTCCCCCTCCCTCATGAGCCCTTGATACTTTAAAAATTATTATTTTGTTCTGAAGCAGACAGCCTAACCTTTTTCTAATCTAAGGTATCTCTTGATGGACTCAAACTTCCAATCCTTTCCGCCAGCAGTCGAGTACATTAACCATTTGTACTAGCCAAGGGGAAAACTCCAACCAAACTTACAGCTATTGTGCACATTCTGACTCACAGTGGCCCTACAGAGCTGGGTAGAACTGCCTCTGTGGGTTTCCATGACTGAAAATCTTCACAAGGATAGAAAGTCCCATCTTTCTCCCATGGGGCGGCTGGTGGTTCTACATGTTGACCTTTTGGTTAAAGGTGCGGAGCATAACCAACTGCGCCACCAGGGCTCAAAGCAGTGCTTGAAAACAAAAAACCCAGGGAGAACCAATTACAAGGATCTACATATATCCTCCTTCCTGGGGGACAGATAACAGAAAAGTGGGTAAAGGGTGGAGGGTGGGTGGGGTAGAAAGGGGGAACTGGTTACAGGGATCTACATATAACCTCCTCCCTGGGGGACGGACAACAGAAAAGCGGGTGAAGGGAGATGTTAGACAGTGTAAGATATGACAAAATAATAATTTATAAATTATCAAGGGTTTATGAGGGAGGGGGAAGTGGAGAGGGAGGGGAAAAATGAGGACCTGATACCAAGGGCTCAAGTAGAAAGCAATATTTTGAGAATGATGATGGCAACAAATGTATAAATGTGCTGGACACAATGGATATAATGGATTGTGATAAGAGTTGTTGGAAGCCCTAATTAAATGATTTTTAAAAAACAAACAAACTCATTGCCATTAAGTCTATTCCCATAGCAACCCTATCTGGGGTTTGGAGGCTTTGGAAATCTCTACTGGGGCAGACCATTTCATCTTTCTCCCTGAAAGTAGTATTTCGGGAAGTTTATTTTGTCACAGGAAGCAAATGAACAAGAATGGCAAGTGGAAACGCCACAATTTTGCCAGTTGCACCCAGTAGGTGCAAACGTTTTATCAGCTCAGAACCAGATGGTTTTGTACAAATCACCATCCTTGTTACAAAAACAGCTTAAAGTCAATACCTATGCACAACACAAGTTGTTTTATACAAAAACTGCCACAGCTCCTTGTTGTTATGTGCACTGAGTCGAACCCCTGGCACCACCACTAGTGAGGGCTCCTCTTTTGCTATTATGGATGCTCCTGGTGTTTTAGAGCCATAAAGCATGCCCTCTTCCTGCCCAAATTTTACTAACAGATGATAAGAAACACTGGCACATAGACAAGTATATTACAGAACTCTCAGCTACACCAGAAACTGACTCCAAAAATAACTATAACAGCAAGTAGGTATGCTTACCTGTTGGCAATAAAGTCCGGTCTTCTTTTAGAGCCTCGGGTTCTTCCTGCTTATTGCCAATCAATTTAGTTGACAAAGACTACACAATGCCTTGACACACTGTTGACATGCAGATGTAAATAACTGTAACAATGACACCTCAGGAAATGACTGAGCACTCAATTCATCTGATGACCCATCACAAAACAAGCACCGAGTTAACACAGTCACACAAAGAGGAAGAGACTCCTGGAATTCTCTTCCTGCACAGCAGCTTTTGTTTCAGCTATTACTGAACTTCAGGAAAACATAATTAGACACAGGTAGGTAGGCATCATGCTGCAATCTAATGGACAGGTGCTGACTTGAAATATGGTTAGTTGGCGTGGCCATATGTTGTAAATTTAAAATACCCCCAGGTGTCTGAGATTTAGGGTGAAAACAAGGATATAAAATAATCTCATTTTTAATATGTTGAAATGATTGTACTGGATTCAATAAACTATATTATTAACATTGATTCCATATTTTGGATTTAGCACATGCACAAAACCACATCTCTGACGAAAATTAGGTAGAAAACTTTTCAGAAGTTCACCTTTAATGGGAAATGTACTTTCTTTCGTTTCCAGCACCTGGGGCCTCAGAAAAATAACGTGTAAGGTTCTCTCCCTTTATGATTCAACCACAAACAAAAGAACTTTTCACACCATTAAAAAGAGAGAAACAGTCACTATAAGCTATTTCTCATTAACATAAGAAAATGGTAATTACTACACAAAAGCAAAATAAGAAAGTATGTCAGTTTCTCTCAGGCTGACTAGGCAACTGCCTTGGTCCACAGATTCTATGAAATAATTAAGCATATGTTCAAGTACATGTATTCCCAAAGCGAGAAATTCAGTGACAGACTTCTACAGTGAATCATATTCTTCCTCTGCCATTATTCTGCTTTAATTTAAAAATCTTTAGGATCCCAGGGCCCTTGGAGAATATACAGTATATTTTTTAATCTGTCAAAATGTTTTTTAAGAGTAAAGGGATAGCTCAGTAAAGGGCAAGAGAAAAATGCTTTGTCAGGTGTTCAAACCCACTCCCATCAAGTCATTCCAATACAGACCCTACAGAACAGAGTAGAATTTGCTCCTTAGGGTTACTAAGACTGTAGATCTTGACACAGGCAGACCGTCTCATACAGAATTCTCCCTCTCAGAAGATACTGATGGACTTGAACCCCTGAGCCTACAGTTAGCCACCCAATGTTTAACCCAGAATTTCAAGCAAAAGTCAATTCTAGAAAACTGTCCAGGAATCAACTATAGGAAAAAAACCAAACAATTAAGCACAATGAATCCTCGGGGCTTCTAGGATAGATGGTATTGTACAAAAATACTCAAATAGTCATTAGAAACTTTTTATACCGTCCTAATACATTTATAAAGCAAGAAGGGCGACTCTAGGATACCAATTCATATGAAATTCATCTGCTGAGAATCTTCTGGTTTCTATTTTGCTAGGTGATACATTCCTGAGAAGCCTTGTGCATTTAAATACCAAGCGCAATTACGCTGCCAGTAGAGTAAGCAGAAAGGATTGTACATATTTTAAAATAGGGAGTTGAGCGCTGGCAGCTTCCTACTTCGGTGGATACGAATGAATACAGTTCTGAGTTTGAACCTGAAATACTGAAACCATCCTTGAAAAATCGGGCCGCCTTACATCGGCCAATGGGTCAAAAGACTGCCAAATTTTCCATTAGAGCATCCTATTTTTAGTCTCGACACTGCTCTTTTAAAATACACCCCGCAGTACAATTGGTTTGACTATTTATACGGGTAAATAAAATGTACATCCTACGGTCTTATTTTTTAGGCTTGGGGAAAAAAACCTTAATTACACAGATTAACAACTAAGCTAAATATTGACTCAGAGACATGAAAAGGGGGGGGAGAGAGAGAGAGAGAGAGAGAGAGAGAGAGAGAGAGAGAGAGAGAGAGAGAGAGAGAGAGAGAGAGAGAGAGAGAGAGAGAGAGAGAGAGAGAGAGAGAGAGAGAGAAGCGGGTGGGGGCGTTGCGGAGGTATGGGCAAAATAAAAACCAACCACAGGGGTGGAGAGCTGTGGGCAACGGGATAGAAAGGAACCGAGTTGGAAGTCGCAGGCTGCTCGGGAGAACGACTTCTGGCACTAGTCTCTGCCAGGAGGGGAAACCGGAACGATGCACAGGGACAGGAGCCCCGTGGTGGCTGGAAAACCCCGAGACCCGAGAGGGGCGAAGGTGACGGCACCGGCTGCACCTCCCTCGGGGCAGAGGAGCGCGAGCACCGAGGTGGCGCTGCTGCAGGAGGGCAGCGCCAGGGGAGCAGCGAGGGGCTTGCGAACGGCGATCCACCTCCACCGCGAGCCGGTGCAGGGTCCCCGCACCTCTCCCTGCCTCTCCTCACCTGGGAATCGGAGGCGACAAGGGGGCTACAGGCTGTTTCCCGCCGGGTCGTTGACATGGCGGCCGACGAGCTGTCACGGAGCTGGCTCGGGTCTCCCGCGGCTCCGGTGTGAAAGCCACCACTTGCCTCCTCGCCCCGCCTTCCTCCGCGCACCCCTCCCTCCCTGCCGGCTGCGGGCCGCCAGCCACCGGGGAGCATAGAGCGCGAGCGGCTAGAGAGGAAGCACACAGGGCGGACAACCATAGAGTACGAGCCCGGCCACGGCCACTCTCAAGCCTTCGGCGGCCAAGGCGCGACGGAAGCGGAAGTGAGAGAAAGACGGGAAAGATTGCTCGTACGCATGCGCGGTTTCCACTGTTTACTTCCGCCTTCCCTCGTCTGGCTGCAAAGAAATGTTGCACGTGGGTGCCCCGCGCGGGGTTCGCCGAATTAGCAACGGCGAGTGATCTTCGGAAGGGTCAGAGCTTAGAGAGAAAGTATGTGGGTCCCCGTGGCAGGGCTCTGCCCGCGGCTGGCCCTCTCCATCTTGACCGGCTGTGGCCGCGTCCGCATTTTGGGATCCGGAGTGGGGACGCGGAAGGACTTCGCGCAGACCCCTCGCAGGGCCTTCTCAGACTCCCTGGCGCAGCCGCTGCCCTGCCCTGAGACGGTGGAATCGCCTTCGTGCGTGCCGAAGTATCGCTTAGACAACAAGCGTTACGTAACTAGCCTGAGCGTGGCTGAGACCTTGGCGCAGATGCTGCAGGAAACGCAAAAACCTCCCTCGGTGATACTGGAGTGCAATCCAGGTGAGTCTGGCATGGATTGCAGTTTCTTGGACATCAATCAGTTTGGTGGATTTTAATACCCTGGATGTGGCGGGCGCCACCTAACACACTGCCCTTTCTTTTTAAGCAGCTTACTTGGAGAGTGGCCACAGCATATGTATATAGTCTGTACTACTGACAAGATGTTATTTTAAGAACATTGTTGCACCCAACAACTTATGCAACCTCCTAATACTTTGATCGGTCCCTCGTCCCCTTTGCATTTTGACCTTCTTCTTGTTATATAATATCTGTCCCCTCGAGCAACTGCCTCATCTAGCCTATTCTCTCCCTTACCCTCCTGCCCACTGGTAACCTTCAAAGTCGCATTCTCTTGTGGTTTGAAAACCTTTTCTTGATTAACAGTGGTGTCATAAATACTTGCCCTTTTGTCCACCAATTCTACTATTCTTTAACGTTACTGAGTATTCGTTTTGTTGTTGTTGTTACTTAGTATTCTTTTGTGTGTATGAACCAAAGTTTATCCATTCTTCCAGCACCAAGCGTTTAGGTTTCCATCTTAGTGCCGCGGTTAACATGGATGGTCATATGTATCTGTTCATGCTATGTTCTTTATTTCTTTCGATTCTATGCAAAACCGTGGGATTCCCAGTTGTGTGAGGAAGTGCCATACGGCTTTCCACAGTGGTTAGGCTGTTTTAGAGTCCCGCTGACAGTGGCTGAAGGCTCCAGTCTCTCCTCTTCTTCTCCAGCATTTGTTCTCCTTTTCTGAACTTTGCAGTCAGTGCCTGTGTACGGTGGTATCTCATTGCCATTTGGGTTTGCATCTTTTGAGTGGCTAATGATGAGCATTTCTTCATGTTTGTGGCCACCTAGTTGCTTTTTTAGGTGAACTCTCTTTTCCTATCCTCTATTTTTTTAACTGAGTTATTCATCTCTTTGTTGAGATGTTGAGGTTTTCTCTAGATTTTAGAGATTACTTCAATGCCCAAATTATTTTCCCAATCTCTTAGTCTTTTTTATAAAAAATAACTTGTTTTTTAGATTTTTAAAAATGGGAGTTGATACACATATCATTCCATTAGTTCATTCAAATCAAGCAGAATTGTACATTTGCTACCACATTTTACAGACATTCTTTTTCTTTCTGCACTCCTTGACGTCATTTCCCTTTACACCCGCGCCCCGCCCCTTAGTGCCCCCCCTTTCCTCTCCCAAACCTTTATTGTATTACTGTCCCTATAGGTTTGTTGATCCTGGGTTTCATGTACTGAAACACAGGAAAACATAACACAACTTCATACGGGTAATTTCCAATGATCTAACACCTCTGAGATACATCCTAATACAAACAAAAATACAGAAAATGTTGAAAACCAGACCAGGTCCAGCATGCATCAGAGGAGAGATCAGCTGACAAAGTTTTAACTTTAAGTCAGATTTATGCCTTTCCTCTTCTTTTTTTAAAATCATTTTATTGGAGGCTCATACAACTCTTATCACAATCCATACATACATCCATTGTGTAAAGCACATTTGTACATTCCTTGCCCTCATCATTCTCAAAACATTTGCTCTCCACCTAAGCCCCTGGGATCAGCTCCTCATTTTCCCCCTCCCTCCCCACTCCCCTCTCCCTCATGAGCCCTTGATAATTTCTAAATTATTACTTTGTCATATCTTGACTTGTCCAATGTCTCCCTTCACCCACTTTTCTGTTGTCCATCCCCCAGGGAGGAGGTTATATATAGACATGATCTTTATAATTCTAGGGTTTACATTTACTCTTTAATCTGTCTCAAGTGTGTTTTTGTATATGGAGTGAGGTATAGGCCCTGTTTCATTCTTCAAATAGAAATACAATTTTGCAGCACCATTTGTTGAAGATACTGCCTCTTCCCCATTTAATGTGGTTCTGCACTTCCTCAAAATTTTGTTGTCTGTCAATGGATGCATATATTTCTAAGTTAATTACTATGCTCCCTTGGTCTGCATTTTAAGTTATTCTTTTTAGATTTTTTATAATTATTAGTTGAGAGTTAATACATATATCATATTCCATTAGTTCAATCACATCAAGCAGAATTGTTATTCTTTAGTAGCGCTTTTGCTTATCTTGGGTCTCTTTCCTTTCCATATCATGATTTGATTTTCCATTTCTTTAAAGAATGATGCTGGGCTCTAGATTGAAATTACATTTTATATATATATAGATTGTATTGAGTAATATTGACATTTTCACAATAGTAAGGCTTTCTATCTGTGAACATGGTATATTCCATTTGCTTAGGTTTCTTTTTATTCTTGCAGTGTTCTGTAGCTTTCTTTGCACAAATATTTTGTTTTACTATGTAGGTTTATCTTTGGGGTAATAATTGCAAATGTTATTGTTTTCTTGATTTCTTTTTCAGAGCTCTTTTAGTATACAGGAATCCAGTTGAATTTGTGTTGCTGAGTCTTTGAATTAGTTTCAATAGTTTTCTTGTAGAGTCTAAGTATAGAATCATATCACCTGCAAGTGGAGTTTAAATTCTTCTTTGCCAATGGGATGTCTTTGGTTTCTTTTTGTTGTCTAATCGCTCACACTGTCTTACAGTTATTGAGTAAGAGTGATGATAAAGGGCATCCTTGTCTGGTTCCATTCACAGGGAAAGGCAAATTTCAGTTTCTTCCCATTGAGTTGGTTCCAACTCATAGAAATATTGGTCTACAATTTTCTCTTCTGGTGATGTCTTTGCTTGGTGTTAGGTATCCAGGTTATGTTTACTTCATAAAATGAATTTGGACGCTTGCTACTGCCCTTTTTTAATATTCTGATATGATTTGACTAGAATTGGTGTCAGCTTGTAGAACTCCCCAGTGACCCTGTCTGGTTTTAGGCTGTTGTGGTGGTGGTGGTGCTGAGGAGTTTTTTAATGCCCAGATCAATGTATTCTTGCCTTACCGATCTTCTACATCTATATGTGTTAACTTGGGTATGTAGTATTTGTCTAGAAGTCTGTCCATATCTTCTAGGTTTTCAAGTTGGTTCTTATGTGGTGTTGCCCATTTAATTTCTTACTCATGATATTTGAATCTTCTCATTTTCCTTTGTTAAGTTTGCCAGTGATTTGTCTTTTATTAAAATCATTTTATTAGGGGCTGATAAAACTCTTAACACAATCCATACATACATCAATTGTGTAAAGCACATTTGTACATTCATTGCCCTCATCATTCTCAAAACATTTGCTCTCTACCTAAGCCTTTGGCATCAGTTCCTCATTTTTCCCCTCCCTCCCCGCTCCCTCATGAACCCTTGATAATTTATAAATTATTATTTTTGTCCTTTCTTGTCCTGTCCGACGTCTCCCTTTACCCAATTTTCTGTTGTCCATCCCCCAGGGAGGAGGTCACATGTAGATCCTTGTAATCGGTTCCTCCCTTTCCAACCCACCCTCCTTCTACCCTCCCAGTATCACCACTCACACCACTGGTCCTGAAGAGATCGTCCACCCTGGATTCCCTGTATTTCCATTTCCTATCTTTACATCCTCTGGTCTAGCCATATTTGTGAGGTAGAATTGGGATCATGATAGTGGTGGGGTGGGGGTGCAGTAGGGAGGAAGCATTTAGGAACTAGAGGAAAGTTGTATGTTTCATCGTTGCTACTTTTGCACCCTGACTGGCTCGTCTCCTCTCTAAGACCCTTCTGTAAGGGGATGTTCAGTGGCCTACAGATGGGCTTTGGGTCTCCACTCTGCACTCCCCCCCTCATTCACAGTGATATGATTTTTTTGTTCTGATGATATCGGATACCTTTGACACCTGGTGATCGCATAGGCTTGTGTGCTTCTTCCATGTGGGCCTTGTTGTTTCTGAACTAGATGGCCCCTTGTTTACCTTCTGATTTGTCTTTTTTTTTAAATTTAGTTCAAATTATTTATTTATGACAGTAGAACCAAATTTGAAAAGGAACATCATTTTATATCCAGAAAAACTGAAATGAAGACACCTTAAGTATGGAAATCATTGTACCAGTTCTCCTCATGCTGAAATTACTAACTTTTAAAAAAATCATTTTATTGGGGGTTCATACAATTCTTATCACAATCCATACATCCATCCATTGTATCCAGCACATTTTGTACATTTGTTGCCATCATCATTCTCAAAACATTTGCTTTCTACTTGAGCCCTTGGTATCAGCCCCTCATTTTCCCCCTCCTTCCCTACTCCCACCTTCCTCATGAACCTTTCATAATTCATAAATTATTATTATTTTGTCATACCGTACACAGTCCGACATCTCTCCTTGCCCCTTCCCTGCTGTCCCTCCCCATGGAATCACTACCTTTATCTGCTCTCACTGCCATCGAGTCCATGTGGACTGCAGGAGACCCTATAGGACAGGGTCGAGCTAGCCCCGTGAGTTACCGCGACCACCTTTACGGGAGCAGAAAGCCCAGTTTCTCTTCCTCGGAATGGCTAGTGGTTTCTAATCGCTGGCTTGACAGTTTTGTTAATCCTTTCATTCAATGACTTGTTTTAGTCTCTCTACTGCAGCCGTTCTCCACCTGTGAGTCGTGACCCCTTTGGGGGTCAAACGACCTCGGCACAGGCATCACATGATTCATAACAGAAACAAAATTACAGTTAGGAAGTAGCAATGAAAATAATGTTATGGTTGGGGGGGTCACCACAACATTGAGGGTCGCAGCATTGGGAAGGTTGAGAACCACTGCTCTACTGCCTTTCTGTTTTCTGATCTACTTATTTCTACTCAAATTTTTATCATTTCTTTGTTGAGTTTCTTTCAAGTTGTTCAGTCCTTCCGTGATTGTGGACACCACAATATTTTTAATAGTAGTTCTCATTTTACACAATATTTTCATAGAAAATTATACCCTTAGATCTCACAATCTCTCCAAAAGAGATGTTAATCTGAAAAAAAGGGATGGGGGGAAATAATAATAATTTATAAATTATCAAGGGTTGGTGGGGGGGTGGGAAATGAACTGATAACAAGGGCTCAAGCAGAAGAAAATGTTTTGAGAATGATGATGGCAACAAATGTACAAATGTGCTTGACACAATGGATGGATGTATGGATTATGATAAGAATTGGATAAGCCTCCAAATGATTTTTTTAAGGTGGGAGGAGGAGTTTTCTTCCTTGCATCTCCTGTAACAGGATGCTGAAAACACAAAATGTAGAGACATTTTGAATGATGACTTTATAAAGCACCATTTCCTATCATGCAATGTGATTTCGGTTTGAATTTTATTCTGTCTTTGATGAGTAAAGCATCAGGATAGCTTATTATTGAGTGGTAGACTAGCAACACACTTTGTTGGTTTGTTGTTTGTTTGTTTTTTAAGATAGTAGAACTTTGTGATTAGAACAGTAAGCTTTGCAGTCACTGGCAGAATGGATTCAAATCCAAGCTGTACTTCTTAACAGCTGCGGTACTGGAGATTAGTAACCCTCTATAACCTCCACACAAATGTACTTCAGAAACTTTTATGTGATGTAATATTAGGCAACATAGCACAACATCCAATAAAAGTATCATTATTGAAAGAGATTGAATTGTTTCCATGTAAGTAAACTTTGCTTTCTGTTAACATGTTAGGTCCTGGAATCCTGACCCAGGCATTACTTAAAACTGGTGCCAGAGTGGTTGCCCTTGAAAGTGAAAGAACCTTCATTCCACATTTGGAGGTATATTTTCATTTCTTAAATACATGTTTCATAAGAAGAAATGATTGTTCAGTCATTACCTTTCAATGGTTTAGGTTTTAGTGGCTTTAATCAAATTAAGCAAATGATTTATTTTTGTAGAGTATCATTTAAAGACTACCGTATTTACTCGAGTATAAGTGACCCACGTATCAGCCAGGGCACCTGATTTTACCACAAAAAATGCATTAAAAATGTGTTGAGAAGCTCGGCTTATACACGAGTATATGCGGTATGTCTTAATTACCTTGTTATCCCCAGAGATTACAACAGAGTAGGCATTCAGTGCTTGCTGAATGGAGGACTAAAACATTGAAGGTTCTGATGCTTGCTCTGTAGTTCCAGCTCTGTTACAGACCTAGTCGGGTGATTTTGAAATAAGTATCTAATTGGTTTCCTCATCTCAACTATCCTATGCTGGTCAACTGCCTTCTGTAAGCTTGGAATCTAAACAATAACATTAGGTTAATAGGACTGTACAAATGCTAGGGCTTGAGAGGCAATAGAGGTATAGACAGATACAATTCCTAAATGTAAAGATACCATCCAAATGGATTTTTAGTGAATACTGCTTCCTGTAGAGGGTACCTTGGGACATTGTGTAGTGGGTTATGTGTTGGGCTGCTAACTTCAGGGTCAGTAATTCGAACCCAATGGCTTATCCATGGGGAAAAGAGAAAGTTTTCCGCTCCCATAAAGTTTTATAGCCTCAGAAACTCAAAGGGACAGTTCTGCTGTGTCCTCTAGGATCACAATCAATCCGAGTTGACTCAATGGAAGTGAATTTGGCGGCGGTGGGCCAGGGCTCTTCTTAAAAAACGTACAAAAAAATTAGAGGACAGCTACATGGCCAACCAACAGGAGAGATCCGTAAATGTGCCAATTCCAAAGAAAGGTGACCCTAACCGAATATGGATATTACCAATGTCAATAATATCACATGGAAGGAAAATTTTGCTGAAGGTCATCCAAATACAGTAGCGTAGTATATCACTAAGGAATAGGCAAAAAGCCAAGCCAAACATTGACTGCAGGATATCATTGCCAATATGACTAAAAAAGAGTACCAGAAAAATGTTTACTTGTGTTTTATTTATGCAGGGACACTAGACTGTGTGGGTCATAGTATTCTATGGATAACATTGCAAAGAGTGAGAGTTCCAGAACATATCATTGTTCCTATGAGGAACCAAGAGGTAGCTATTTAAACAGAACAAGGGGATATAGACAGCATGGTTTAAAATCAGGAAAGATGTACAGCAGGACTGTACCCTTTCACCCTACTTACCCTGTATGCTGACAGATGAGCCAAGAAACTAGGCTCTATGAGGAAGAACGTCGCACCTGAACTGGAAGAAGGCTCGTTAATATCCAGATGACACAGCCTCATTTCCTGAAAGCCAAAAGAACGTGAAACACAGGTGATGATCAAAGCTAAAGCCTTCAGTATGGATTCAGACTCAGTGTACAGAAAGTAAAAGTCAAAAAGAAAGAAAGTAAAAGTCCTCACAACTGGGCCAGCAACCAACATCAGATCATGGTAACAAAAAAAAGATTGAAATTGTCAAGGAATTTATTTTACCTGGATCCCACAGAAGCAGAAGTCAAGAAATCACTTAACATTGCATTGAGCAAATCTCCTGCATGAGACCTCTTTTAACATGTTAACGAGCAAAAATGTCATCTTGAGAACCAAGGAGTGCTTGATCTAAGCCATGGCATTCAGGCCCCTCACAATGCTGTGAAACAGGGGTCCTCAAACTTTTTAAGCGGGGCCACTTCACTGTCCCTCAGATCTGTTGGAGGGCCAGACTATAGTTTAAAAAGAACTATGAACAAATTCCTATGCACACTGCACACCTCTTATTTTAAAGTAAAAAACAAAATGGGGCATACACACTCAGCGGACCACATGTGGCCCGCGGGCCGTGGTTTGAGGACCCCTGCTGTGAGAGCTGGACAATGGATAAAGAAGGCTGGAGAAGAATTGATACCTTTGAATTACGGTGTTGGTGAAGAGTGATGAAAGTACCATGGACTGCCAGAAGAACACACAAATGTTTTGGGATAAGTACAGCCACAATGCTCTTTAGAAGGGAAGATGGCAAGACTGTATTTAATACCTTTGGATAAAAGTCCCTGGAGAAAGACATCATGCTTAGTTTAAAAAAAAAAAAACAGAAAAGAATTTAAAAAACAAAACAAAAACGAGGAAGACCCTCGATGAAATTGATTGAACTCAAACACAGGAAAGATTAAGGGGATGGCATAGGACCTGGTAGTGTTTTGTACTCTTGTACATGGGGTTGCTATGCATCAGAACCAACTCAAAGACACAATAGTAACAAAATCCAACAGCAGTGCCAACAAATGAAAAGAGAAGTTTACAGTACAACTTTTTAAAAAAGAACAAAAATTAATTAGTTGCCTTCTAATCAGTTCTGATTCATAGTGATCCTTTCAGTGCAGTGCAATGCAGTGAATTATTTATGACTTCTTTGTTACTCCCACCAAATGATGGATCTTGGTAAAAAGGTGCGGAGCAGCTACTGATTGTGTTACACAATTCAGCTATAAGTAATGATCATCCTGCCGGATATAAAATGAGCCATCTCAGAAGCAGGTGGGGAGAATCTCACAACCTGCAAAAGAGAAGCGCCAGGAGTGGAGTGCATCCTGCACATGGAACCTTCTTGATTCAGGAAACAATCTGGCAGCAGAAGAGTGGCAGAAGAGCAGTAACAGCAGTAGAACCAGGAACTAGAACAAGAGACAGAGCAGTGAGCTTACCAGCCCACAGAGCAAGTAAAACTGAGTGCTTTGGGACAAGAATTGGGCTTGTGGAATTGGTGCCTCTTAATTGAGGTAGGTGGCTGGGTTTGTTGGCCCACAGAACTGGAGCTGAACGCCTTCAGTCTGAGGTTTATAGAGGAGTGGCATGCCCTTTGGGCTTTTAATGGCAGCCCTAAAAGAGCTTTGCAACATTGGCCAAGCAGGGCCACGGCAAGACCAAAGGCCAGAGAGAGGCCTGTCTGCAGGCACAACAAAGAGGAAACTATCCTGCCTGCACAGTGGAATACTGAGCATTTCCTACAAGAATTTTAACCTGTTAACTTCCATAATAAACTCCGTAATGGTGAAGTCTTCACCTGCAAGTTCCCTGTGGCTATTGTAGTTATTGAACCCAGCAAAATGTAGAGTTCCTTGGGAGAAATGTTAGAACAGGGTTAAGGATGGAGAGTGGAAACATGTCTAACCCTTGCCTTGTAGCTGTTAACCTTGGAGGTAGCAGAAGAGATATGTGGTCCCCATGCTTGTTCAGCACCTCATGGTCTGCTGGAAACCCTGTGGGGCGATACATGAGTTGAATTTTGACTCCAAAGTACCCAACATGTTTACTAAATCACATCTTATGACCTTGTATTTATTAACAATTTCATAGTATTTATTTTTCGATTTGAGGATTCTAGCAGCAGATTTATCATCAGTTAAATAACCTGACTAAAACCTTGAATTCTTTTCTAAGGAGTTATATAAAACTCATAGTTTTGTTTTAAAAAGAAATACTTTTTCCACAATTATTTGTCATCTTACATGGTTTCAAGAAGTTTACATACAGAAGTGTAATTAGTTCATAAACTGAAATTAATTGAATAGCTGAAACAGAGAAAAGTGAGGCAGAGGAGGAGGCTGGCTATTGTCCCATAAGGAGTACTAAGGGTGCAGTGTCGAGCTGCTAACCAAGAGGCTGGCCTCCAGCCACTGAGGGAGAAAGATGTGGCTGTCTGCTTCCATGAGGACTGCAAGCTTGAACCCTCGGACAGCTGATTCTGTCCTCTGAGGTAGAGTCTGCATCAATACAATCAGGATCTTCCCTCGCCTTCTCACCCAGACCCATCAGAAAACAGGTGGTTTGGTAGGAGTACCAAAGGCTATTGGCTACAAGAGCCATATAAAATAATTCACTGCAGTGCTCCGTATCTTTCCCCCAAGGAGCCCCTCTGAGCGGATTCAGCGGTCATCCTTTTCCGTTAATAGTTGAGCACTTAACTGTTCCGCAGGAGGCTGATGTTAGTAAGCATGTTGTGGTTTTCATTTGTGTCATCAGTTGATTCCAGCGCTTAGTGACCCTGTATGTCCCAATAGAGCTGACCTAAAATGTTAGCAGAGCACTAGGATTTTGCTTCCATGGAGTCACCATATGGCTTTGAACAAGCTAGCTGTTATCTTGATCTCATAAAAAGGCCACATTAGAAAGTATCTACCTTTGAAAGGTAGTTGGATAACATTGAAAGGCCTGTTTCTGTTGACCGTTGATGGCCCTGTAACACAAGAGCCCTAGGGAGGCAGGCCTCCAGTCCTTACTTAGCTGCTAACTTCAAGGTTGACCGTTTGGGATCACCGGCCATTCCTCAGGTGGCAGAATGCTTCCTTACAGTCCTACTTCCTAGAAACCACTATGGGGAAGTTCTGTTCTCTCCTATCAGGTCTCAGTGAATCCAAAGTCGCAGCAACAAAGGTGCTTTTTCTGTAATATTGTCAAGGTCACAGCCAATCATTTAAAAGCAACCACTGTGGTGGAAAAGAGGAATTCTGGGTTAGAGAATTTCAGACCGAACATTTTCTACAGGAATATCAGTAAAAATGCATTTCTAAAGCTGATCGGCTCCCACGGCACTGACCTGAGCTCAGCCCTCGTACATGTCCTTTCACTGTATCGGCTATTGTTGTGATAGTCGATGTGCATTCACCGTATGTGTCAAAAATAAAAGAGCTACCTTACATCCAGATCTTAAAGGGCGGCCCGCAACCCAGACTACTGCTAGCCACCTAACGGCACTCAGTTTCTCCTGAAAACTAGGCATTCCCAAGGATCATATATTTGGCTGGATTTTTCATTCATTTTATAGTCTGTCTCTTGTGGAAAACAGAACTGGGAAGAGAGTGTATGCCGACAAATTCTTTACATTCATACATCAAGGAGGCTGGGGCTCCCATGGAAGTCCTTTACGTTCTTAAGTAGGAAAAGCATCCCAGTCATGTTCTCCTAAGTAAAGTTATTCCCCACGATGGCCCCCGTAATAATGCCAATTTAAAGGTGCTGCTTGCAAGCACATGGTTGCTACCATTTTCGCTTGAAGGTCAACTGCTTCATAGCTACTTGCCTGAAGGTTGTCTGCCCAATCAGACCGTATTGTCTCCCACCCTAAGAGGACACTCCCTTTTGTTAAGGATCATAGGTTATTCCCCTGGAGAAGAGCTCAGGGGGGACACCTCAGGTCAAGCCAACTCAGAAATGACCAGGATTAGCCTGCCATCTTGACCCTAGAATCAGTCCATCTTATTACGTATGTACCTTCCTTTCACATGTATGCCTCTAGGACCTCCCCTACCTGTTACGTGCATGCCCCTAGCATGTCCCCCTCCTGTTACGTATGTGCTTCCGTGGCTTGCGTGCCTCAGCTTATATAAGTCTGCGAGAATACTTTACTCCTCGCATTCTGGTTCCACTTGACATGGAAGAGGTGAGCCCTTGCATGATTTATCTTGTCTGACATCTCTTTAATGTGCCCCGCAATTACTCAGCTGCCCCGTAGGACCCATCTGGATGTGGGGCTGAGTCCCGTTGTCTCTCTTATAAGATTACTACATTTTTAGTTAATGGAGTTTTAAGTGGCAACAACCTATTTCTTTTCACATCTGGAGGTACCACACATGCTACAAATTGTGTTCCGTATCTAACAAGGTGGCTCAAGCACTTGACTGTAGAGTGCTAGGTTGGTAGTTGGGGGGAAGTTTAGGCATGGCAAACTGCTTCTGTAAAAATTGTAGCCAAGAAAACACTATGGAGCAGTTCCTTCCACTCTAATCTCATGGGGATAGGGCCACTCAACAGCAGCTATCAAGAACACTTAATATACCATGATAAAACCCATTTGGATTATGAAGAGTGATTATTGCAGCTTGTATGAGAAAACTTCTTTTGAAAGAGCCCTGGTTGCATAGTGGTTATGCATTGGACTGCAATCTGCAAGGTCACCAGTTCAAAACCACCTCAGGAGAATATTGGGGCTTTCTACTGTCTTGAAGAGTTACAGTCTCAGAAACTTCCACTCTTGTGTTATAGGGTCACTATGAGTTGGTATTGACTCGATGCAGCAAGCGAATGAGTGAGTGGAGTCTTATTTCAGGAGAGAGAAAGCACATCCTTTTCAAATCAGACTGAGTTTTAATCTACTCGCTTGCGCTCTGTGTCAGCATCATCTCAACAGCAGTAAGCTTGGTGTGGTTTTGGTCTGGCACTTACTAGCCTTCAAACCTTCTGTGTCTTGTTTTCTCTCATGTGTTCAATTAAGACCTATTTGACATTGATAAGATGAACTGTAGAATGCCAAGTAGAGACTCAAGGCTAATTTATTTTCCTGTCCCTCTGTTCCTTTGTCTTTTTCGTTTTTTGAACCCAAACATAATCTGGTTGACTGTAATCTGAAGCATCCTGTCGCCAGGATTTATGGGTATCCTAGCACTTGGCATTATCTCAGCAGGGATATTGCCTGTTTTGTTCACTTCTCTCTTTCCGTCCGCCCAAAAGAATGTCTGCTATAGAGTGCTCCTCAGTAAATACATGCTGGGCAGAAGAGTGGGGTCTTGAAATGAAGAAATAAATATGAAAGTCGTCAGAAGAACAGAATTTAATGGAATATTATTTTCATTAGGTGTCAACGCAGTGGTCCAGCCAGACCAAAAGGAGCTATCCTATTTAAGGGTTTTCAAAATGTACTCAATTTAAATTAAGCATTAACCAAGTGTTCTACTGATGATATTACTCATATTTACTAGATTTAGAAATGGAGGAATGTTTATTGGTTGAATACAAAAGTTTGAGTAAAAGTAGGTATTAGTGTTGATGGCTTTAAGTTGCAATTTTCTATTAAACTAGGGTAAGTATCAGAATTTTCTGTTCATGAGAACCTCCATATATACATATATCAAAAGCATTGTCCTTTCCAAATTGATTTTGTTATTCGGGCTTTTCTAGGTGATACTATACTTTGATCACTCATAATGGTGAATTGATTTTTATTGTCTCTGTTAAATTTGAGGATATAATTATTACATTTACATCTGTGTTGTGGTTTTATTTTTATTATTATTATAAGAATTCTTTTTTAATGGAGATCTTTGGTTTTGTTTTTTGGGTTTTTTTTGGAAAGTAAACCTGAAAAATCCTGAAACTTCTTAACATTTTATCTTTGTTTCACTTTAGTCCATAGGAAAAAGTCTGCATGGACAGCTGGATGTGGTCCATTGTGACTTCTTTAAGTTGGATCCTAGAACTGGTGGTTTCATGAAGCCACCTGTTATGACTTCACAGATGCTTTTTCAGCATTTGGGAATACAAGCGCTTCCTTGGTCAGCAGGTAATTTTTGTCACCCATTAAAGCTAATGTTTTATAATTTGATAGTTTTTTTAAAAATTTTTTGGTCAGTAACCTGGTTTTGGTGAAGAGTTTGGGGTATAGTTTACCTAACCTGGCCTTTTTCTCACCATACAGAAATTATCAGCAATTCCACCAAAATCAAGTTCCATTTCAAGGAAAGATACTTTTCACTTTAAATAAACGCATTTTCATTGATAAAATTAACATAGTTTGTTACCTTGGTTTATATTAATAAAACATGGCCTTTGGGGGAAAGTGGAGAACTTTACTGAAATACTTTTGCTTGTATTCCTAACAGGTATTCCTTTCAAAATCATTGGAATCTTCCCAATTAAAAGTGAAAAAAAGGCACTTTGGAAACTTATATATGACCTCTATGCCTGTACTTCTATATTTAAATATGGACGGGTAGAACTAAATATATTTATTAGTGAAAAAGAATACCAGGTAGGCTGTTAACATACATTTTATAAGTTTTTTGCATTGATAGTGTTCTGTAGTGTTTCCCTGAGTTGCCTTCATCTATGTAATTTTTATTTAGGACACGTATATTTAAGGGAGTCCTAAGATTGTTTTAAAATTTTCTGTAAAGCAACCTTTACACTCTGCTTCTGGCTCTCTGCAGTCCCCGGGGAGTGTCAGTAGTTAGTGTTCAGCTGCGAACGGAAAAGATGGCAGTTGGGTGCCCTCAGAGCGCCTCGGGGGAACCTGGCAGTCTACTTCCAAAGTCGGCATTGAAAATCCTGTGGAGCATAGTTCCATGCAGACACTAAAGTCAGAATCAGCAGAATGGCTGCTGGCTTGTTTGTGATTTTTACCCTCCTGTCAGGCTAAGTTATCTAGAGAAGCAAAACAAGTGAAGCTCTATGTATATCTATACGGAAAAGTTAATAGCAAGGAAATAGTCTGCATGGTTGTAGTGGCAGGCAAGTTCCAAGTCTGTGAGTCAAGACTGGAAGCTTCTCCTACCTTATGTAACTATAGGGCCTGATGAATCCAGTATGGCAGGTCAAGCAACAGGAGCTAACAGACTGTTGGCTCGAGTCCAAAAAAACCTCATATTAGATGGTGCGCTGGAGGCAGGATTTTGACCCAGAAAAAACAAGCAAGCTTTCCCACAGCATCTGCTTCTATTGTAATGTGGCCATACCTCCAAAGAAATTCCATAATGGGGGATTATTGCATTTTAATCACTAACCCACCAAGTCTTGGTCCATTCAAGTTGCCACAGAACTTTAACTCTCAGGGTCTCTTGAGGTCCTTGATAATTTCTTGAAAGTCCCATCCCTTTTTCCCCAGAATGTTTTTATCTTGTTAACCTGCTAATCCAATACAACTGGAGCTGCTTGTCACTGTTTGTACTTTAGTCAAGGCTTAGGACTGAGGCAGGAAGTTAAGGAATAATTTACTCACCCAATCCCCAATAGTGAGAGATTGTGATTGATCTTGGAAGGTGCACAAGACACTCAGAATCTTGAAACTATACATGCAATCTATAAATGAGAGAATGAAGGAAAGAGAGATAAATGCATCTGGTTTCATTGTGCTTTTAGAAAAATGCTCCAGTGGGCCGTGCGGCTTTTGCCTTTTCACTGTTTCTTCTTGGTGCCTCACCCATGGAGGTCACACCCACTCTTCGGGTGGTCCTCAAAGCACTCTCGACTCGAGTTCAACCGGCCCAACTGATACATGTTTTAATAAATCTGTCCTCCTCCAAAAGAACCTCGGTGACTCACTAGTTAAGCACTTGACTGCTAATAGGTCGACAGTTTGAGCCCACTAGCCATTCTGCAGGAAAAAGATATGTCTTAGAAACTCTGTGGAGCAGGTCTGTTCTGTCTTCCATTGTTGCTGTGAGTCACAGTCCACTCAGTGGCAATGATCCTTCATCATAAAGCATATTGAATTCAAATTGTGTTTACTTTTCTATATACTATTAAGATATTACTATTAAAAGCCAACATTTGATTTTGATTAATTAGAATTCTATTTAACAGATAACGCTTATGTTCTTTTTGTTAGAAACTAATGGCAAGACCCAAAAATCCAAACTTGTATCAAGTATTAAGTGTACTCTGGCAAGTAGCTTGTGATATTAAGGTTCTGCACACGGTGAGTAAAGTCCTTTAGAACTTTAACAGAGAGGTTCCTTGTTTTTCAAATTGGCTTCATTTCTGTGACCTTTACATGAGAAAAGATGAAAGAAGACATGATTAATTTTACTATTTTCCCAGTGGTTTAATAAAACTTACAATACTAGTTCAAGATAACTGCTAATACAGTTTTGGTTTTGTCACAAATATTTGGGTTTTTTTCTTATTAAAATATTGCATACTCATAACATGAAACATGAAAGAAGGAAATGTAAAATGAAAAGAAGAAAAAATAGGAAGAATTTTTTTAAAAAATCATTACAATTCTACCCCACAGAAGTGACCTCAAAACCATTTATATGAACATCTTTTTTTTTTAATCATTTTATTGGGGGCTCATACAACCCTTGTCACAATCCATACAAACATCCATTGTGTCAAGCACATTTATACATTTGTTGCCATCATCATTCTCAAAACATTTTCTTTCTACTACAGCCTTTGGTATCAGTTCCTCCTTTTTCCCCCTCCCACCCCCAACTCACCCTCACAAACCCTTGATAATTTTTAAATTATTATTTTTCATGTCTTGCACTGTCCAATGTCTCTGTTCTCCCATTTTTGAGTTGTCCGTCCCCCAGGGAGGGAGTTATATGTAGAAGCAATGGTTCTAAACCTTCCTAATACCACAACCCTTTAATACAGTTCTTCATGTTGTGGTGACACCCCCCCAACCATAAAATTATTTTTGCTGCTACTTCATAACTGTAATTATGCCACTGTTATGAATCAGGTGACCCCTGTGAAAGGGTCATTCGACCCCCAAAGGTGTCACGATCCACATGTTGAGAACCACTGTTTTATAATGAGCCTTTGTGTCCTAGATTATTTCTTTGGCAAGATAAGACTTATAAAAATACAATCAAGTCATATTGTTAGTAACCATATTACAAAGTATAAAAAGAAACAAGAGAAATCCATTTGAGTATTATATTTTATTTTAAAAGATTGTGCTTTCAATGTACAATTATAAAAAATAAGTTGTTGCATGTTTTCTAAATTTTTGTCTATATTAGGTCTTTGAAATTCAGTATAACATATCTTAATTCAGACGAGATATACCAGAGCTAAATAGTAAAAATAATCATTTCTTTTTTGAAACTTGTCTGTGCCCCTTTTATGTTAGCTATTTCAGTAGATTAGACTATGTATCACGTGGGTGTAGATGGTGCTATGCAGGTTATGTGGGAGTCCTGAGTTGGTAAAGCAGTTAATCCATGCATTCCCCAGAGGGACTTCCCCATCCAGCGTTCGTGGATGCTTTTTCAGAAGTAGACCCATGCCTTGCTCTTGAGGGGCCTCTCAGTAGACTCCAGCTCCAGCCTTTTGGTTGATAACAGTATGTGTCAACTGCTTGAACAACTCAGAGACTCCGAAGAGATAGAGTCACTAATATGGAATAGACCTTAATACATGTTTATTATTTAGATGCTATTAAGACTATTTTCATGAATTTACAACAACAGCTATAAATTGAAGTACTTTGACCAAAGACAAATAAAAGAAATGTTGCTTTTTTTTTTTTTTCTCCTTCCCCCAAGGAACTTTGGTCATCATTTGACTTATATAACCAAAATGGGCCTCTGGAAAAAACAAAGCACGGGGTAAGTATAAATTAAAATCTTTCCTTTTCTTCCGCTTGGTTTTATTTTCAAGTATCATCTTACTACTTTCAGACCCTGATGATAGCTACGCAGCAGGATTAATATCAATAGTATCACTGAATTGTATATGTACAAACGACTGATTTGGCAAATAAATATGTATAGCATTGACTTTTTATAACACTTAAAACATATCTTACCTAAACCCAACCAGTGCCATCAGGTAGATTCTGACTCGTAGCAATCTGACATGTCTTACTCCTTTGAATAAATTGAAATTATTTTAGAAGAGGGCTGTATTTTTAGCAAGTATTCAGTGGGTCACTTTGAGTCTGAATCGCTACCATGGAAGTGAAGGTTGTCATTTGTTTTGTTTTTTTAATACAGTGGATGCTTAGCACAATAAGAGGCTTAAAAAGAGAATCTCGCTTTTAATCTTTCTTAAAATGAAGATCCATTTCAAACTTGGGAAATACAGTAACTTGAACTTTCAACTAATTTGAAAATGAATAAAATTTCATTCCTTATTAATAAATTTAAAATTTTTTTAAATGTTATTTACATTGTCGAATTCACCAACAAGTTGGAAACAAAGGAAAGAATGGTAGGTGGAAAATGAGGCCTTGACAGTAGAAACAGAGCTGAATGAAGATGGCTAAGAACTTCGCAACAGCATGGACGTTACTAGATGAAATACACGGAACCAAATTTACTCTCTGGGGGAAGAGATGAAGAATAACTATAAAATTTCAAAGACAAGCTAGAAAGGAAGAACATGTTTACCATATACCTAGCTGAAAGAATTGAAAACAATTCAAACCTCGAATTGCAATAATGGACTCCATGAGCATAATATTGAATGATGTATAACATTTTAAAAGATCAAAGGAATTTCCAGGGTCACTGTACCAAGAGGAATTGGATGATTTTCAACCATATCAAAAGGAAGCAAATGAAGACCTTAACAAGGTACCAGGAATGGACAGCATACCAATGGAAATGTTTCTTTAAGTTGAAGTGTTGTAAGCTCTTGCTGGTCTATTACAAGAAATTGGAAGGCAGCAACCTCACCAACCAACTGGAAGATTCAGATTTGTGCCCATTCCAGAGAAATGTGACCCAACAGAATGTGGAGATTATCAAACAATACTATCGGTATCACATAAAAGTAAATTTTGCTAGAGATTTTTAAAAATGGCTGCAGCAGTACAGCAATGGAGAGCAAGGGAGGGTTTGAGGAAGGTTTATTAACATCCCGTTACATACAGATGACATAACCTTGCTTGCCAAAGTGAAGAGGACTTGACACACTTACTGATGAAGACCAGGGACTGCAGCCTTCAGTATCGATTGCAATTCATTGTTAACAAAACCAAAATCTTTACAACTGGACTAGTAGACAATATCATAATAAAAGAAAAGGTTGAGATTGCCAAGGATTTCATTTTGTGTAGATCCACCCTCAATGCTCATGGAGGCAGGAGTTAAGAAATCAAATGACGTAGTGCATTGGGCACATCTGCTATACAAGATTTCTTTAAAGTATTAAAGAACAGTACTTTCAATGCAAGAATACTTTGTTCTATTAAACTGGAATTCCATGAGGCTCACCTTCCCGACATAATTGCTGAAGACAAAGCAGGTGCATAAGCAAAAGTGGTGAAGAAAGCTGATGGTGCCTGGCACTCAAAAGATACAGCGTTGGGATCTTAAAGGCTTGAAGGTAAACAAATGGCCATCTAACTCAGAAGCAACAAAGCCCACATGAATGAAGCACACCAGCCTGTGCGATCACGAGGTGCTGAAGGAATCGGTTATCAGGCATCAAAGAACAAAAAATCATTGTGAATGAGGGGGAGTGCAGATTGGGGACCCAAAGCCCATCTGTCGGCAATTGGACATCCCCTTACGAGGGTCATGGGAAGGAAACGAGCCAGTCAGGGAGCAGTGTAGCAATAATGAAACGTACAACTTTCCTCTAGTTCCTAAATGCCTTCCCCCACCCCACCCCCACTATCATGATCCCAATTCTACCTTACAAATCTGGCTAGATCAGAGGATGTACACTGGTACAGATATGAACTGGAAGCACAGGGAATCCAGGGCGGATGATCCATTCAGGACCAGTGGTGAGAGTGGCGATACCGGGAGGATGGAGGGAAGGTGAGGTAAAAGGGGGGAACCAATTACAAGGATCTACATATAACCCCCGTCCTGGAGGACAGACAACAGAAAAATGGGTGAAGGGAGACGACAGACAGTGTAAGATAAGACAAAATAATAATTTATAAATTATCAAGGGTTCATGAGGGAGTGGGGAGGCAGGGGATAAGAGTTGTATGAGCCCCTAATAAAATGATTTTTTTTAAATATTGAAGAACAAGGATGTCACTGAAGGTTGAGGTAGGACCAAATCATGGTATTGTCAGTTACCTATATGTGAAAGTTGGACAATGAATAGGGAAGGTCTCAGAAGCCATGATGCATTCTGTAGGCTCAAACATAACACCTGTGAGGATGGGTAGGACTGGGTTGTGTTTTGATGTGTTGTACATAGACTCATTGAATCAACCAACTCAATAATGCCTAACAATACCAATATACCTGAGGGCTACCCACCCCACTTATCCAATAAAATTTACAGGTTGGTAGTTTTTAATCATTTGATCAAGTGTATAGGTTCCCAAACTTATTTGGCCTGCCACCCCTTTTTCAGGAAAAAATATTAGCACCTCCTCCCCCACCCCCACCCCTGGCAATTAAAAACTTGTAGTATAGCATATAATCCAGAATAGAGTGTAGATCTCTGCTTTTGCAACCCTCCTGGATTGTTCCAGCACCCACTAGGGGGCAGTATTGACAATTTTGGAAATACTGATCTTGTTTCCCTCAAATATAACAAGGACTCAGTGTGAGTATCATGTTTGTGTATAACCTGAGAAGTTAGCCTGTTCCTGTTTAGTGGATGCTGATCAAAGACATCTTGGGTCAGTAAACAGCCATGGGTGTCTATACCATTTCCTTTTGCCCTCAAATACAATAGTGTCATGCGATACAGCTGTTAGATACTATGCATATGGAAGGTTTGCCGTGCAGCTGAAGAACAGAGCTACAGGAAGCTATGTTAGTGCAAACATTAAGCAGCTTGTTCATTGTCACAATGGTACATGTCCTTATCGCATCCTTCAAGGTTGCTCCTACAAGTAATCTTAAGGAATGGCCCACGTAAAGAGTGGTCAGGGCATTTCATTCTTGACACGCACAGCAAGAACATGCAAGGAGACTTCAAATATGTATGCCTGGGAAATTTTTTTATTATCCTTAATTAAAATTTCCACAAACTGTTAGACCCCTCATACAGGGACTTTCAGGGCCTATGGTGATTACCAGTTAGCTTGAATGAATGAATGAATGAGTAAACAAATCTGTAGGCAGGCTCTTGCTCTGGCAAGATTTTATGAGTAACACAATTTATTTTCTCCTCTCCAGGAATTATCAGAACTAGTCCAGCAAAAGCTGTATTTTATTCGGATGACTCCTCGCCGAAATTTATTTACAGAAAACCTAACACCTGTTAACTACAATGTATTTTTTTACATGTTAAAGCACTGTTTTGGGAAACGCAATGCCAAGATAGTAGACCATTTACCGTAAGTAAAAAGAACAAAATTTAGTATGCAAAAAGCAATTTAATGTGCAAATTATTCTTTGATGTTAAAGATCTGTTTTCACTATCTTTTTCGGGTATTGTTTTGTTTTGCATTTCAATTATATTGTTTTGCATTTGAGGAAAATATTGCGTTAAAATAACTTTCCATAATATTATCTAATTACTGGGGGAAATATTAATTAGTTGCATTTTTATTTACAATATGGTTTTCAGATATTTTTCACTGTCTTGATTAACAGTAAGGAACCATCTTTTCATTCGTGTATTTCTTCAAAATACTCCCCCTGGTGTACATTTTGAAAATAAAAATAATTGTAATTTTTTTAAAACATTTTATTAGGGACTCATACAACTCTTATCACAATCCATACATACATCAGTTGTGTAAAGCACATCTGCACATTATTTGCCCTCATCATTTTCAAAGCATTTGCTCTCCACTTAAGCCCTTTGCATCAGGTCCTCTTTTTTTCCCCCTGAAATAATTGTATTTTTCAAGTAATCTCCCACTGAGCTTAAATCTTTAACTCCTTTGTAGAAAACCACAGAGGGATGTCCAATTGTTTTATCTTTTTTTTCTTTTCTTTTTAATAAACTGCTTTTTTAAAAAAATCATTTTATTTGGGGGATCATAAAGCTCTTATCACAATCCATACATACATCCAATGTGTCAAGCACATTTGTACATATGTTGTCATCATTTTCCAAATGTTTTCTTTCTACTTGAGCCCTTGGTATCAGCTCACCCCCCCACCCCACCCTCTGCCCTCCCTCCCTCACAAACCCTTGATAATTTATAAATTATTATTTTTGCATATCTTACACTTTCCGACATCTCCCTTCACCCACTTTTCTGTTGTTATATGTAGATCATTGTGATCGGTACCCCCTTCTCCTCCCACCATACCCTTCCCCTCCTGGTATCACTACTCTTTATTGGTCCTGGCGGGTTTATCTGTCCTGGATTCCCTGGATTTCAGCTCATATCTGTACCCGTGTACATGCTCTGGTTTAGTCAGTTTTGTAAGGTAGAATTGGGGTCATGATAGTGGGGGGAAGAAAGCATTAAAGAACTGGAAATGAGTTGTATGTTTCATTGGTGCTATACTGCACCCTGACTGGCCCAGATGGGCTTTGGGTCCCTGCTCTACACCTCCCCCTCATTCGCATTGATAAGATTTTTTGTTCTGGGTCTTTGATGCCTGATCATTGTGCTTTATTATTATTATTATTATCATTAACTTTATTAATCATTTTTGGGAACCTCTTACAAATCTTATAATAATCCATCATTCATTTGTATTAAGCACACTTGTACATATGTCGTCATCAACATTTCCAACATTTATTTCTACTTGAGCCCTTGGTATCAGCTCTTTTTTCCCCTCCCTCCCACCCTTGTGAATCTTTGATCAATCATATATTATTATTGTTATTCCGTGTCTTACCCTTTCCACTGTCTCCTTCACCCACATCTCTGTTAAAATTGTTTTTTCTTTATTGGGGTATAGACCCAAGACTACTTCAACAAAGAGCTAGCAGCTTGTTGCTGTCTGGGGTAAAGGAGTCAGTGCTCCTGTAGACGTACCACCATCTGCCTTTGAGTTGCCTGTCTTGACCAAAGTAGGAGAGACATACCAGTTGTAATACCAGGCTCGTTGTCTTGCCCTAGACCACATTCCATGTTTCTACGTAAAGATTTATAAAGATTATAAGTATAGCACTGGTGGTATACAAGTCTGTAAGGTATTTTTTTTTAACAGTTCACACACATGGTTTTATTTCATCCATTGCAATCCCCTCAGTGTATCGTGCTTAACCCTCTTGTAAGTCGAACATTTTATTTACAGATATTTATAAATACAAGTTGCACGTTGCAACTTCTCTGCAGCCCGTGACCACTCCCAAGTATTGTCAGGGAAGGACAACATGTTAGAAATCACATTTTTTTTTAATTGTTAAAATTAAAAAAAAAAAAGAAATCACATTTTCATTAATTAGATTACCAATTCATACGTCACACTAGAGGAGTTGCTTGTTTAATCTACTTTATTATGATACCTGTGGCAGTGGCGACTTTGAATAAAATAAAAAGCTAATGGGAAATTTGGAAATGAATATGGTAAGCGTAGTACAAAGTGTTGAAGGTTTCCTTGGAGATTTCTGTGGCTGGAAAGCATGCTTACACTTGTCACATAGATTGCATGCAAAGTTAGAGAATATTGGAAGTTTTTGGTTTTGTTTTTAAACATTTTATTAGGGGCTCATACAACTCTTATCACAATCCATACATATACATACATCAATTTTATAAAGCACATCTGTACATCTTTGCCCTAATCATTTTCAAAGCATTTGCTCTCCACTTAAGCCCTTTGCATCAGGTCCTCTTTTTTCCCCCCTCCCTTCCCGCTCTCCTCTCCCTCATGAGCCCTTGATAATTTATAGATTATTATTTTGTCATATCTTGCCCTATCTGGCGTCTCCTTTCACCCCCTTTTCTGTTGTCCGTCCCACAGGGAGGAGGTCACATGTAGATCTTTGTAATTGGTTCCCTCTTTCCAACCCACTCACCCTCTACTCTCCCAGTATCGGCCCTCACACCCCTGGTCCTGAAGGTATCATCCACCCTGGATTCCCTGTGCCTCCAGCTCCTAAATGCACCAGTGTACAACCTCTGCTCTATCCAGACTTGCAAGGTAGAATTCAGATCATGGTAGTTGAAGGGGAGGAAGCATTTAGGATCTGGGGTATTGGAAGTTTTTTTATGGACATTTTATTATGGGGTGATTATTCTGCTATCAGAGGCTATCTTGATAGTTTTTTGCCAGGTTAAATAGTTCCTTTCTTGAAAATTGCCAAAGTTTGCACTGTTTCTATTTATTGAACTTAAAAGATTGTAAATCAACCTAAATTGAGTTAATGCTATTTTTCTAGGAGATTGAGAGGATGAATTAAATAGGCATAATAATTGTTTAATACATAACTTGGCTGGAAATTTGTAAACTTATTAGAATGTGTTAAAGTCTAAATATGCCACTTTTGTGATAGATTATCCTTGAAAAACTTTAAGAAGTTTCACATAATATATGTTGTGTTAGCATTGATTAAGATAAATTATATATTTTAAATTATGTAGTTATTTTAAAATAATAAGCAGATTTACTTTATATTTATTTTGCAGTTCAATAAGTCCTGTTGATGCAGTGGATATATTAATGCAAATCAGAAAACATAAAAATGTAAAAACAATTAACATGTGCCCTGAGGACTTCAAACATCTTTTCGAAGCAATAGAGTGTGCGAAAGATTATACCTATAAGTGGCTATGTGAAGACATCATGGAAGACAGAGCTCTGTAGGGAGCTAGACTGCCGAGAAGTTAGATGCAGAAGCTTGTTTGTTAGATATTATGTCACAAACGAAAAAGAAGTAAGTATGGAAAGCCCATTTCTTTCAACAGAACTGATTTGCAAAGACCAGGCTGGTCCTTTCTTATGGACTACATACTGCTGGCCTATTGGATAAAACAATGATTTATGACTTATTTTATACATAGCTAACTCCCAAAAATTACCAATTGTGAATTTGATGGAATCGAAATTTTTTTCATTGTTTTAAATTATCTACTAAGAACATAAGACTCTTACCAGATAAAATTTAATTCAGCATTATCCTTTTGGTTAAACATCTTACATTAACTTAAATATTTTACTTTCACTGTTTATTTTTTGCAGCAAAAGACTTTTTACATTATTATACTTAGAAAATAGATTAAACTAATTGAAGTGGTTTGTTTTACTTTTCAACTTGTTGAAATATATTATTAAATTCTATTAATAGTTATTTAAATTTTAATATGGTTTAAAATTTTTAATAAAATATTTTAAATAATAATGTTTTTGTGATGACTTATTTTGTCTTTAAATGATTAATGAAACATTAAGTTGCACCTAACTTATTCACATTTAACTCTGTCATGTATATTCATGTGTGAGTAATTCAATCTTTGATACTCAAAAGTGTACTTTGTTCCATTAATAAGTCTGGGAGTAATGGATATGTGAGTGAGGGCTTCAAAAACTTCATGGAAAAATTCATTATCTTACCTTTTTTTTTTCTTTTAAGCCTCTGATGTTCCTGTTAGATTTCTTTGCCGTTACAACATTTTGTGTGTCATACCTCAGGAATACTGTCTGATCCAGTAGCTGCAACAGTGGCCTCAGACCCAACAGTTACAAGGAGAGCACAGGGTTTCACTGTGTTCTAAATAGGATAACTGAGTCAGAACCAACGTGACGGCAGTACCTTACTCACACCACCACCACCAGCCACCCTGTCAGTAGGAAGTAATCCTTTGTAAGGCACATCCTTAGTAAGTAATGCCCAAGTCAGTGTTCCCACATTTCCTACTATTCTAATTTGTTTGCAATTTAATCAGGCTGGAACCTTAATAATATCATTCATTCTCAGTTTTCTTCCTAGTCCTGCTCCTTCGACATTAAGCCTGGATTTCTCTTAGAGCATCTTATCTACCTTTCTTACATCATCCAATCCTTCCTATCTATCACTGTCATATCACTCTTTTTAAAACATGTATTTCAACAGTCATAGACTCTTGATCAGAAATTATTGTTGTTAAAGTTTAGGAGTCCTCTAAACCTGGTTTTCAAATGAGTTATAATGGCATTTACAAGAGGGCTTCAAAAAGTTTGTGGGGAAAATTCTATTTTAATTACTTTTTTTTTCTTCACAAACTTGTCTGCGGGCTATACCAGAGCATGTACACAAGTACAGATAACTCATGACATGGAATCCAGGAACAAGAATGGGAGTAGTGATGCCAGGGCGTCGTGGAAAAGTGGGGAGAGGAGGGAAGGAAAGGAGAAACAATTGCAATGATCGATACCTAAGCACACACATGGGGATGAACAGAAACTGGGAGAAGGGAGACAGTAGTCGGTGTAAGATAAAAATATAATAAGGGGTCACAAGACAGGGGTGAGGGGGAGGAGCTGATAGACAGGGGCTCAAATAGAAAGTAAATGTTTAGAAAATAATGATGGCAACATATATACAAATAGGCTTGATGGAATTGATGTGTGGATTGTTGTAAAATCTCCCCAATAAAATGATCATTTCAAAAGGGGGACAGTGACAAGAAGGAAATGAGTTCATTTAAGAGTTTAGTAGAGATAGCTGCAAGTGTTGGTAGCATACATTATCCTCTCCCCCACCCCCAGCTCTTAGAAACCTGTGCTTCATACAACAAGGAAGCTGTTATAAGTTTTTTCATTCATTGTAAAGTGTACATAGTACAGTTTAATAAATAACTGGTGACAGTTGCCTTAAGAATTTGTAGTTAAGCTAGCTTTCTTGACCCAGAGAGGACAAGAGTGTCCAAGGCCTTTAGAAAGATTACCTAAACTAACTAAAAATGCATAGGCCATTATAATTACCAACCTGTAGTGCACAGCTTGAGATGTGGCCCTGTCTGCCCTCTGGCTTCATGATTGCCATGAAGCAGAGATCCATCATACTCCCAACCTCCATCTTAACTCTGACAAACATTGCTCACACACTACTTTGCTACTGGGGTGGATAGTGTGTTGTCATGGCTACACAGGAACACCTTTCCTCAGGCAGCAGCCAGTTTCCTGCTGTCGGTCTCCAGCCATGTGGACCCTTGGCCAATGCCTCTGAGCCAGGGAGCTCTGCCTCAGTTCCATGGACTCAGTGCTACTCCTATTCCGGTTCTTGACCTCCTTGCCTTTTCCTCTGGTGTTGGATGGTTCTGGTCTTAGACTCCACCACTTCAGACAAAGGTCTAGAGCAGCAGTTCTCACTTGGGGTCAAATGACCCTGTCACAGGGGCCGCCTAAGACCATTGGAAAACATATTTCCCACTGTCTTAGGAACTGAGACACTGTTTTTCATGTCCAGGCGGGCCTGCCCTCATGCAGATACGCCCACATACGAGTACCCGGCATGATGCCTGTTACCCATGCTACACCATGCTTCAAGACAGTTTCATTGATTTGTAATTGGAAATAAATATTTCACAATATATAATTACATATTGTTTTTGTGATGAATCACCATGCTTTCAATTTATCACAATGAAAATATATCCTGCATATGAGATATTTACATGATGATTCATAACAGTAGCAAAATTACAGTTATGAAGTAGCAACGAAAATAATTTCATGGTTGGGGGATCACCACAACTTGAGGAACTGCATTAAAGGGTCATAGCATTAGGAAGGTTGAGAACCACTGGTCTAGAACATGCTGCACTGGTTCTTCAGATGGTCCTGGGATTTCTCTCCCTGCCAAGATGGCTCATCCTTACAGCCAAGAAAGTGGCAACTGAAACTAACCAGTCTCCCCGTTAGTGTTACACATGACCTATTTGCATATTCCCATCGAGTCATTTGGTGAGGTACATAGACATGGTTACAAGAGCCATATTAGAAATTTCACTCCACCACATGAGGACAATGGTCCGTTTTGGAGATAGAAACCTGATGGAGGAGGGTGACATCTGAAAAACTGGGTCGTGAAAGAAAAAAATAACTAACGGGAGTTTTGTTTCTTTAAACTGCTAAGAACAGACACAACACTTGATCTTAGCCAAAAGGCCGAGAAGCAATGGGGAGTTTTGTTCTTTAAATTGAGACATATTAGAAGCAACCGCAGCCTGAGCATTGTAGTCGGCGCGTCTAGTGGTGCCTTCTCCCAGAGACTCCTTGTACCTCTTCAGCACAAAGCAAGGGCCAACCTGACGTAAGCTCTCCTGAGATGACCAAGGAGCCAGACTACAACCTGGAGACCATTGAGAACAAAGCAGAATCCTCCGTAGCCAAGCTTCCCAATGACCTCTCAGTCCTGCAAGTTTTCAGGAAGGCCGTGGTCCTGCCATGCAGGTGGAAGAGCAGGCCAGCAAGGAAACCGGCAGCAAGAAATAGCCCCAGCGATGACTACAAATAAATGTGAACATAAAGGAAGTGTCCCACAAGCTTTGTGAAGCTGCCTTGTCTATCTATCACACAACTTTTGCCTGTTAGGTTATGTACAGGATTAAGCCTTCTTGACAGAAATTACAAGAATCTGTTTACAGGCTCACATTCCATGATCCACGGAGTTTTTCCATCACCCCTATCCTCCACCCCCAACTTTCTGTATACTGACCCTAGTAACCACTAGTAAACTTTGATATCTTTTTTAAAAATTGAGACATATTACAGAGAAGATTAGAATTAGCACATAAGAAACATTTAAAATGTAGCACAAGTTATAAGAGCTAGGTGCAGATTCCAAGCAAGCAAAAAGCTAGAGAGCTTTTGTATGCGAAGAGATACAAAAAAAACCAAGAACCAAACAGCCCCACTGGGCTGAGTTTTCATGCTATCATTTTTTCCACTAGGCAAGCATTTAGCAACTTGAGCACCGGCAGCACCTCGCTCTGAGTTAGTGCACCAAGTGGCTTCATCTGGGAAGGTTCTCTGGTCACAGTGAATTTTTTTTCCATAAAAGCAGTTTCCCTTGAACCTCGTTTTTGTGATGACCAAATTAAGAAAACAGCATGTTGCTGTAAAATTTTGTTTCCTGCTCTGAAAAAAATGCGACAAAAACTGCTGTGATGTTTAACACAGCTTACAAGGACAGCGCTAATGGGAAAACTCAAGTGTGCAAGCGGTTTTCTTGTTTGGAAAAAAGGTGAAATTGTATTGAAGTCAAACCTCATATGAGCGTCCATCAACTTCCTGAATGGACAAAAATAATGATGGCAACATGGAACTCAGTGCATTTGGAGTTAGTTCCACCACGTCAGACTGTTAATCAAGCTTTGTATTTAGAGGTTCTGAAAAATAGCTTAACAGTGTGCAAACAAAAAGGCCTGATTTGTGGCAGACTGGTTTTGCTACCACGACAATACACTTGCTCACGCAGCCATCTCAGTGCACCAGTTTTGGGCAAAAAAAACCCAGCATACCTCTTGCCCCAGGCACCTGACTCACCTGGCCTCACTCCGTGGGACTTCTGTTGGTTTCCGCAGATGCAGAGGAAGATGAAAGGACAGCGATTTGATGATGTAGAAGACGTGAAGGAAAAAACAAGGGAGGTGCTCATAGCCATCCAAACAGACGAGTTTGAAAAATGTTTCCAAGAATGAAATCGCAGATTTAACAAAAGTGTAATGGAGAATACTTTGAAGATGATGAGGATGTTTTTGTAAAAAAATTTTAAATACATAGCTTTGAAAATTTGGGGGTTGGGGGTGCTCCCTTGTATATTTAATAACAGACCACACTCCTAAGAAAATTCCCTTTTGGGGAGGGAGGGGGAGGGAAAAAAGGAAAACAAGCTGATTCCAGGAACCCAAGTGGAAGGCAAATTTTGAGAATGTCGAGAGCAACGAATGTATAAGGGTGCTTTACTCAATTGATGTATGTATGGATTGTGATAAGAGTTGTATGAGCCCTAATAAAAAGATTTATTAAATTAAAAAAAAAGAAAACTCCCTTTCAACTGACTTGCTGTTCATAACAGATCCCATTCTGGAAGTGCTCATGATATGTCAGGTCTCACCACAGGGAGCAAACCAGAGGACCATGGCTCAGCCAAATTGTTAGAATTTTAACTCTTTGTCAAGTTGACATGATAGACCTCTTATGATATATTTACACCTAACGTGACACGACTGTTGTGTGTATAACAAATGCACTGGCCCCGTTTACATCTTTGCTTATGTAAGTGGACAAAACAAAAGTCCTGATACCAGAAAGAGTTATAACAATTTTAGCCCTCATTTCTACAACTAACCACATGTTCACATTTAGAACTACCTTCCACTGCCCGTTCCATGTTGCCTTTGCCCTCTGCACGCACCTCAGCTTGTTGTAGTCCTGCGCCTATGGGATGACTCAAACTGAAGCTGGAAGGGTGTGTGCCATGAGTAGTCATATTGAAATTGAGTTGTAGTTGTTTCATTGACTTTAATCACTGAACATGGTACTACTAAGAGACAACAAAGGAATCTAGATTTCAGACATATTCTTTTTCGCCTCCACTGTGTAATATCCATCCAATTTCCCCTCGGTAATCAGGATCAACTAAGCTACCCAATACAGTAACTCCCTTCTTTGCCTATTGATCCCAAACCAGGAGGAGCCCAAAAGGCCAGAAACCATTTTTTCCTTGCAGTGCAGTGGAGCCCAGGTGGGAGTATTTTGCCCTTTGGAACTAAGACTTCTGTTAGGGTCTCGTCCAGCGAGACCCTCACGCAGTGACCCGGAAGGGCAACGAACCTGTATGGGAAAAAGAAAGAGACATGGGGCAAGACAAGTGCTGATCAAGCCCGTTTATTTTGCCAAAACTCTGGGTATATATTCACAACAGAGAAGGAAGTGGGAGGCACATATTCCAATGAAGCACATTGTGTAACAACCGCACACTGTACAACACCCAATCAGTCACATGTTCCCAATAAGGTAAAAAGGGTGCGCAACAGTACTCAAAGACGTCGTGGTGATGTACGGGTGAACTTATCACGATGTTCCTAATATGGTATATCTGCAGTTCAATGGGTGCTCAGTACTTTGACTAATGGCAACAAGGTCAGTTATCGGAACTGCTCATGCTACAGTAGCTTGGAATGTGGGGGCGAAGTTGGGCAGGAAACATAGCCTTGCTGTTAGAAAGCGGCCAAGTTTCTGCTATGTGTCTGAGGCCAGGGTCTTAATGGCTATCGGCTCCCAACAGGTCCTCCTTTTTTGTTTTATGTATTTAGAAAATGAGAGATTCCCTTAGGGAGTTGTGCCTGTCTTAGGTTGCCAGGTGCGGCTCTGACCCTTACTCGTCTTCGGCTTCTGTGAACGCATCTTATCCATGTTAGGTGGAGGCGAACAAAGGCCTGTCTTAGGTTGGTGTCAGGGGCACCCAGTCTTACCCGTCATTGGCTATCCAACTCATCTCATAAGGGCGGAGGGTCTTACCGGTGACGCATACTCATCGTCAGATACCGAGCCATCCCGACTAATCATCTCAACGCGATGGTAATGGACCTGTATGGGCTTAGCCTGGATGGCCTCTATTTGTTGTTTGATAAAAGACATAAGTTTGTTAAAGATGACGGGCCCCAATGAAATTACGACAAGCAAAACAATTACCGGCCCTATAAAGGGGGCAATAAACGAAAATAACGGCAAAGACCACCAATTCATTGGTTTGAGCGAACTTGGGGGCGGATGTCTGAAATTAAGTAGTTCCTTACTGATCTTATTGAGATTGTTTACCCGCTCCTCAACTAATCCAGATTCATTAATATAGTAACAACATTCTTCTTGTAAAAACAGACAAGTACCCCCCTTATCGGCTGTAATAAGGTCCAGTGCGTGCCAATTTTGCAAAATAACTTGAGCTAAAGAGTTGATTTGTCGTTGGAGAGACGCCAGAGACTGTGCAGAGTCATCCAGAGCTTCTTGAAGGTGGGCGGCCAGATCATTGGTGGCGGTGATAGAATGTCCAAGTGCTCCTCCTCCAAAACCAACAGCGGCGACAGAGGAGGCCAATGAAAGGCCCAGTAAGACAGAGAGAAAAATAGCTCTTTTTGACTTGGAAAGGGGGTGAGGAGAAATTTTAGATTGAAATTCAGCAGTGGTATAAACAGTTAATTGGGGCACCAGAGTAACAGGCATACACCATAAGGAAGACGGAAGGGAAGCATTCAAATGTTTTGTGAGGGTATGATTACACCAAAAGAAAAAACCATGGGGCGCAACTGCTTCTGTTGTGAGAGTGAGAGAGTTATTACAAAGGGATGAGGACGGCGCGGAGTAACAAAATGGAACTTGGGTTGTGCCAGGAGGTAAATAAAGGGGAACATCATTGACAATTATAGGAGTTTGGGGAGGCGGGGTGGTGTTGGTATCAGAAATAGGGTTGGAGGTTGGGACTGCAGCAAGCGGGGGGGGCGATTGCTACGATTCTGATTCCAAGACAAGAGGTGAAGGTCCACATCTGTGAGTAGAAGGGTCTTCGGGCTAATATAAATTTGTTGAACCTGTAAAAACACAAAAAGAGAACTATCTCCCAGGGGGTTGACTCCTCCCTGGAGGGCATTACTTCAGGTTTATGGCCCATTGGTCTGACCAGTCTTTCTGGTAACCCTCTTGCTGCATTATGCTCTTGAGACTAGACACAAACGGAGCCTCTTCCCCAGATAAGCACTGGGTCCGGTCCGTGCCATGAATTGTTTATAGGATCTTTCCATTTTGCCATGGCAAACTGTGAGTTAGATTTAGGGTGCAAAACCAACCTGCAGCTGATTTTCCCGAATCATCAAGGCGTAAGAAATTGAGTATAAATAAGGCATGATTAAGAAGGTTCCGGGGGTTGCCTTTTGTAGGGTACCATTGTCCTGTTTTTATTTTTTCAATAGTAAGTTTTATTGTTAAGTTTGATCTTTCCACTACCCCCTGGCCTTGGGGATTGTACGGGATGTCAGTAACATGCTTTATAAAGAGTTTGGAACAGAATTCTTGAAAGGCTGCAGATGTGTAACCAGGGCCATTGTCTGTTTTTATTTGCTTAGGGGCCCCAAGTATAGAGAAACAGTGTAAAAGGTGAGCTATAACATGTTTGGTGGCCTCTATTTGGAGGGAGGCGACTATGAATCCACTAAAGGTGTCCACGCACACGTGAACATATTTTAAATTACCAAACTCAGAAAGATGGGTTACATCCATTTGCCAGATATCATTTGGCACCAATCCTTTAGGATTGACTCCCAAGTACGGTACCGGGAGATGGGTTACACCGTTGGAGCATTGTTTTACTATTTGTCTAGCTTGTTCCCTGGTTATTTTATACATTAGGCTAAAGTTCAAGCATTAATAATGTGTAAGGAATGGGTGGCGCGAGCCTTTTCAACGTTATTTGTGGAGGCAAAGGCGACAAAACGGGTGGCCGCATCACCAACCCTGTTGCCTTGGGATAAGGGACCGGGGAGGCCTGACTGGGCTCTAATATGACCAATGAAAAAGGGGGCTGTCCTGGCATGAATTGTTTTTGACACTCCAGGAACAAGACCGAAGTTTCAGCAGTCTTTTTTATTTGAGGAGCAGTTTCCAGCAAAGGAATGGAATGTGCCAAGTAAGCGCTATCAGTGTATATATTAAGGGGTTTGTCTGCAAATTGTGATAAAACACACATAATGGCCTTGAGCTCAACCAACTGGGCTAAAACGCAGTCAGTTTGAATTTTTGTAATTATGCCATTTACACAAAAGGCTGCAATTCCTGTTGAGGACCCATCAGTAAAAACTAAAAATGCATTGTTAAGAGGGTGTATTAACTACTTGGGTGCCTTGTTTAGGAGTTAATACTGTGTGGCAGGAGCAACAGATGTCCAGTCCTGCACTGCCTGCTGTTGCCATTGAAAGGGAGGCAAGGCTTGTGGGCGAGATGCCAGGTGCTGGGTCTGAGGGAGTTGGTGGCCTTGAGGGACAAACCTGATAGCCCCAGGGGTTTGTCTCGCAAAGGGCGCCCGGGGCTGGCCCCTGTACCGCAGACTGAGGGGACAAAGGACTTCCTTGAAAATCGGCCTTGGATCTGCATTCAGAAGCCCAGTGAAAACCACGTTTGCAGCGAGGGCAGACGGTGGACGGTCTCGGCCTTTCAGGGCGAGGAGCCCTAGGCGCTGGGCAGTCTTGGGAGATATGACCAGGCTGTTTACAGTTAAAACAGGTTTTTTGAGCAAGCGCAGCAGGGCTTTGGATTAGACCTTGAAGAGCAGCTCCTACGGCTAGTCCAAGGTTATGTGAGGGACCAACTCCTGCGCAGTATTTTATAAAGTCAGAAATATTGCCCGTGCGGCGGTGTGGGCGGAGAACATCCTGACAAATAGGGTTTGCATTTTCATAAGCAAGGTGTTTGATAAATTCACTTTCATTTTCATCCTTGCCAACAAGTCGCTCAGCCGCGGCCGTTAAACGGCTAATAAAATCACTATAGGGCTCCTCAGGCCCCTGCCGAATTTTTGCCAAAGAAGTGGTGGCGGAGCCCTTAGGGGGCAAGCGGCGCCAGGCCTTGAGGCCGGCGGTTTGAATTTGGGCAAGCAATCCGGGGGAGAATCTAGCCTGTTTGTTATTGGTGTCCTAAGGAGCAAGGCCCTTTAGTTTTTGAATAGTCCAATGCTTTGCCGTCCCCTTAGCCTCGGCATTGCGGCGTGCAACCTCCTTGCAGGTTTCTGTATATTCTGATTTCCAAAGAACAAAATCTCCTCCTGAGAGAACAGCACGGGCTAACATATACCAATCATTTGGAGTAAGCCACTTTTCAGTGGGGGACTCAAGGAGGGACATGGTATAAGGGGCTGTCGGGCCATAAAGGCACACAGCAGATTTTAACTCTTTTATGTACTTGAGGCTAATGCGGCGATATTGCTGATCTTTAGTGCTAGCCTCTTGCGGATTGTTAGTACTAACCTCCTCCTCCTCATCTCCACTATCAGTGCCTGATTGCTCATCAGAGTGATTTCCTTGTGTATCTGCTGCAGGTGAGTCATCACCATCTGGGTCGCTATCAGCGCCTGTAGTTTCGCTTTCGGCAGGCGCCCGCGATTCAGAGCGGGCGACTGGGAATGCAAGCGGAGTTTTAGAGGGCTTAATTTTGCCAAGCCTTGGAGCCCGAGAGGCGGGCGTTCTTTCTAACAGGGGGGCGGCGGCTCCCTGAGTACCGGGACAGACAGGTCTAATTTCCAGCTGTTGCAAAACATTTTGTAAAGACTGGAAACCTTCGCAACACGTTTTCGTGGCTTCATTTAAAAGTGCCCAATTATGAGGGGCATGCGTGATAGGAGCTGAGGCGGCAGCGGCAGGAACAGGGGCAGGCTTTCCCGGGATATTGTACGGCGGTGGCCGGCCAGAAAATCCCGATAAGGGAGGCCAATCGGGGTTATGATAACGCGCTGCCGCTTCTAAATCATCCCAATTAATTTCTGGGTCGGCGTTTCGTAGCGGATTTTGCGGGGCTGGAGTTTGTAAGGGCGCCTGCAAGGGCGCTTGAGGGTTATTAGAAGGAGGGTGATTTTTGTGTTCAGCGAGGGATGGGTAAAGTAATTTTGGAGGAGTTGTCTCTGTCTCGGAAACAATAGAAAGGGAATCCCGTTCTCTGGGTTTTTCTGGGGGAGGAATAGAAGGTGGAGGTGACAAACAAACAGACGGAGCTCCGGAGGAAGGTTTACTGCTCTTATATCCAGTTTTTAAATAATCATGCGACTGGGACACAACCTTAGAGATATCAGGGTGATAATGGTGAATTTGCAAAATTTCCCGTATCTAAGACCAGAGATTATAGGCATCAACAGGCATTTTAGAAGGCCCAAAAGAACAATAATAATCTTTTAAACAATCCCCTACCCGTAACCAACGTTTCTCGTCCATGGTTCCTTCCTGGGGAACCAAGGACACACATCTTCCAGCAAAAGAAAAATTTTACTAAATATATCTTTTTAACCCGAGTCCCACCTGTCTTAAGAGATGCTTTTAGTTCCTCAATGAATTGCTCGTGTGCGGACAATGTTTGTCCCATGATGTGATGCGCTGCTTTGCTTACCCTACGAGTGTCGATATCGCAGTGGGGCTGACTGCGTAGACCTCAATGCGAGTCACTTTCTGCGGCTCTGGCAGGGAGTAGGAGGGAACCGCAGCGGACTCAAACTGATCTCCGGTGCTTCTCAGAAGACGGAGATTTCACTGCTCAGAACGGCAGTTCCTTGGGGAAGCAGCGTCCAGGATCGAAGACCCCCGTCGGGCCCCACGTTTGGGCGCCAGTTGTTAGGGTCTCGTCCAGCGAGACCCTCACACGGTGGCCCGGAGGGGCAACGAACCTGGATGGGAAAAAGAAAGAGAGACATGGGGCAAGACAAGTGCTGATCAAGCCCGTTTATTTTGCCAAAACCCTGGGTATATATTCACAACAGAGAAGGAAGTGGGAGGCACATATTCCAATGAAGCACATTGTGTAACAACCGCACACTGTACAACAACCAATCAGCCACATGTTCCCAATAAGGTACAAAGGGTGCGCAACAGTACTCAAAGACGTCGTGGTGATGTACGGGTGAACTTATCACGATGTTCCTAATATGGTATATCTGCAGTTCAATGGGCGCTCAGTACTTTGACTAATGGCAACAAGGTCAGTTATCGGAACTGCTCATGCTACAGTAGCTTGGAATGTGGGGGCGAAGTTGGGCAGGAAACAAAGCCTTGCTGTTAGAAAGGGGCCAAGTTTCTGCTATGTGTCTGAGGCCAGGGTCTTAATGGCTATCGGCTCCCGACAGACTTCCAGACTTGAGGAGCAGAAGGGCACAAGGAAAAGAAGCAAACATGTTGCTAGTGGGTCATTAGGAGTAAATAGTGAGTGGTGTCATTTCATTTTCTATCCCTCAGCTATTGGAAAAATACCATAACAAAGCCCCGGGACATGGAAGAAGCACACTAGCCTGTGTGATCATGAGGTATCAATGGGATCAGGTTTCAGGCATCTAAGCCCCAGAACAAAATCATACCCAATGTGAATGCATGGGGTGGGAGGAGGAATGGAGTGAAGACCCAAAGCCAATGTGTAGACTGTTGGACTCCCCTCACAGAGGGGTCACAGGGAAGAGATGAGCCAGTCAGGGTGCAGTGTAGCGCCTATGAAACACACAACTTTCCTCTAGTTCTTTGTTGCTTCCTTCCCCCCCACTATCATGACCTCAATTCTACCTTACAAATCGGATTAGACCAGAACATGCACACTGCTGCAGATAAGAGCTCACACCACAGGGTATCCAGGATAAATACACCGCTCAGGGACAACAAGGAGAGTAGAGATACCAGGAGGATTAGGGGAGGGCGGGGTGAGAAAAGGGGAATTGATTACAAAGATCAACCTATACCCCCATCCCATGGGTACGAATGATGGAGAAGTGGGTGAGGGGCGACAGAAGACAATGTAAGATGTGAAAATAATAATCTATAACTTATCAAGGGTTTGAGAGGGAGGGGGAAGAGGAAGTGGGGAGCTGATATCAGAGGCTCAAGTGGGAAGGGAATGCTTTGAAAATGATGATTGTGGTACATGTGCAAATGTGCTTGACACGCTGGATGAATGTATGGATTGTGATAAGAGATGTAAGAGGCCCTAATAAAAGTACTTAAAAAAAAGAATCGAAGCATGTGAATTATTGTGTTGGCAAAGAACATTCCAAGTACACTGAACTGCTGAAAAAATAAACAAGTCTGCCTTGAAAAGGGCAGAGCCCAAGAGCTCCTTAGAGGCAAGGATGGCTCACATATTTTGGACATGTCAGGAGAGACCAGTCCCTGGCGAAGGATATCGTGCTTGGTAAAGTACAGGGGCAGTAAAAAGAGGAAGGCCCTCAACAAGTGGCTGCAAAGATAGCCACGGCACAGTGGACTCAAACAGCAACAATTGGGAGGATGGCACAGGACTGGGCAGTGTTTCATTCTGCTGTGCACAGGATTGCTGATTTCGTAACTGACTTGATGGCACCCGACAACAACTCAGCTAGTCAAATGAGGATCTGTGGGCAATCACTGTTTCTGCGTCCTTCAAGTTCTTGGGGGTCACACCAAAATCTGTGCAACCCTCACGGAAGGTAGTATTGCTTTTGGTTTACTGTTCTGCTAGGTAAGGGAAGTTCTAATATCTTCCCTTGGTTTTTCTAATTTTTCACTACACACCTAGTTTACATGTCAGCAATCCAATATGGGGATTGTTCCTGTTGCTGAATATGTCTGTTTCAATTATGTATTCTGAAAATCTTGGGAAATCACGAAAGGATGGGTCTAGGGGCCCCCTGGCTCCTCTACAAAGCTATAAGCTAAAAGTCCATGAAGAAATTAGCTTACATACAGTCTCACTCTGACTGGTTTGCCACAGTGATGCTGTAGGTATCCAGGAATCAATGTCAATTCAGAGTCAATATCTAGTAATCCTCCAAAAGTCTGATTATTTCCTTTTGCCCCAGTGAACAGTTACTCTTGTAAAAAGGCCATAGAGTCCTTTGAGGAAGATTAAGAGAAAGAATAACTTTAAATTTTTGGCAGGCTAATGGGGTCCTTCCTCAAGAGGACACAGATTCCCTTCATTTGAGGGATTGTGGTCTGAAAACTAGCACAATTCTGGAAATGGATTGAGGGGCTGCTATAGTTTATTTCTCTAGAAGCACTCCTGGTACCAAAATGTGTCAGTTCTGAGCCGGTGTCTAGTAATCCCCTCAAAATTTGATTATTTCCTTTCCCCCAATGAACAGTCACTCTTGTGAAAGGCCGCAGGCCCCTTTGGGGAAGGCTAGAAGAAAGACTAACAGTATAAACCTTCAGTGATGTAGAAGGATCCTCCTTACAAGGGACCCGGCCTCCCCTTCATTCAAGGGGTTGTGGGTCTGTAAACTGGCTCAGGTCTGGGAATTGATTGAGCAATCATGACTGTCTATTCTGCTGTTCACCTGATCTACCATTCTTTTGCCTGTACAGATCACGTAAATATTTAGTAGGCTTCCCATCTATTTCATTCCTAGGGACACCGTGGTAAGTAGCCAATGCCATAATTCCACACGAGACGGGTGGCTTTGATTATTATTGAAAACTTGTTGTCTGTTATAACCATGCCCACCCTGTCTCTGTTGATTCAGTGCTGACACCTGCCCTCTACCATCACAGGGACCAATCAGCCCCATTGTGGGCAAATGTCGGAGTTCGCTTAGGGCAGTACCCACTGTTAATCCTGGTGCACATAGAATAGCAATTACAGGAGTCTTAAGAGATGCTGGGGCCCACTTCACAAACGTGTTCCTTATGGTTGTGGTAAAGGGTATATCTTCAGGACACCCCCTTTTTGGATCTATGGGAATATCTTGATAGATCCATTCTAACATACCAATTTCTCTAAGCTTTTGGATGCCTTCCTCTACAGTGTACCAAGGTAGGTCAGGTACTTCAAGTTGGTCTAATCTAGGCCATCTGGCAGTCCATGCTTCATTGAACCAACCAAATAAAGACTTAGATCCTTTTTTAGCCTGTCTCGCAGAGACATTGAAAGAAGAGTCTGTGCTTAGGGGGTCCCATCTTTTCCCAATTAATGCCCTTACTTTGGTTCCAGACACTACTCTAGATCTGCAATTCAGCTGCCGTTGTAATTCAGCCACTCATATAATGAAACTCTGGACCTGGTTCTCAGCAATGTCAGCTCTTTTACTAGAGGAGAGAAGGCTCTCCTTTGTAGCTCAGATAGAAGTTTTCAAATCTGTTAGTCTGCACCCGAGGCATGCTTTTGAGACTCTGAGATCATCCCTCTCCTTAATCACACTTTCCATTGTACAAAGGACCAGCCAACCAGCTTCCCTATACTTGTCATTATCACAAAACTCCTGGAAAATATCAAATATACGATTACCTAAAGCATCTCCTTTATCCAGCATGTCATCTACTTTAGGTGCTACTTTAGGTATTATCTTTGCTATTTCACACCATGGATTAGTAAGGGTAGCAGACGTATCCATGTCAAGACTAAATAGGGGGCCATGACTCTTGTGATTCAAGTTAGGTTGCCATTAATTTGACCTAATATTCTCCTGCTTGTACAAATTTGTACAGAATAGTTCGTAAATTTCTGATCTAAGTAAACACAAGGCAGACAATTATGATTACGACGACTTTGATTCTGCTGCCCATTACCATAATCATGCCTGCCTGCCTTGTCTTTTCCAATTAAGTGCTACAATGTGGATCTCTACCAACATAGGGTCCACTCAGCTCCGTTGTAGTTAGATGTATTGATTCAATCAGAGGATTCTCACTTTCACCTGTAATAACAATCACACAGTCTTCAAGGGCTCTCTTCACAAATGTATTCCTTGTCATTATGGTTGTGGTAAAGATGTGTCCTCTCCATGTGTGAATATACGCATCTAGCTTGATAAATCCACTCTACCATGCTAATTTCCCTAAGCCTTGGGATTACTTCTTGTACACTGTACAGCACCAATAAACTCAGGCTGATCTAACTTTATGTTTCCTGCACAATTATCCAACCCCCTTGATAACCATTCCCATTGATGTTCTCCAAGTTTATATTTGTATGGATTAGAGAAATCAACCAGTTCTGTTGGAGTGTAAAATAACTTGCTGAATCACACTGTGCTTTCTTGAACTTAGGCATAGTTCTAAGTCTACAAGTAAAAATCGGCAGTGGGCATATACCCTGGGAAGATTCAGCAAAGTTTTATAAGGCATATGCCCAGATAACTCTCTAGACACCATCTCAGGAGACACGTTGGGTTAATTTCATCAAATGACAGTGACAAGGTTAATGACATAACTGGTAATGGCTCAGTAGAAAAAGATAATCTCTTCAATTGGATGGAATGGTGCTATTTTTAAAATTTAATCATTGTATTTGGGGTTCGTACAGCTCTTATCACAATCCATACATACATCCACTATGTCAGCACATTTGTACATTTGTTGCCATCATCATTCTCAAAACAATTGCTTTTTACTTGAGCCCTTGGTATCAGCTCATTTTTCCCTCCCTTCCTCTCCCCCTGCCTCATGAACCCTTGATAATTTATAAATTATTATTATTTTGTCATATCTTAACACTGTCTGACGTCTCCCTTCACCCACTTTTCTGTTGTCCGTCCCCCACGAAGGAGGTCACATGTAGATCCTTGTCATCGGCTCCCCCTTTCCACGGCACCCTCCTCCAAGGAATGGTGCTGTTTGCACGAAATGGTGCTAGTTCTCCACCCTCAGTTTTAGGATTTTAGCACCATCAATTACCCTCAGACAATTTTCAAGGTAGGTGATTTAATTAGTAATGCAATTCAGCCATACTCATGATAAGACTCTGGGTTTTATTTTGGCAATATCAGCTTTCACTACAAGAAATTAGGCTTTCTTTCAGGACACATGGCAACTCTCAAGTCGTTTATGCAGCACTTAAGCTGGGCCTTGATGCTCTGAGTTCACCTCCTTTTTCCATCACGTAACCTTTCCATCACCTCCTTTTTCCATCATGTAACCTTTCCATCACCTCCTTTTTCCATCTAGTAAACGTAGGATCAACCAACCACCTTCCTATACTTCTAATTCTGATAAAATTATATAACAGTGTGTGATAGGCCTGGAGCCTTGTCTCTCACAAATTCTTGAGCTAATGATGGCATTATTTTATTTCTATTGCCACTTCATGCCATGGATTAACTGCACCGTCTTCACTGTTGGAAGCAGAGTCACCAGTGCCCTCAAGGACAGCCAGCCTGGAGAACCAATTTAGACAACTCATCTTTACAACTTTGTTTCTCTAGAACCACTCTTGGTACCAAATGTCTTCGGCTGAGTTCTCTAGAGTAGCAAACTCAGTGAACCTTATAGGCGTGGACAACAATAAAAGGTTTGTAGGGGAAAATTGAATATATAAAGGAAGAGTTTTCTGAAGCCCCTTCTTATAAGTGTAGAGAAATTTATCTCGAGGAAATGGCTCCCACAGTTGCAGAGGTTGAGAGGTCCCAAGTAGGTGCAGGAGCTGACACACTCATGATGCTATGGCCACATTTCTCCATACTCTTTCTAGTCAACGAGGGAGCCTAGTGGAAGGAGCTAGGCAGGCCCATCCTATGAGTCGTAACTCCAACTGGCAATTTTGGCTCAGAGACTTTCCCATACCCAATGGCTTCCTCTCTTTCAATTTTTCTGCAGTCTGAGATTCTGCTCAATTTCCCTTCCTGTCCTCGCTCCTTCCATTCAGAGTCAGGCCTGCAGTCACAGTGCAGTCGTCCTGGTGAGGGCGAGGCCCAGCACAAAGACAAAGGACCTTCCATGTTTGCTGATGGCAGAGGATAATGAATGGTCATCTGACTGATTGGATTCAAAAGGAATATTGGACAAATGACCTGTTAACGCTTAAGATTTTCCATTAGAAGAAGGAAATAGTTGCACATTTAGTTAGCTCTACATAAGCCCATCGTAGCAAAGGAGGCTAAGACGCTAAAGACTTGTATTCTTATAACAGGGAACTCCTTCAGTGGTATTTAAGGAGTTTGTTGTTTGGTTTTGCTTTGTTGAATATTGACAACTTTCCATAAAGAAATAAAAATAATTTCGCTTGACTGTATTTAAGAATACAGTATATAAATTCCGAGAGTGATTAAAACCAACATAAGCATGTCCTGTATTGATGGATTTTAAAAGTTCTGTGTTACTGGGGAATATTTGTTCTTAGGAGGTTACTTTACTTACATAAGCCTTGTTATTGTTGTTTTCCATATGTACAATGAAAAATATTCAACTATATGACCTCTGTTTTATATGTAAAATTCTATAATTATCTGATAATACAGGGGCTTAAAAAGTTTTCTGGAAAAGTGGAATTACAATATAATGGAATTTTTCCTTAACTTTTTTTTTTTACTCCTGATTTTATTATTCAATTTCTTTTTTTCTATTTAGAGTAGTCTTCGGTTGCTGGGAAGCCTGGCCTCCCGAGACCAGAATCCGTTGGAGCTGGTTGTTGTTGGAAAGGGATGGGTTGGGGGACAGGGTTGGGCAGGGAGACCCCGCTCTGCTGGTGGTCCTGGATGGAGAAGGCGACCTGCCCTCCACAGAGCCTGGGGTGTGGTGGGAAGGGGGTGAGGCAGGAGTGGCAAGCCTGGGGAGATGGGACCCACCTCAATCCCCAGCTTCATTCTCTTCTAACGTACCCCCACTGGTGGCGTTCTCTGCAATCTTGGAGGCCTTTTTTTTTTTCTTTTTTTGAGTTTTCCGGCTTGCTGAATTCTGGAGGAGAGCCTTCAGCTCTGCATCCTGGACCTCCATCTCGGACTTGTAGATGTGAGGTTCAAAGGGACCACTGGTTATCCTCATGGGGCCATTGGGCATGAGCAGAACTGTAAATTTAAACTGGGCAACAAACTCACCCTCCTTCTCATAGAGAACGTTAAATGGTTGTAGCAGTTCATGTTTGGCGCACTCTACCACACCCATTCGGGCCTTCTTCTTATCCTCAGATGTTCTTAGAGTAGATGGCATGGCATCGAAACGTCTCTCCACCTCGCTGAAGAAGGCGCGTGACATTTTCATTTTCAGGCCATATTGTTTAGAGGGGTTCCGTTTATATGTGGTGGTTCTCTGTCCTGCATCTTTGGCCTTGCCCTCTCCTGAGCTGACAAGACCATCATAGCATATACCTCATGTACTTCGAACTCAGCTTTTTCATGGTCCTTCTGTTGGTCTGTGGGATTCCGGATAATGGTTTTCTCCCCATCGATGACATGCTGCTTCAGTTGGTGTGACAGCATACCTTCGATCAGGGTGCAAATAAACGAATGGGCAACTTTGTTCCAGGCTTCTGTCACTTGTGTGTTCTGGTTTCCAGGTTTGACCAGGCGTAAGGCAGCCTCAGCACAAAGGTGAGCCACCTTAATGACATCTGCTTTCCGCCCTGTCACTGGGGTCCCCCCAGCTGCATCAACCACGAAAGTGTGCGCCACGTTGGCGATGAAGCCATCCACGTAGACTCCAAGGTCGATTTTTACCAAATCGCCTTCCTTGAGAATATAGTACTGGTCGCTCTTCGAAGGGGAGAAGTGACAGACACAGTTATTGACCGAAATGCTGGTCGGAAAGGCAATTCCTTTTTTCATTTCCTTTTCTTTCTTGAAGATCTTCCAGGTCTCTTCCACAATCATGGCATCACCTTTTTCACACAGGTTCAGCACCGACACACCTGAGCTGGAAGCTTCCACCAAAGACCAAAGGACTCGGTTGGCGATGTCGCCCCCCATCTTATACTTGGTCACGACCAGATCCTCGGCGACAGTTTGCTCCTGCTGCTCGTCCTCGCTGGACATCTTCCCAGCACCGCTGCCGCAGCCGCGCTTCCCCTGAGCCTCGGCCGCCGCCTCCCCTCCCAGCCGAAGCCTGTGCCCAGTCATTAACTTTGAAAAGCCTTCTTGTACGCATGCTGAAAGCCAAATAAGTGCCTGAAACCAGCAAATCCTTTCCGTCTTATACTAGTTTGGGATTGAATTCCGTCATTTTCAGGCATGGATCCCAATTACTATAAATATCATAGACTACCAGGCCATCGCTACATTCCTGCAGGGGCGCTTCTGAGCCTGCTGAAAGGCAGCACGGTCCTCAAACGATGATTCTGATGACAGCCTTCAGACTAGAAAGCAGGCCCCTTTCATTAACAGAAAAGGAAGAACTGTATGTTTCCATACCATGCATGCATCATTTGCGCCAGGCTGAGGAGTCCTGATGGTGTTGTGAGGTAAGCGTTTGGCTGTAGTTCAAAGCCACCAGCTGCGCTGAGAGAGAAAGGCGAGTTTCAGAAACTCTCCCCCCCTCGTATAGGGTTGCTATGAGTCAGCATTAACTCAATCAATGAGTGAAGTCTTGAAAGAGGAGTTCTAATTACCTGATTAGACGTGTAGTAAACATTAAAAAATAATCGAGTAATTCTTTGTTAAATATCCATTAAGTTTATTGTTACAGCTCCTGGGTGATTCTGTATTAAGCATTTATAGCTACAACTTAATTTACCTCTTGCTAGTAAAATAGTGTATTAAACTCTCAATTAAGGTTTATTTGGTATTGAGGCACAGCTCTGTATGTCGTTCTTGGTTTTAAACATCTGCTTATTAAAAGAGATGCGAAAGTAATGGAACAATTAAAGTGAGAAAGCATTGATTTATGTGGCATTTTATAGACTCCTTGTGAAAACTAAAAACAAAGCAAATAAGAATTTTCTTTTTTTCCCAACTTTTTAATGATTTAAAATTTTATAGAAGCTCGCCCTGTGGTCCCGTGGATCTGTGTCTTGCTTCACCAGTGTTTGAACGGAACAGATCCGGGGACTCCCTGCCTCCAGCCTTCGACCACACTCCAGTTTCCTTTCCTGGGGTCACCTTCGGGACCATCTTCTCGGCAACCCCTCCTCTTGTGACCAACGAACACTTTTATTTGGTGTGTGGTGACTTCCAAACCGACCAGCCAGGAGGTCTCAGATCCATCAGAATTATTCTGCCGAAGCTGAGGTTGGCATCAGCCGTCTGGTCAACCTGCGTCTGCAGGCCTCTGCGCTTCTTTTTCGACCACAACGACGATGTGGCCTTGGAAGGCGTGGGACACTTCTTCCGTGGTCTGGCGAAGGAGAAGCGCGACCGAGCAGCGCTTGAAGCTGCAAAACCAGCGTGGCGGCCGCGCCCTGTTCCAGGAGCAAATAAGGATTTTCATTAGAAACATCAGATCCCTAAAACCTGGAGAAAGATACCTGCCCGATTTTTCATAATATTTTTGAGACCTCTGATCCATCTACTATGAACGTTTCTTAATAATTTACAGTTCTCTTAGAAATAAGCTGCTTCTTTCACTATTTTCAAATAAGTGAAACCATCTACAAAAATTCACTGAGGGTAGAATCCTAGGCAGTTATTTATTCTTATTACTGCATATGGGCCTTTATCATACTTAAATCTTACTTATCTGATTCTAAATCTGGGGTCTTGTTGGTAATTTATCATTTAAGATCTTCAAAGCAGAGCATGTGCATTTATAATAGGTGAATGAAGTCACCTTTCTTTATTAAGGGATATAATTTAATAATCATCTGTTACTATAGATAGGTGGTTCTCATCACAGGATATCAGTGTTGTACTATTCTGAAATTTTTATTTCATGGGTAGGGGCAGATCCAGATTTGGGGAGTGTATATAATGGTGATGGTGGTAGTGGTGGTGTCAGTGGTGAACTTTTTAAGAAAAAGATTGCAAAACTATCAATACAATTTTAAATTTAAAAGTGAATGTTTAGTATGAGAAAATAATAACAAGCTATGAAGTTATTTTTGTGAATTTGGTTGTGGTAGTTACATAATCTGGTGTCAATTTGAGGATTAAGAGTGTGGTGGAGTCTTGCCTGTCCATCAGGATATAGCTAATGAGGCCTCTGTGTGGGCATGGCCTTCTCCTGAGGATTCTGGGAACTCCTTTACTTCCTCCTCTCTGCTCACTCCCTGTGAGCCATCCCAGTGGAGAAGAAACTTGGAGAGAGGCCGGTGGTGCCAGACCTCTGGAGCTGGAGAAGCCACATGGAGACCCCTGCCAGTGCTGAGATGCTTATACGACCTTTGGATCCATGAGAACTTCCACCCACTGGCCTGTGATCTTCCTGCATTCTGTGTCATTGCATGTGTTTTGTGAGTGTGAAGAAGATTTTATAGATTGGTAGCAGACATCTGTGCTAATAATAGACTTATGGGCTTGATCTGGACTGGGCTGGGTTGTTTTCTCAATACTCAGTTGCTCTGTTTATAAAGCTCTTTCTTATCCAAGTATGAGTCTCCCTGGATTTTTCTCTAGTCTACCCAGACTAACACATATATGAAGGAATGAGACCCACCCCCATACACACACACTATTTTATTCTTCATCTTTAGTAGTTCTTTGCTTATCCAGTCTCATTTCTTCCTATAAAAAGTTAGTGATTGATTTAAGAATGGTGTTGGAATCTGGATCTGGACTGCAGATAGAGATCACTTTGGGTTGTACTGACATTTCCACAATGTTAAGTCTTCCTAACCACAAGCATGTTGCTCCATTCATGGTTGTTCCTTTTGGGTTTGGGGGTTGTTGTTGTTTTTTGTAGTAATGGTTTGTATTTTTCTCTGATATATATTTGGTGATAATTATTTCTAAGAATTTCATCTTGTAACTAGTACCATTTTCTTGATTTCCTCTTCAGAGTTTTCTTTGTTAGTATAAGAGACCCACCTGAATTTTGTTTGTTCATCTTGCACCCTGTCATTTTGCCGATTCTTTTCATTAGTTCTAACAATTCTCTTACTAAGTAACTGCTATTTTCTAAATATAGGACCATACTATCTACAAATAGGGTTGTGCTTCTTATTTGCTAATTTGCATGCCTTTAACTTTTCTTTTTGGCTAAGACTTCCAGCACAATATTGAATAAGATTGGTGAAAGGCACCCTTGTCTAGGTCCTGATCATAAGAGGAATGCTTTCAGTTACTCTCCATTGACAGTAATATTGACTGTTGGCTTTGGATATATGCCCTTTATTATGTTAAGCAATTTCCTGTCTATACTTATTTTGTTGAGCGTTTTTATTTTATAAAGAATGGGTTTAGATTTTGCATCAATTAATAGCCATGTTTTATTATTTATTTAAAGGTAAGATTTTCCTAATTTATTTTTCTGAGAGCATATTAAAACATAGTTTCTACATGTACAATACAGTGATGCTGATTACATTCTTGCAGCTGTACAACCATTTGCCCCCTCTCTCATTAATGAACTCATTACCCCAGAAAGTCTCTCTCTAGTCTTTCAAGTAAGCCTTGTAAATTTGATCCCACATAGACTGGTGTTAAAATAGGGTAATGCTCACCTGGCAAGCTAACTTTAAGACGACTTGAAAGTATATTTTTTTTAGTAAAGAAGAAAGATTTTAATATCATTTCAGGTAACTGAGTGTACTTCTTTAATACAACATCCAAACTTGACAAATTGTAGTATCACCAATACATTTTTTATACTATTACGTTAAAATCAATTGAACTCTTTCACTTATAATGGATTTTTAGTAACAACATTCGGAAGATGTTGGTTCTCCAAGTAATGTATTATCCATTACTTCTTTTTTTTTGGACAAATTAGTTTATTAACTTCAGTTGTGGGTTGTACATAAAATGGCCATAATGAAAATTCATATAAAGTGAGACTAGATCATTTATTAAAACATCATATGATAGAATACACTTTCTGAAACAATAGTGCAGTGGTAAACATTTCACCTCATTGACATTTCACATAAAACCCAGTTAAATTGTAACATAATCTGGCCAGAATTGAAAAACATGTATGCCTATAACCACTGAAAGGTTTAACAGGAAAGTGAATTCTGATCTAGGTTTTCCTTGATTCATTGCTGAGTTAACGAATATCACAATCTAAAAGGTGATCAAAATCCCATGTACCGGCAAGTTAAATTTTATCTACCCTGGGTTCATTGGTATATGTCCAACTTAAAGTTACCTTTATAGTAAAGATTTCACTAACTATTACCTTCTCTCCGCACACAAAAAAATAAATATCAGGAACAAAAATTAAAGATAAGAGTTGAATTTCAAACCACATTTTGTTACCATTATTCTTTCTTTTTAACTGATCACCTATAAGCATGCAAATAACTGTCCTCTGAACGACGCTGCTTCCACAGTCTCTTGGGTAGCAGCAGGTCAATTGAAAAGGGCACTCAATGGGTAGTTCTCCCCTTTTCCAAAACACTTCTAAGCAGTGTGTGTGTGATGCACAACACGAGGTAGGAAAGACCATCGTTAATAAATTATCTTCTTAACTGCAGAGACTGTCTGAAAAATAAAACTTGACAAAATGTGAAACCACGCCTTTAATGAGAGCCATAGGAGTCTCAGCCCATTTCCGAACCACTTCCAGGAGTGCTGAAGCCTAAGCAGCGCCTTGATATCAAGGTCCACCACGCCTTCAGACCAGGGCACTGAGACCGCCTTCCTCCACTCTCATTTGCCAATTCTTTGGACACCCAGTCTTGCTGGCAGAGGGGACAGCGGTTGTTCTGTTTCACCCACAGGGACATGCAACAGTTGTGGAAGGAGTGATTGCATTCTCCCCAGACCACAACACAGTCCTCTTGTTTGTTTGCAGCTTGACATCTAAGGCAGGCCTCCATCACCTGGACCCTGCAGATGGCGCACCTATCGCACTCGACGTCCCAGCTCCACGTGGCCACTTCTTGAGGGAGAACATCTTATCGGAACCCCGCCTTGGGGCCTGCGCTCGAGGAGTGAGCGGAGAAGACCCCGGTTCCTCGTTGTCTTCCACGTGCGGCGGCGCGGCACCGGGAGCGGACACATCCCCATTACTTCTTAATGTTGGCATAGTCATGTTTCTTTTACTTTATTTATATAATGGATTACATTTTCAAATGTTGAATGATCCTTGCGTATCTGGTATGAATCCCATGTATTATTTTTAATATGTTGTTGGATTCTGTTGGCTAGAGTTTTGTTGACAAGTTTGCTTCTGCGTTCTTAATGGATATTGGTCTATAGATTTTTGTCTGAGCGGCTGTAATATGACAAAATCAAAACCCCATAAGACCAATTACTCAGTTCTATCTCCCATTTGATTGTGCTCTGTTTACTCTAAGTATGGGGATTGGTTCCAGGAAGGGCCCTCCTGGATCAATTCTTCCAAGTGCAGATCCCTGCCCTGCAGATCGACAACTGTCATAGCACGGTGAGGTGGCATCAAGGTACTAAATGATGGAGATTCTGGGTCCCTGGCTTTCATCACTGTTTTACTTAGGTTCTTTCTCTTGTGACACTAGGCTCATCTTGCTGCTCCTTTCTCCATTGTTGGAGATGCTGGGTTAAAATGCCGAGTCTGGTTCCTTCTTTTAGTTTGGTTTATGTATTTATTGCTGTAAGTTGTCCTCTGAACATTGCTTTTGCTCTGTCCCAAAGATTTTGGTTCACTGTGTTTTCATTGTTTGATTCAAGAACTTTTTTTACTTCGTTTTTAGTCTATTATACAGTTGCTTTTAATCAGAGTATTCTGTGTATTTGATTTTTTCTATTAATATTCCTACTGTTGATTTCCACTCTTATAGCATTGTGATCAGAGAAGATGCTTTGTAATATTGATTTATTCAGTCTTGCTTTGTGGCTTAATATAGGGTCTATTCTGGAGAATGTTCCATACATGCTGTTAAAGCATGTATACTGTGCTGTTGTTTGGGGGTGTTCTGTATATAACTATTAGGGTAAGTTGGCTGATTATGTTTAATTCTTCTGTGTCTGTTGAGTTTCTTTCTAGTTGCTGCATCCTTCAATATAAGTGGTATATTAAAGTCTCCTACTCTCATAAAATCACTATGAGTTGGGAGGGGAACCCTGGTTGTGTAATGGTTACACATTGAGTAGTGATCTGCAGGGTTGGCAGTTCGAAACCACCAGCCACTCTGAGGGAGAAGATGGTGCTATCTTCTCCCATAAAGAGTTACAATTTCTCTCCGAGGCTGCCGCTTGGGTTCTGGATGCCGCCTCGAAGCGGGAGCTGTCATATGCTCTTGTCTCGCCATTACCGATCAATAAAGACTCCGAGCCGCACACACAAAAAAAGAGTTACAATCTCGTGGGTGAAGAGAGACATTGGACAGTGCAAGATATGACAAAATAATAATTTATAAGTTATCAAGCGTTTATGAGGGAGGGGGGAGTGAGGAGCTGATGCCAGGGACTTAGGTGGAGAGCAAATGTTTTGAGAATGATGAGGGCAATGATGTACAGATGTGCTTTACACAATTGATGGACGGATTGTGATGAGTTATGAGCCCCTAATAAAATGATTAAAATAAAAAGGAGTTACAATCTCTAAAACTCACAGGGGCAGTTCTACCCAACTCTATAGGGTCTCTAGGAGTCATAATTGATTTAATGACAGTGAATGACTTGATTATAAATTAAATAGACTCTGTGGCAGTGAGTGACTCTATGGCTGTCTATTTCTCTCTTCAATTCTGTAAATTTCATGAATGTATTTTGATGCCCTCACTGGTGCATAGATATTTATTATATTTATGTCTTTTTGTTCAATGTACCTCTTAATGATTACACAGCTGAACCATAAAATAAAATATAAAGGGTCATTTCCTGCTGTTTTGCTTTATAGACCTGTTCATGACATTATTTGGGATGCTGACACAGAAAAATCACATTAGCTAGACCACATCAGCTTTAGTGTCTTAGATATGGTTGAATTTATAACATTTAATTTGCTCATTAGAAGACCTCCTCTGCAGAATTGGGATGTCATAGCAAGCTTTCTTATTGGGATACAAGAGTTACATATTTAATTACCCATATTTTATGTTGATAATGACCTTTGTTTCACAACCATTCATCTGCTTCCTTTCCTATAAAGCGCATTGTTCTGAAATCGGATCTTGTACTCTTTCTTCCCTTCGGTGAACTCCCACATGTCTGTCGCAGACTATCACTCTTGCATGTCTGCTATCAAACAAGGTATAGAAAACGGGGCCTGTGATAGTGATTTCTGAGCAACTTCACATAGTGAACAGTTTGACCGGAATAAATTGAGTGATCTGATCAGGGGCTTCAATCCATTCAAGGTGTTTTCTGAATTGCTTGCCTCCACACCGAAGGAAAGGAATGTACTCCAGACTGGAACAAAAATTACTCTACCAATGGAGGGAAAAGCATTCGCTGCCAGTCTTTACAGACGACATTAATTTAGCATTCTGTAATGACATCAGAAGCCTTCTGAATAAAAGTGGCCTTTCAGAATATAACCCCAAATAAGTGGGATCTTTTCAGAGTATTCAAAACATACTGTGAAGTGTATTCTTTAAAATAATGGCTACAAAAAAATTAAAAAAATAAAATAAAATAATGGCTACAAGCCGGGGTGGGGAGCAGATAAAAAAATGGCTCCAAATATGGTTCTATTCCGGTTGGTCACTCCACCAGGATGAAAGAAGAGTACAAGACTATCTCTTTAGTCTTAGGGAAAAAAATAAATTACCAAGAACATCAAAGGGTGGTTTGTGTAGTGTTGAAGATGGTTAATTTTCATCTTGGTTCACAAAATGTCCTTGCTTTTTATGCCTTTGGGATAGAAACATGAACAATGTACAAGAAAAGATTAATCTCAGTGGGAATATATGTTAGTTAGATGACAATGAAATCAATGAGCCTTTGACAGCATGAGATAGAACTATACTGCCACCACTACATGTAAAGCTAAACCTGATGAAAAAATTTGTAAAGGCTTTCAATGAAGATTGTTCATGCATTGAACACACTATGCATAAATTACATTGTATTACTATGGGAATACTAAAGACAGGGGTTTTCTATGGTCTACAGACCAGACACCTTATAAATGACCCACATTTTATAACATTAATGAATCAAATCAAATCACGTGCTGATTGTCATAGTTAGATAATTGTATGTAGACTTGAAAATGTATAAAAGTGTAGGGGTGGAATCTAATCTGTCAATCAGGTGACAGCCTATTGCTGTCTCCTTGGGGAAGGAACTGCTTTCTCTGCTGCCTTTTTGCCTTCCTGCCTGCTGGGATCCTGAAGCTGACCCTGGGAGCTGCTGGAGTCCTGCCATGTTTCCATAACCCTTGGATTCGCATAACTCTGCATCCACTGGCCTGTGATCTTCCTGCATTCTGTATCCTTGCCTATCATTGCATGTGGCTGAGTGAATCTCCAGAGGGACTTATGGACTGGTATCAGGTTTATGCACTTGAGTTGGACCAGGATGGGATACTTTCTTAATATGAAGCTCTTTCTTACACATATATGAGTGTCATTGGGTTTGTTTCTCAAAACAACTCTGCCTGTCACATTCTTCTTCATTTGTTCTTGTAAAACGCTTTCTTGGAAAGAAGTCCAGCAACTACACACAATTAGTAGTGGACGTGCTTTCATGGTAACTGCTGGGGCTGTCACATGGGAGTTAACGTTCATCATCTGCACAATCACGTAAATCACTTTCCAAAAACCTTTGGTGACTTAAGTGAAGAGCAAGATGAAAGATTTCATTCACTAATATGTAAAAACAATGGAAGCCAGATACCCAAGAAGATGGGATGCACACATTATGTAGCAGACTTGTTGGACTCTTATGTAGGATTGGCCTGGCAAGTCCAGTTTCAGAAGTCTTACAAAAGGAGCTACTTGTGTGTTGTGTAAGTGGAGAGTTTGTATCAGAAATCTGTGGTTTCGATGTGAAGTAAGTAGATATTTTTAATCTTAATATTATTAGGGGCTATAAAAATATCTAGGAAGATAGATAAATGTGATACAATGATCTAAGTCCTAATATGAAGAACTTTCACTCACTGTACTGTTCTCCTTCACAATGGCCTTCAAGTCGCAGGAGGCAGTGATTCCATGCCATTTCCTCTTCTTTCATTACCTGTAGCAGGGTTTCTGAATCAGTGTCTCACCCTCCAGTCTTCTCATTTATAACTCAAATTCATTTCCCATCCACTGTCTAGAGGGAGCATATATTTTTCTGTTCCACAAAGAGGACATTTTTCTGCACTACAGAATCATATGCAAAAGGGGCAGTTTCTCATGAAGCTGGCTTCTCTTGGTGTTGAACATGTACCCTTTTCCAGCTTGGCTTAATACCTTGACCAGAATGTTTCTCCTCAGTCATGACCTCAGGAACCAGATCCAAGCAGAGAGAACTGGGTTGTTTGTTTGTTTTTTCCCCCCACTGGAAAATAAGTCTTTATTCTGATCCCACCAGCTGTACCATCTGTTATGCGCCTTCCTCCTTGGCAATCCGGTCTTTCTTGAGTGGTCCCATGTAAGCTTTTTTCTCTTCTACGGTCTGGAAACGGCCATGGCCAAAATTGGAGGTGGTGTCGATGAACTTGAGGTCGATCTTCTCCAGGGCACGGCGCTTGGTCTGCACCAGCAGGGATTTGCACAGAGTGAGCACTTGCTTCTTGGAGCCCACCAAGCAGCCCTCCAGCATGACAAAGTCATTGGTCACTTCACCTTAGTGGACAAAGTCGCCCAGGGGGTTGATGCTCTTGTCAGAGAGATCGTAGTCGGTGGGGGCGTTGTTCTTGATAAGCTTGCCATCCTTGAGGTAGCCCTGGCCGATCTTGTAGATCTTCTTGTTGATCTCTGTGCGGTGGTGGTAGCCTTTCTGCCCAGCGCAGGCCACCGAGAAGGCCACGCGGGCAGGATGCCAGGCCCCGATACAAGCCACCTTGCGCAACCCTCGGTGGGTCTTTCGGGGCAGCTTCTTGGTGTGCCAACGACTGGTGACCCCTTTGTAGCCTTTGCCCTTGGTCACCCCAATGACGTCGATCATTTCGTCCTGCCCGAACACCTGGTTCACTGGTACCTGCTGCTCTAGCTTCTCTCGGGCCCAGTCCAGCTTCTCAGTCACGGAGCCCCGTTCACCTGCATCTCCATCAGGTGCGCCTTCTCCTGGCGCAGGGGGAGCAGGCACGTCTGGGTGTGGGTGATGGCGCGCATGACCGGGCAGGACTTCTTCATGCTGCTAAAGTCTTTCTCGAGCTGCTTCTTGCCCTCGTCATCCTGTCTTCTTGCAGTACTTGGTGAAAGCCTTCTTCTTCGACTTGTGCCAGTTCTTGTAGAACCGCCGCTTGCACTCGTCACTGATGTGTTCCGCAAAGACCGTCTTGAAGGTCCGGAGGCCGCGAGGTGTCTCCACATAGCCCATGATGCCCACCACCACCATGGGAGGGGTCTCCACGATGGCCACGGCCTCCACCACTTCCTTCTTGTTCACCTTTGGGCCTGGCCTGTCGACCTCATGCATAATGTGGGTCATGCCCAGGAAGGCCGTCAGGGGACCGGCTTGGAGGCGTCATCCTTGGGGAAGCTCTTCACCTTCCCACGGTGCCGGCTGCTGCGCTTCCGACGCAGGAAGCCCAGAGACCCGTGCGGGGCGCCGAGAACTTCCTGTGCGACATTACGATCCCTGCTGGTAGAGGAGAGCTGGGTTTTCATATAGCATGATTTTCTTTTAATTTTTAATATGTTTCTTTCATGCTTAAAATATATTAATTTAAGATAAACAAGCAGCTATCTAGCTCAGAAGTAACAGAGCCCACATGGAAAAAGCACACCAGCCTGTGTGACCCAGAGGTGTCGAAAGGATCAGGTATCAGCCATCGAAGAACAAAAAATCATATCATTGTAAATGAGGGTGAGTGCAGATTGGGGACCCAAATCCCATCTGAAGGGTCATAGGGAGGAGATGACTGGGGAGGAGATGAGCCAGTCTGGGTGCAGGGTAGGAATGATGAAACACCCAACTTTCCTCTAGTTCTTAAATGCTTCTTCTCCCCCACTATCATGATCCCAATTCTACCTTACAAATCTGACTAGACCAGAGGATGTACACTGGTACAGATAGGAACTGGAAACACAGGGAATCCAGGACAGATGATCCTTTCAGGACCAGTGGTGAGAGTGGCGATACTGGGAGGGTTGAGGGAAGGTGGAATAGAAAGGGGGAACCTATTACAAGAATCGACATATAACCTCCTCCCTGGGGGATGGACAACAGAAATGTGGGTGAAGGGAGACATTGGACAGTGTAAGATATGACAAAACAATGATTTATAAATTAAGGGTTCATGAGGGAGGGGAGGCGGGGAGGGGGAAAAATAAGGAGCTGATACCAAGGGCTCAAGTAGAAAGAAACTGTTTTGAGAATGATGATGGCAACAAATGTACAAATGTGCTGGACACAATGGATGGATGTATGAATTGTGAAAAGAGTTGTATGAGCCCCCAATAAAATGATTTGATAAAATAAGGAAAAATATGAATTTAAATGCTACATTAAAATATTCTGATTTTTCCGTGGGCAAGGAGGGTGAAGAGTGGTATATTGTATATGTCCTATATCTCAAAAAAATGAGTCAATAATGCCATTTTTGAAATTAGCAGGTCATATAAACTCAGAAACAAGTCTAATATTGGGGGCATCAAAATGTGTGTTGGCCAGTGTTACATAATCCCTTATTTGCCTCTGAAGAGAGATTTTACCTTAAAGGCTATGGTGCAGTTGCCATATCTGACCTCGTTTAGCTCCCAAGGTTGATTGCCCCAAGGCAGAGGGTAGACATGCCTCCAACCTCCATCCTTCTTTAACCTCATTCAGACAGCAACACCAACCATTCCTCTCATGGCCCTCTACTCTCCCTGCACTCTGCTTTTTCTGCTGGGAATTAATTTGATAGACCCCCTTTAATTTTTTGATTAATTGAAATGGCCACCAAAAACGTACAGATATTGCTCATGATTGTGAGGTTTATTAGAGACACTAACATGATACAATTCATTTGAGAAATGCTCACGATACTATTTTTTAATTAAGACAGTTTCAGTTCTGCTGTGCCTGCAGGCAGGCCTGTCTCTGCTCCCCAGCCTCTGGGCCCGGTCTGTGCCCTGCCAATAAATGCCCAAAGGGCATCGCACTCACTTTAAGTTTCAACCCAAAGGCCCTCATCTCCAGTTGCATGGGCCAGTGAAATCCAGCTCCGTTCCACAAGGGATAACCCTTCCACAAGCAGCCTCCTGCCCCAAGCCCTAAGCTTTACTTGCTCCATGGCCTTGGAAGTTCACTATTCTACCCTCTGGTTCTGCAGTTGCCTATCTGCCACACCCCTTGGGTCATCGCCATCTCCTGGATCAAGGAGCTTCAACAGAAAGGGATCTCAAGGTTTAAAGGACATGCATTTTAGTTGAGATCACTCTTCCTGCTTCTGAGATGGCTCATTTTATAACCAGCTGATGACAATCACCAGTGACTGTTAACAATCACTCACAGTTGAATCATAAATTCTGATCAGTAATACCCCCCACCTTCTTATCAAGACGCACCAGGGAAATAAAGGTTGTTTGGCGGGGGTAACATTTGGTATGGACTCCTATAGACTCCACACACCACCGACAGTGTCAGAAAGGCTGTGTCATTGGGAAAATGAACGTGGTTATTAGTACAATAGTTTATATCCCAGGGGGATGATTGACAATGCTGTACTTTTTTGTATCCATTTTTGTGGGATCCAACCCCCAGTCGAATGGGTCCTAAGGAGCAGTGTAGTTTGAGGGGGCATGCCAGATCCCCACCACTAATCACCGGTTCAATAGGCACAATTGTACAGTTGAGATATATAAATATATTATAATAAAGTCATCGAGAGCATGAGAGAAGAGATATTAAAATGATGGACTCAGACACACTCCATGGTAGCATTGCTCACCTCAGCCCCACTTGGTGGTCCACATGGAGAAAGGGGGAAGGGGAGGGGGACAAGGGGAAAGGGACCAGGGGAGCGAGGAAGGGAGAGGAGAGGGGGAGCTGACGAGAAGTCAGTGAGGAGCAGAGAGAGCGCGATCTCTCTATTGCTAACCCAGTCCTATATAACTTTGGGGGCGTGCAAGACCACTAATTACAGGTAAAGACATGCGTCACAGGAAGGGGTAGTACAATAGGCATATACATTATAGGAAGGGGATGAGCTAGGGGGTACACATGATAGGAATGGGAAGGTCTAGGCAGCTTAGCCTAGGGAATTGGGAAGTCCATTGACGCATGCCCAGGAGAGCCAGCATAGGACAAAGCTGGATTTTCCCAACGGTGGCCTTGGATGGGTGTTACACCTGGAGCAGCCCACCTGGGCCAGGTGATGATTGCAATTCAGCCAATGGGATCGACCTGGGGTCGTTCACCCCGCCTCCCCCGGGAACCCTTGAAAAGGCAGGGACCAGAAGGGAGAGGGACTTGTCTGGTCGTCTTTGTGGGAGGAGAGAGATCCTTGCGTGACCCGGAGCAGGCTCTGCCAGGCCGCGTGGTCAAAGGAATCCTATGGGTGCCGTGTAAAACCTGAAGCTTCTTTTAACTCTCATTAAATTCACTTGGATCACGAGCCCGGCTTCGGCGTGAAATCTTTCTCGCGCGGAGCCAAGGACTGAGGTTAGAATCTAGCCAGAGAGAAAGACCTTTCAATGTGACAAGATGGGCAGACCCTAGATGCATGATGGTAGCTGAACATTGGTCACCCTTGGGTGGGCTTGACCTCTCTGGGGTCTCCAAAAAGGAAACAGAACTACTATCCTTATCAGAAGGGAGTGGGCCCTACTTGTTGTGGGATAAACAGTGATGTCTGCTTGCTCTAGATGGCTGATACCCTTAGGGAGAATAACTCTGACCTACTTCTGATGACCTCCAAGTGTATAGTCATTCGCAAGCAGTTAAGTTTGGCATATATTTGGGGGAGACAACTTGGGAGAAATCCTTCTGTTTCCCACAGAGCAGCATGTGCAATTAAAGAAAATAAAGAAGACAGAAAGACAGGGTACAGGGGCTCATCTCTGATCTTGGAATAAGAGAGAGAGTGAATTTATTTAACAGTGGATTATATAGTAGTGAGGTGTGCAAGCCTCCATCAGGCAAATACACAATAGGTAGGGGAAAGTGGGACTCTGGGCTATCCTGAGTGTCTTAGGAGGAAACTTCATGACAAGAATTGGGCATCTAAGAGACAAAGGCGTAGTTGACCCCTACAGTGATAGGGACAAAGGGAACCTGACTGATCATAAAGAGAGGCATCTTTTAGCTGAGTAGGGAAGAGCCAGGTGTCTGTATGGGACAGCTTTATATCAGCATCCTAATAAAGGGCAGTATCAGCTTTGTTTATATCTTCTCTGTGTACATTCTTCCTCTAACACTGATGCCGGTCTTCCAAGCCCTCTGATCACCAGTGTAGAGTTTAGGCTGTTTACACTTTCATCCAGGTTCTCAGTTTTTTCCTGACTTTAGCTTGGATTTTTTCCCCCTTCTTCTTTTCTGTTTGTTTTCTTGTTGGTTTGTTGCTATTATTGATGTAGTTGGTCTTAGGGGGTTGTGATTTTGTCATTTTACTGTTGCCTAAGTGAACTTGAGTCCTACATATTCCAACGACAAACAGTTGGATTCTGGCCTCCTACTTAACTCTAACCCCAATTCAAGGACAGTTCATTCTGATAACATGGATTTGACCAGAGGATGTACACTGGTACAGATAGAAACTGGAAACGCAGGGAATCCAGGGTGGTTGATCCCTTCGGGACCAGTGGTGTGAGTGGCAATACTGGGAGGATGGAGGCAGGGTGGGTTGGAAAGGGAGAACCGATTATAAGGATCATCATTTAGAATGGCCAGAGAAAGTTTCAATGAGTAGCATCATTTAAGCTAAGAACCAAGATATGAGAAGGAGCCAACAATGTTATGAAATGTGTATAGAGGTGGTCACTCCCACACAAGTGTGTCGTATGCCTGGGGGGCACCGAGGTAGGAAAAATTTGACACTATGTGCCGGAATCCAGCTCCGGGGTGGGGGGTGGCGGGGGTTTTGAACTGGATACCTGAAGGAGGTGTGGAGTTGGCGAACACAGACGAGACAGACACGAGAGATGTTCTGGTGGAAGCAATCTCTGCTGAGTTCTTCAAAACAGCTTTATTTATACCATAAAAAGTTTTTTACACCACTACATAAAAACAATGCCTTATGATTAACTCCAAAGTCACCCTTATTGTTTCCACTAAACACTGATAAAAGGCCATTATAAAGTCTGTACTTTTTCCATTTCTTTCTGTCCTCTTCCTGGTTCTTTCTTTCTGAACTGCTTGTCCTATAAGTTACATGCTATTCTTGATTGAGGTGTTCAGAAAATTTGGTTAGACTCATATCTTACTCACTGCCCTATTTTGCTCTCAATGTTTCTCTCCTGGTCGACTAACTTAACCTAATGAAACTACCTCATGTGCTACTTCAAAGCCTACATTATTCTAAATGTATCTACAAGCAAAGTTAATGCTTCTCAAATATTTTCCTTTATAAGCTCTCCCATGGTAACTGTTCCATTGTCTACCTATGTGTCTTTTATTTTTGATTCTCCTGAGGCTCTATGGGGCCAAACCATCTGATTCTTTGCCAAAGACTTAATGTTTCCCCCTTTACATGTTTTTTATTAATGCTAACCATCTTTCTCCTTCTATGTAAGCCCCTGTCCAAGGTAAAGGGGTGTCAGTTGGGGGAGGCAGTCTGTAAGATCCTCTATATCGGGGAGGCCAAAAGAGTCTCCCACTCCCTAATCTGAATGGAATCCAGGGTTTTTTCGGCGAGTCTCATTTTCTCCTCTGACCTCAACTTTTGGTTGGTGTTGTTTTCCTCACTCAATTCCCACATATACTTCTCAAAATTCGCAAAGATGTCTCCCTGTCTAAGCCTCTCCAATGCCTCAGTTAAGGAAAGCCCCTTCATATTGAAGCACGTTTTACATCTGGTTTCATTCGTACTTCTCCAGACTGCCCTCACATCCACTCCAGGTGCGGTAAACATGACAATGCACAAAATTCCCAAGAATGGAATTAACAACAGTAAATATTTAAGGGATGTTGGAAACCCTCCATGGGAAGCTCTGCTCTGCAGATGCTCCTTCCACCAGGCTGGAGCTTTGCTAGACCGTATGGCTGGGATGGTTCCCAACAACTGTGCAAGAATTGAATGAAGCCCATCACTTTGGGGATTTGTGAAATGGTGGAGGGGCATGGTCTAATTGTTGGGTTTTCCAAGTTGGAGTGATGTAGTGAAAGCCTCAAGGTCCCCCACAACTCTGATAATCTTTACAGTTCTAGATTTTATATTTAAGTCTTTAATCTATCTTGAGTTTGATTTTACATATGGTGTGAGATAAGGATCTTGCTTTATTCTTCTGAAAATTGATGTCCAGTGTTGACAGCATCATTTGTTAAAATGGCTATCCCTCACCTACCTCTCCCCACCCCCATTAAATGTGTTTCTGGTCCTTTGTCAAAGATCAGCTGTCCATGCTTGCTGTTAGCTGTCATCAGATCAACTCTGACAATGCCTGGCCCACAGCAGTGCTGTGCACACAGAACCGAATACTACTCAAGCTCTGTGCCATCCTCACTTGGACCCACTGTGTCAATTCATCTTGTTCAGTTTTCCTCTTATTGACTGACCCTTTTTCTCACATGAGCACTGACATAAATTTGTCCACCTACAGACAACTGAAGCAGTCTTTTGAACAGAAAAAGGGGATACTAAATGGTTTTAAATCAGGAAAGCTGTGAGACAGGGTTGTATTCCTTGGAAGGCTCATTCACGAACTATGATATGAAGATGATGCAATCCTGCTTGCTGGAAACAAAGACTACTTGAAGCACTTATTGATGAAGATCAAAGACTTTAGTATGGATTTCACTTCAATGGATGGAAAACATTAAAAATCTTCATAAGTGGATCAATAAATCACATCATGATCAAAGAGAAAAAAACTGAAGTTGTCTGGATTTCATTTTACTCGACTCCAAAATCAACAAACACTCTTGGAAACAGCGGTCAAGAAATCAAACGATGCATTCCATTGACAATTTTACTGCGAAAGACCTCTTCCGAGTGTAAATGAGCAAAGACGGCACCGTGAAGACTCAGGTGAGCCTGACCCAGCCCATGGTATTTTACCTCGTACGCTTGTGAAACCTGGATGGGAGAGTAGTTGATTTGTTTGAAACATGGAGCCGGTGAAGACCACTGAACATATCATGCACTGCCAGGAGAATGAATGTTGGAAGAAGGGACGCTGGTGAGCACTTGTCTCTCGTACTTTGACAGGGTCTCAGGAGGTAGCAGTCCTTGGAGGACATCATTCTTGGGAAGCAGAGGGCAGTGACAAAGAGGAAGGCCCTCAACAAGATAGACGGACACAGTGGCTGCATCAGTGGGCTCAGACATAACAACAATTGTGAGGATGGCTTAGTTGTAGGGTCACTATGAGTTGGAACCGGCTCATCAGCACATAGCAACAACACGTTGTTTATTTATTTACTTGGAAACTCTATATTTGGATTCACTTCTACATGGTGTTGTCATGCACATCAATCTCAAGTTGCTGTCTATCTAGTGTTTTTGATTCTCTGTACAAAGGACTCTTAGAATTTGTGTTAGGTAGCCAGAATAGGGACAGGGGGTTGTCCCTTCCATGCCCTAGAGGGCCCCCTCGAGGAGGTTGGGAAGGAAATCAGGTGAGCATTAAGCACCTACAAGGACCCCTTAACTGAGCATGTTCTAATTCAGTCCCCAGGCCAGGTGGGCAGTACACCCGGGCGGCCCCAACTAGACCCAGGCTGGTGATAAACCCAGGTGGGCTTAATTCAGCCAGTGAGGTCAACCAATGCCTTCAACCACACCTCCCAGTCAGAGGTTTTAAACACCCTGGCGGCAGGTAGGTCGGCTTCTTTTACCCTGCCCCTGGTCAGTGGCTGGTCTCCTCACTCTCCCCACCAGCGCCTGCTGAGCCCCACTGCGCTCTCTCTGTGGCCTCCGGTCCGCACGTGTAGGGGTGCTGTTTGTTCCAGTGGGGAGCCCCAGCGTGGCTTCTGGGCCGCCTGGCGCTCTTCCTGAACTAGCATGTATTCTTTTGAGACTGTAAAACTAGAAACTTCTCCCGTCCTTCATAAACACCACTGGGATCACAAACCAGGCTTCCATGTGAATTCTTTCTCAGGCGAAGCCAAGAACCGAGGGAGGACCCACTCGAGATACCTCACGTTCCTTGTAAGATTGGTTGGTTTTTACAGACCCCTTTCGTTGGTGATTATTTGGAAATGTCCTAATTTCACCCTCATATTTGAGAGACAGTTTTATTGGGTGCATGATTCTTGATGGTCATATTTTTTCTTTCAAAGTTTTATATGTGCTATCCTTTGCCTTCGTGTCTGCACGGCTGAGAGATCAGAGCCTCGTCTTCCTAGTTCCCCTTTGCAGCTTTGTTTTCTCCAAGTTGCTCTCAGGTTTCTTGTCTTTGGTTCTGGAAAGTTTGATTCGGATATGTTGTGGTGATTTTCCTATGGGGGTGTCTATCCTGTTTGGGGTTCATTCAGCTTTTTGAATCCTTATCTTTTATTTCATGATATTATTAAGAAAGTTCTATTAAAACAATCCTTAGATAATTGCTGGGGGTTTTTTTTGCTCTCTTTTTCTAGAATTCTGGTAACATGTAAGTTTGTCCTCTTTATGGAGTCTCATATAATTCTTGGGCTTTCATTATATATATATTCTGATTGATTTTCTAGCAGATATGTACTGAAATTGTCTTTAAAATTATGAATTAGGGCTTTCACTAATTCTACTCCTTTGTTTTTCCAATGCATTATTTATTTCTGAAATCTTAGTATTGCTCTCTGGGTTTCTATTTACTGTTCTTAATATATGGTTTTTAGTTTCTCATTTATTTTGCAGTTACTGTTTTCCTGAATTGTTCCAAAGATTCTTCTGTGTTTCCCTTTACTTTATCTATAGCTTTCATGACTTTTTCTCACAATTCATTGAAAGTAGCTAAACATCATTTTTTTCCATCAGGTATTTCCAATGCCAATTATTCCTCATAAGAACCTTCTGGCTCAGTATATCGGTCATTTGTTTGAAATTCTGGTTTTTTGTGTGAATGGAAATTGTTTGTTGTATTCAAGGCATTGTGGTATCACTGCGTTTGTCTTTAATTATTGCATGTTGGTGTGTTCTGGGTGTTCATCACCTGTCTCCTGGTAGGTGTCGTGAGACTGTTAGTGTGTGGACAGTTTATGGGTCATGTAATATTTGCTGAGTGCAGGTTTGGCTAATGTTGTTGTTAGTGATCAGGTGACACAGACAGAAACAGGTAATCACCCTTGTCCTGCTGGTGGTGTTGTAACTGATCTACGTAGACATAGTTGCTGCCTTCTGTTGTGTTGAACAAGGAAAAAAATGCAAAAGAAAATAGCAAAAGAAGGGGGAAAATGAGGAGCTGATGCCAGGGGCTTACGTGGAGAGTAAATGTTTTGAGAATGATGAGGGCAGTGAATGTACAAATGTGCTTTATAAAATTGATGCATGTATGGATTGTGATAAGAGTTGTATGGGCCCCCAATAAAATGATTTAAAAAAAAAGAGCTCAGGTCACACAGGAATCCAGGTCAGATAACCCCCTCAGGAATAGAAATTGGAATAGCAATACCAAGATGGTAGCAAGAAGTTTGGAGGAGGAGGGGAGGAAGGGGGAACCGATCAAAATGATTGATGCCTAATACCCCTCCCCCACAAGGGGTATGAACAACAGAAACATGGGTTACGGGACACAGTGGTTGGTGTAAGATATGAAAGCAATAATAATTTATAATTTATCAAGGAGCAATGAGCGGGGAAGGGGAGGGAGGTAAAAAAGTGGAGCTGATACCAAGGGCTCAAATAGAAAGTAAACATTTAGAACATGATGATAGCAACATATGTACAATTATGCTTGATACAATTGATGTATGGAATATTGTAAGAGCAGTAGGACTCCCCAATAAAATGATTTTAAAAAAGAAACAAAATAGCAAAAGAAATAACAACAAAAAAAGTGAAGCAGGCACACAATAGCAACAAAAAAGTAATTTAATAACTAAAAAATCGGAAAAAAAATAAAGAGAAAAATAAGCAAATCCTCAAGAATGATTTTTGAAAAAAGAAAAAGTTAAGTAAATAAAGAAAAACTTAAAAAAAGAAGGAAGGGGAATAAAGAAATAAGAGACAGAATAAATGAGAAACATAAGGAGCACATGGGGGCAGGGCAGGGCTGAGAGAGGAGCGGCCTGTGGGAGGCAGGGCACCCAGTGTGGGTCAGGTAAGGGCTCACAGTGGGGAGTGGGGTGGCAGTGGGATACTTGGTTCCAGAAGGAATTATTTCTGCTGGCTAAGAGGGTGGCTACAGTCAGGTTACTCATTCCCAGAAATAACTCTTTAGAAACCGATAGCTGCTGAGTGCTGGGCAGCCGGTTATGGAAAGAGTTTTTCTTTAGATACTGTGCATTCTGCTAGTCTGATGAGGTGGAGTTCTAGTACTACCAGATGTAGGATTGGTGCGCCCAGTACCTTATCTATCAGGGTATGGTTCTGACTTCAGGCAGAGCAGGAGCTATGCAGGGGTGGTGGTGGTGTGTGTGCGTGTTGCGTGTGATTTCAATGGCTATTGGGTGAGTAAGGGTGGGGGTGGGCCTGAAGGTTCCAAGATTATCATCCCTATCTGTTTCATTTGGTCTCTCATGTTTTCTTAGAGGTTCTGTGCAACATTTTCGTTTCTGTCCGTCATCTTGCCAGGAGCCTCTCTCCCCCATTTGAGCTAAGTTTGCCCTGAGGAAGAATGTGTTTGAAAGTAGATTCAATTACTATGCAGAAATATGTTTATAAAAAGAACTAGGGAACTTGATTGGGCATGTACTTAATGATTTCTTAAGAATAGCCAATCCGGAAACCTCTTTTAACCTTCAATTATATATTTATCTATGATTATTAGATGATTTTATGTGAACTCCTGCTGTCTAGCAGTGGAGTCCAACCTGTCAATCAGGTCGCTGCTGCTGCCTGATGCTATGTCCTTGAGGGTGTGGCCCTCTCATAAGGAGGACCCGGGGACCCTCCCCCTCTCTTTGCCACTGCTCCTGAGCCCTGTCAT